>NW_024344042.1:0-9665 GCF_902729225.1 Pteropus medius | reverse complement strand
GTGAGGGAGAGGGAGGTGTCTGCTCCAGTCCAGAGCTCTGATATGAAATTGAAAAAGTAGGAAGGAAGAGAGGCCCCAGGACGCAGCCCCAGGGCCTCTTGGACGAGCTGGCACACTGTCTCATTGTGGCTCTGGGAACCCCTGTGTCCACAATCCGGGAAGGCGGATGTGCTTGGAACGGCCTGCCTTCCCTAAAGTCCTGAGGGCAACACAGCCTTTTTTCCTAAAAATCCACCATATATATATGTGCATATATATTCATATATATACCTGAAATTGCTCACTTGCGGCAAATACACAGGCTTGTCAGGCCCTGGGGCTTTGTGGGCAATATTCAGTCCTCTGCGGGTAGTTGGGTACAGACGTTTGACAAGCACTTGGGTTCCGTGGAGCTCCTTGGGGTGGCTCCATGTCCTGAGCGTCTTTCGTCAGCTCTGGAGGAGGTTGGGCAGCGCAAAGCATCAGAAACCGCTGTCCCCACCATCCTGACTTTTTTCTTGGGGTCAGGTGCAGAGGATTTCAAGACCATTGTTGGGAAAGCGAGCGGGGGTGTGGGGCGGCAGCAGAAGACGCTGCTTAAGAGCACCTGCTCTGGTCTTCAATTGCCCCGTGTTCAAACCCGGCTCCTCCCCCCACCACGTGTGCCCAATTGCCTCATTCTCACAGGCGGTTGCAGGAGGAGCCGGGTTTGGACACGCAGCAGTTTCTATCCTGCCTCTTACTACCTCAGCTTCTCAGTTACCTGTGGATGGTCCTAACGATATTCACCTCCGAGGGTTTCAGTGTATATACAAAGTCATTTCATGTAAGTGTCAGCCCTTATTTTTTCTGAGGTCCTTAGGTTCAAAACTTGCAGTGGGATTCAGGGAGCAGGGACAGAGGGAGGGGGCCTGAGCCCTTTCATGCGTCCCGCAGCCGCAGCAGTTCACCCCCGTGGAACGCGACGGCCCTGAGAGATGCCTGGCCAATGCTGGGGGCTGGGGACCGCTCAAAGTTGATCCCGGGACTCCACATCTCTCCCTTGCCTGCCCCGTAGTCCGCCGGGGTGGTCCGAGGGCAGCAAATAGGCCCCGGAGCTGCGCGCAGCTTCAGGCCCCTCACGGCCCTCCACGCCCATGCCCGGTGTCACGGAACACAGCGCTGGCCACCAGGCGCCGACGTGGCCGAAACAGACACAGCCGTCTGCAGGCCTTTGCAGGAATCCATGAGCCGACTGGACACGCGGTCGTGACCTTGGAGAGGGAGCATTGTCCCTCTGTGCCCTCCCCGCCTTCAGATGTGGCTGGGGGCGACGTTGATGCTCCTGGGATCTCAGGCCTGTGAGGCCCCAGCCCCTCCTGCTCCCCCAGGCACGCATGCTGGGAGGGGCTGTGAGTTTTGTAAAGAAACATATTTGCCCTTGGGGTCCCTCAGCTTCTGACTGCAGAGCAGGGGTGGAGCGGGGAGATGTGAGAACTGAGAAGGAGGGGCTGGCGTTGGCACCCGTGTGCATTTCTGGGCATGTCTGTGATTGTGGGACAGGTTGGGGTTCAGGCTTAAGGAAAACTCCAATACTCTAAAGCAGCGTGACGGGGGAACTGTGGGGTGGTAGTGAACAGCCTGTGGGGTCGGCGTAGAGATTCTGCACAGGAAGTCTCTGGCGGTATGGTGGACAGGGGTTTCTCAGAGCATGGTCCGCTGCCGGGGGGACCCTGAGGCTGCTGTCAGACATCAGGGCTGGCCGGGTGCCGACTCCTGTATAGCGACCTGAGACCTCTGGGTTCTGAGATGGGGTGTCTGGGGTCTTGGTTCAAAGCCGGGGTCTCTGGGTACTGAGCAGCAGCTAGGCCAGAATACGGGGAGGTGGGGGCACCGCCGGGGTCTCAGGCCTCTTGGATGAGAAGGGACCAGGTCGCATTGTGGCTCTGGAAGCCCCTGTGTCCACACTCTGATTCTGTCACTTATTAGGCGTGTGATCTCCTCTCTGAGACTTAGTTGACTTATTTTTGAATGAATGAGCATCCACGGACCCCCACGACCATCCCAGGAAGAAATGTGACCGCGGATAGGTGACTGCTCTAGTCCAAAAGTTTCTATTCAAACTGAGAAAGCTGGAAGGAACAGAGTCCTAGGAAAGGAGTCCCGGGGCTTCTTGGATGAGCTGCAACACTGTCTCATTGTGGCTCTGGTACCCCCTGTGTCCACCCTCCGGAAAGGCGGATGTGCTTCGAACGGCCTGCCTTCCCTAAAGACCTGAGGGCAACCAACACTTTTTCCTAAAAATCCACGATATATATATGTGAATATATATTCATATATATGCATATATATATATGTATATATGGTAGCTCTGGCATTAAGCACTCAGTTCACGTCCATTTAGAGCCCAAAGGGCAGATTTTTGAGAAATTGCTCACTTTGCGGCAAATACACAGGCTTGTCAGGCCCTGGGGCTTTGTGGGCAATGTTCACTCCTCTGCGGGTAGTGGGTACATACGTTTGACAAGCTCTCAGGGTCCCATTGAGCTCCTTGGGACAGAAAATGGGTCTAATTCCTCTCTGTATCCTCCTGTAGACTTCAGGGCCACTCACAGGCAGTGTGCCCAGCGATGCTTTGGGCCGCCCTTCCTTCGTCCCATGTGCCCCTCCATCCTTGTCGACGAGGAAGCCAAAATGGCATCCTTCCCCTGGTAGAAAGAGGTCAGTTTGGCAAACTTCAGACACCTGTTGGGCTGTATGTGACTCTGTCACTTATTAGCTGTGTGATCATGTGTATGAGACTCAGTTTTCTGAATTTTGAATGAGTGTACAGGAAACATGACGAGCAGCCCAGGCAGAAAGGTGAAGGAGAGGGAGGTGTCTGCTCCAGTCCAGAGCTCTTATATCAAATTGAAAAAGCAGGAAGGAAGAGAGGCCCCAGGACTGAGCCCCGGTGCCTATCTGATGAGCTGGGACACGGTCTCATTGTGGCTCTGGGAAACCCTGTGTCCCCAATCCGGGAAGGCAGATGTGCTTGAAACAGGTTGCCTTCCCTAAAGACCTGAGGGCAACACAGCCTTTTTTCCTAAAATTCCACCATATATATATGTGCATATATATTTATATATATGCACATATATACATGGTAGCTCTGGCATTAAGCACTCAGTTCACATCCATTTTGAGCCAAAAGTGGAGACTTTTGAGAAATTGCTCACTTTCGGCAAATACACAGGCTTGTCAGGCCCTGGGGCTTTGTGGGCAATATTCAGTCCTCTGCGGGTAGAGGGTCAATACATTTGACAAGCTCTCAGGGTCCCATTGAGCTCCTTGGGACAGAAAATGTGTCTAATTCCTCTCTGTATCCTTCTGCAGACTTCAGGACCACCCACAGGCAGTGTGCCCAGCGATGCTTTGGGCCGCCCTTCCATCGTCCCATGTGCCCCTCCATCCTTGTCGAGGAGGAAGCCAAAATGGCATACTTCCCATGGTAGAAAGAGGTCACTTTGGCAAACTTCAGACACCTGTTGGGCTGTATGTGACTCTGTCACTTATTAGCTGTGTGATCACGTGTATGAGACTCAGTATTCTGAATTTTATATATATATGAATTTTAATATATGTACGTGCATATATATATATTCATATATATATATATATGCACATATATATATGGTAGCTCTGGCGTTAAGCACTCAGTTCACGTCCGTTTTGAGCCCAAAGTGCAGACTTTTGTGAAATGCTCACTTGCGGCAAATACACAGGCTTGTGAGGCCCTGGGGCTTGTGGGCATAGTCCAGATGTCTGCGGGTAGTGGGTCCATACGTTTGACAAGATTTCAGGGTCCCATTGAGCTCCTTGGGACAGAAAATGGGTTTAATTCCTCTCTGTATCATTCTGCAGAGATCAGGGTCACCGAAGACAGAGTACCCAGGGATGCTTTGGCCCCTCCGTCCATGGCGGCCGTCACCCGCTGGAAAGAGGTCAGTTGGGAGACACTGCAGACAGCTGTGGGCCTGAAATCGGCCTCCGTGCCTCAGGAGCTTTGCGATCAGCTCTCTGAGCCTTTCATTTCTTCATTTTGAATGCGTCCACGGGGACCATCACGACCATCCCAGGCAGAAGGTGAGGGCGAGGGAGGTGTCTGCTTCCGTCCTGAAGTCTGATTTCCACTGCGGAAAGCGGGAAGGAGCCGAGGCCTTAGGAAGGAGCCCCGGGGCCTCTGGGATGAAAAGAGATCATGCTGAATTGTGGCTCTGGAACGCCCAGTGTCCACACTGCGGGGAGGTGGAGGTGCTAGGAGCTGCCTGTCTTCTGTGGTAGACCAGCTGTCCACGCAGGTTTCCTTCGAAAATCCACCATATACATATATATGCCTACAGATGAACATATATATGCATATATATATATATGGTAGCTTTGGCAAAAAGCTCTCTGGTGACGTCCATTTTGAGCCAGAATCGCAGACTTCCGAGAAAAGGCTCACTTGCGGCAAATGCACAGCCCTCCCGGGGCCTTGGGGCTCTGTGGGCGATGCTCAGTCATCTGCGGGTACTGGGGTAGCGAAGTTGGAGGAGCACTCACTGACACTTTGAGCTCCTAGAGGTACAAACTACGTCTCATTCGTCTCTGTATCCTCTTGCAGGGTTCACGGCCACCCACAGACAGCGTAGCCAGGGATGCTTTGCCCCTCCGTCCATGGGGGCCGTCACCCGCTGGAAAGAGGTCAGCTGGGAGCCACTGCAGACAGCTGTGGGTCTGAATTCGGCCTCCGTGCCTTAGGAGCTTTGCGATCAGCTCTCTTAGCCTTTCATTCTTCATTTTGGGTCGTCCTGAGGACCATTCTGAAGCCATCAGGTAGAAAAGGTGGGGAGGAGGTATCTCTGCTTAATCCTGAGAGTCTGATTTCCACTCTTGGGCAAGGGAAGGGAGCCGAGACCTTGAGGGAAGGCAGAGACTCACCAGGATGAAAGATCATGCTGAATTGGCTCTGGAGGCATGCAGTGTCTGCACTGCAAGGAGGTGGGAGTGCTAGGAGAGCCTGTCTTCTGCTGGTGTGGAGCCAGAAAGTCACTGCGGAGTTTCATCGAAAATCACCGCCTTCGCATATGGGTAATATGAATGAATATATGGCAAAATATATATATGTAGTAACACAACAAAAAGCTCTCTGGTGACGTCCATTTCGAGCCAGAATCGCAGACTTCCGAGAAAAGGCTCACTTGCGGCAAATGCACAGGAAGGAGCCCTGGGGCCTCTGGGATGAGCTGGGACTCTGTCTCATTGTGGCTCTGGGACCCACTGTGTCCACAATCCGGGAAGGCGGATGTGCTTGGTAAGGCCTGCCTTCCCTAAAGACCTGAGGGCAACAGAGCCTTTTTTCCTAAAAGTCCACCATATATATGTGCATATATATATATGCATATATATGCATATATATATATGGTAGTTCTGGCATTAAGCACTCAGTTCACGTCCATGTTGAGCCCAAAGTGCAGACTTTTGAGAAATTGCTCACTTGCGGCAAATACACAGGCTTGTCAGGCCCTGGGGCTTTGTGGGCAATGTTCACTCTCCTGCGGGTAGTGGGTACATACGTTTGACGAGCTCTCAGGGTCCCATTGAGCTCCCTGGGATAGAAAATGGGTCTAATTCCTCTCTGTATCCTTCTGCAGACTTCAGGGCCACCCACAGGCAGTGTGCCCAGCGATGCTTTGGGCCGCCCTTCCATCGTCCCATGTGCCCCTCCATCCTTGTCGTGGAGGAAGCCAAAATGGCATCCTTCCCCTGGTAGAAAGAGGTCAGTTTGCAAAACTTCAGACAGCTGTTGGGCTGTATGTGACTCTGTCACTTATTAGCTGTGTGATCACGTGTATGAGACTCAGTTTTGTGAATTTTGAATGAGTGTACAGGAACCATCACGAGCAGCCCCGGCCGAAAGACGAAGGAGAGGGAGGTGTCTGCTCCAGTCCATAGGTCTGATATCAAATTGAAAAAGCAGGAAGGAAGAGAGGCCCCAGGACGGAACCGCGGTGCCTGTTGGATGAGCTGGGTGCTGCACACCTCGGAGGCCAGTTCCACTCCAGTCCTCGTGGTCGTCTCGTGTGGTGGTTCCTTTTAACCAGAGAAGGGAGCCAATGCGGTCGCAGTCAAGTGCTCTGCTTTCATTCCTCTCAGGGTTTCCTTGATGCAGGCGGCGTCTTGGCCTTCTGCACATGCAGCCTCCCCAGGGATGGCTCTTTCCATGAGACCGGGACCAAAAGTTGTCTCTGTACAGAGCATTTTGGTGCTTGTGTGTTTGGCAGGAAACCCAGGGGCTTCACCAGGAGGCGACGATTACTGAGTATACGTGGAGAGGAGGGCAGATCATCCAAAGAGTGTGGCCAGGGCTCTCCCAGCAGCTGAGTGGGGAGGCTGGGTCACACCCCGCCTTCCGTGCCCTGATTGCGGGTCTTGGAGTTTCCCGAGACACTGCAAGAGCTGGGAACCCCTACAGTGGCTCTGCCCAGATGTACCCAAGCCAGGCTCAGCAGGTGTCCTGTGAGTCGCTGGCATGTTGGCAAGTCTTGAGCTACTTTACTGTGAAACTCTGATCACACATCAAGTACAAACCAAACTCAGACAAGTTCTGTTCCCATAAGCAGCGAGGTGCTCGGTCTTCCCCAGGGGGGGCGGATCTTCTTGGCTGCCTCTGGCCCCATTCGGCATGTTTTACCATGTGCATGTCTTAGTGTCAGCAAGAGAACAGAACAAAAATCATGGGTCGTGAGACCCTTAACTACATCGCTCAAGGTCTTCGCAAGCTCGGGTCCATAAACACGTATTTTCTGTGGCTGGGCAGCAGCTCGTCCCCTTTCACCTGGCCACCTGGACGCTCAGAGCTTGGTTTGTGCACAGTCGTTGCAAGTGCCTGAACCCAGCCTGTCTGTGCCGTCACCTTCTCCCCTGCCATTTCTTATTTCTCTATTCGGTCTGATCAGATCGTGTATCGATCCACTCTGGATCGTTCAGGAGGCCAGCGATGGGTGACTTGGGACGGTGTGGCCAGTGGGCTTTCACAGGCTCGCTGCGTTCCTGGCGGTAAAGTTTGTTTAGTTCACAGGCCAGACTTCATCCAGTGGGAAGTGAGCTCTGGCAGATGTGGCCCTGAACATCTTTCCCAGTTTTACAGGAGCCCGCGTGCACCCCCCGCTGGTAAACTTTTCTCCATTTCACAGCGGGTGGGGTCCGGGGCCGCAGTGGCGCTGACATCAGCGGGCACGGGATGGGAACGCAAATGTTCATTCGTGATGTCCGGAGAGAGCAGTGTGTACTGAGCAGCCCCCTCTCCTGTCTCGGGTCCCAAGAGGCAGCAGCCACAAGGCCAAGTGCGGAGGCGCCAAGCGGGACCGCAAGGCCATCAGCCTGCAGGTGAAGCCGGAGGTGCCGCGGCGCTTCGAGGCCAGAGAGAAGCTCAGCGGGATCGGCTGGGCACTGGGCTGTCCACGTCCAGTGCGGCCACTATCCGTGACAACAAGGACAAGATCCGTGCGTGTTCCCGCGCAGCCACCCCGCAGACGGCCACCAGGTTGATGCGCAGCCGCAGCCTGGTGATGGAGAACATTGAGCAGCAGCTGAGCGTGTGGATCGAGGACCAGAACAAGCGCGACATGCCCGTCAGTGTGGTGCTCATCCAGGAGAGGCGCGCAGGCTGTCCGAGGACCTCAGGCGGGAGCAGGGCGAGGGCGCCGAATCTGAGCCCTTCGGGGCCAGTCGCGTGGTTCACCCGTTTGAAGGCGCGCCACAGCCTGCACAGCCTGCGGGCGAGCGGCGAGGCCCCGGGGGCCCGTGCGGAGCAGGCGCACAAGGACCCGGCGCTGCTGCGCAGTGCGATCCAGGAGGGCGGCTCCACCGCCCAGCAGGTGTTCGACGTGGGCGAGACGGGGCTTTTCTGGAAGCGACTGCCCGACAGGACGTTCCTGCCCACAGAGGACAAGTCAGCCCCCGGGTTCAGAGCTGCCCGAGATCGCCTGACCCTGCTGCTCGGTGGCAACGCGGCCGGCGACTTCAAGCTGAAGCCACTGCTGGCGAACCCCTGGGAGAACCCGCGCGCGCTCAAGGGCTTCTCCGAGCCCAGCCTGCCGGTGCTCTGGCGCTCGCACAAGGACGCCCGGGTGACCACGAGCCTCTTCCAGGAGTGGTTGGTGCACTTCTGCCCGGCGTGGAGCGGTACTGTGTCCAGCACGGCCTCCCGCACAGGGCGCTGCTCATCCTCGACGGCGCGCCGGGCCATCCCGGGAAAGTGGACGACCTCTCCGACCACGTGCGCGTGGAGCACCTGCCCAAGAACAGCACGGCCCTCCTCCAGCCCACGAACCGGGATGTCGTGGCCACCTTCAAGGCGCGTGACCTGCGGAGGGTCTTCCGCCCGTTGGCGGTGCCGGCGGAAGGCGCATGTGAGCCCTCGGCGGTCCCCGCCTTGTGCCAGGATCACAGCATCCCGGACGCGGTGTTCAGCATCTCTGAGGAGTGGGAGGAGGCCCTGCCCGCCATGCTGAATCGCGGGTCGAGGGTGCTGTGGCCCGAGTGTGTCCAGCAGCGCCCTGGCAGCGCACACGTGGAAACCCTCTCGCAGATCCGGCGGGACATCGTGGAGCTGGCGCGGGGCGCAGGTTTCGCGGGGGTGGCGGAGGCCGATGGGGTGGGGCTGCTGTAGAGCCGCGGGGCCGACCTGGCCCACGAGGAGCTGATGGCGCTGGCGCTGGAGCAGGAGCGGGCCGGGGAGGAAGGCGAGGATGGCTCCCCAGCCCCCCCGGGGGCCAGCTCACTGCCAGGCACCTGTCCAAGGCCCTGGCACACTTCGATGCTGGCGTGCAGATCGTCAGTGACAACGACCCCAACCTGGAGCGCAGCCTCGGAGTCTGCCGGGGTGTCAACGACATGGTCAGCTGCTATCGGGAACTGCTGAGGGAGGAGAGAGGGCCCAAACAGTGGGGGGCGGGGTCCCATTGTCTCAGCCTTTCACATGGGCCGAATGTTTCCAGTTCATCGTATTAATTCTCTGGATGTTTTTTTGTTTTTTGTTTTTTTTTAACCAGTAAATAATTTATCTCACGTGAACTCAAATACATGGTTTTAAGAGCCTCGGTGGATCCTTGAGTGTGATTATTGCGTCCTGGGTCCTTTGGGGCAAAGCAAACTGGGTTTCCTAATGGGAGCCACCAGAAGGCCAAGCTGGCAGTGCCGTACCCGGCCTCCTGCTCCTGGCACCTGTGCTCACTCCACCGCGCTCTCCCCGTGTCCGGAGGGGGCCCACCCAGTTAGGAGAGGGGCTCTGCTTATCTTCTGGGCCTGTCTTCCTTCTGCTGGGCTCAGACCCCAAAGAGATTCAGGGATCCCCAGGGGGCGTGGTGGGAGCAGGGCCTGGACACACACCTCCCAGCTCCGCTGCTCCAGGGCCCTGGGTGCTTCTCGTCATCCTGTCCTGCCCTTCAGAGTGGCGCGGTGCCCACCTGACCGGGGAGAGGGAGAGACTTCAGCCTGTGGCGGTGAGTGAGGCCGTGAGCTCGCCAGGCCTCCGGCCCCAGTGCTGGGCGTCCTCGTGACCGGGCGTCCCCTGGCCAGACTTGGGTGCTCATTCTCCCTCCCTTCTTGTCTCTTCTCTGTTCCCTTCATCCTGCCCCCTTTCTGCACCAGTTTCCGTTGGACCCCTGCCCTGCCCCTTCGAC
>NW_024344041.1:0-353 GCF_902729225.1 Pteropus medius | reverse complement strand
ATGTGAAAGACGCCAAATCAGAGAAAGGACAGTTCGGCAAGAGCGAGCTGCAGACGCGCGTGAGACCTGGAGAGAGGGCGCAGGGCGCAGGGCGCAGGGCGCAGGGCGCAGGGCGCAGGGCGCAGGGCGCAGGGCGCAGGGCGCAGGGCGCAGGGCGCAGGGCGCAGGGCGCAGGGCGCAGGGCGCAGGGCGCAGGGCGCGCTCTGAGGGGCGGGGCCCCGCCGGGGAGCGGTCTGGGCGGGGCCCGCTCAGGACCGCGTGCGCTCCCTCCTCAGTCCGCGTTCTCCTTTCGAGGCGGTGCACGGCCCCCTGAGGTCCTTTGGAGGTGAAATCCAGACAACGTGGAATCCACC
>NW_024344040.1:0-545 GCF_902729225.1 Pteropus medius | reverse complement strand
ACAAAGGCTGAGTCAGGAATGAGCAGGCATGTTGGAGGGACAGAACCGAGCTCAGAGAGGTACACGGTCAGACCCTGTAGGGTGTTGCTGGCCAAGAAAAGGAGTCTGAGTTTGGTGGGAGGTGCTGTTAAACCAGCTGAATTTCTCAAACAGGAAGATGAAGCGTTAAAGTGTTGGTTGTGAAGAACTTTCTGAGTACACGGCTTGGTTTTCCTTCCAGACTTTGTCAAGGCTGGCTGCCTTCCTAGCTCTGACACGGTCGCATACACAACCCTCTGGGTGCTCAGCCTCCTCCTTACTGCTTTGGAGTGACAATGGCCTGGCCCCCTTATTCTGATTCCTCAGAGCCACACGTGGTGCAGTGGGCCACAGGGGTGGGTACCAAGCAAAGGCTACTCTGCCATCCTTTCCCATCCTCTGCCGAACGGGCTGTTCTGGCCCTCTGCACTTCACCTTTCATGACCAAGGGTGTCTTCTGCAGCCATCAGACCCAGAGACTCCTTTTCTGAGGGGGGCCGGTACCCCATACCATCTCAGACATGCCG
>NW_024344039.1:0-318 GCF_902729225.1 Pteropus medius | reverse complement strand
TGTACCCCAGTCTCCGCAGAAGACCGAGCATCGCCCACAGAGCCCCAAGGCCCCAGGAGGGCTGTGCGTTTACCGCAAGTGAGCCTTTTCTCCGAAGTCTGCGATTCTGGCTCAAAAAGGACGTCACCAGAGAGCTTTTTGCCAAAGCTACCATATAAATATATATGCATATATATGTCATCTATATGCATATATATGTATATGGTGGATTTTCGAAGGAAACCTGCATGGACCCCTGGTCTACCACAGAAGACAGGCCGCTCCTAGCACCTCCACCTCCCCGCAGTGGGGACACCGGGCGTTCCAGAGCCACAATTC
>NW_024344038.1:0-359 GCF_902729225.1 Pteropus medius | reverse complement strand
CCACAATTCAGCATGATCTCTTTTCATCCCAGAGGCCCCGGGGCTCCTTCCTAAGGCCTCGGCTCCTTCCCGCTTTCCGCAGTGGAAATCAGACATCAGGACGGAAGCAGACACCTCCCACTCCCTCACCTTTCTGCGTGGGATGGTAGTAATGGTCCCCGCGGACGCATTCAAAATGAAGAAATGAAAGGCTCAAAGAGCTGATCGCAAAGCTCCTAATGCACGGAGGCCGAACTCAGACCACAGCTGTCTGCAGTGTCTCCCAACTGAACTCTTTCCAGCGGGTGACGTCCGCCATGGACGCAGGGGCCAAAGCATCACTGGGTACGCTGTCTCTGGGCGGCCCCGAACCCTGCAAG
>NW_024344037.1:0-597 GCF_902729225.1 Pteropus medius | reverse complement strand
GGAAACAACCCACATGTCCATTGATAGATGAATGGATAAACAAAATATGTATGCATATAATGGAGTATTATTCAGCCTTAAAAAGGAGGAATGTTCTGACCCGTGCTACCCCGTGGATGAATCTTGAAGGCATTATGCTAATGAAATAAGCCAGTCACAAAAGGAGAAACAGTGTAATGGTTCCTCTTAGGTGAGGTTCCTAGTGTAGTCAGATCCGGGGAGACAAAGTAGAAGGGTGGTTTTAAGTCACGTATATTTTATCACACACACGTGCAGAATAAATAAATGAAGGCTGATGGGAAGCCCTGTGCGGGCGGGGCTGTTGTCTCTGAGACCGGGCAGGTGAGAAGCTGCTCTCCAGATGTCCTTTGAAAACGCGGTATTGCTCAGGCTCCTCTATCGAGATTAGCCAGCTAATGGAGACCCCCTGTCCCAGGCCTCCTCACTTTGTGAGGGTCCATCCCCGTGCTGACCTGCATTTCCTCCTAGGTGGGATTTGGGAGCAGAAGCAGCTCCCACCTGAAACCTGTGTTCTTGGTCGCTTCCTGTAGTAATTATTGTGCTCTATTTTAAGCCACTTCTCTGCATTTGGGAACC
>NW_024344036.1:0-560 GCF_902729225.1 Pteropus medius | reverse complement strand
TGCACATAAATGGGTTCACCCTAAGTAAGAAATGCCATTATAACTGCTTTGCTTTAGCTGCTGTATTACTTCTTGATAAGATACAACATATACTAACCCCACACTTGTTTTATTTGATTGTATTTTTTCTATCACATTACATCTTCCTTGGTATAAGTTTCTAGAGATTTCTGCGAATTCCATCCCACCAAGGAAGTCAATTATATTTTCATGCATGCAAAACACCTTCATTTCTACTGATGCAGCCAACATTCTTTTTTTCTTTTTTCACCACAAGTTTAAATCCAAACCCTTTTGCCCTATGGAGTTTTTAAAATATCCCCTCAAGATTTCTGACTCTGGGCCAAAGCTCAAGATAGGTTAAATACTAGAAAGTAGAAATAGACCTCTAGAGAAAGAGTGCCAAGACCACCTGGCACACTGAAGTATTTCAGAGTAGTGGGGACAAAGAGAAGCTTCTAAATACATCCAGAGAGAAAATAATTAGTTTACATGAAAAGAATAGCATTTATTAACACTCTGGAAGCTACACAGCAACAAAGCAATGTCTTCACAATTTT
>NW_024344035.1:0-312 GCF_902729225.1 Pteropus medius | reverse complement strand
GTGGGCAGGGCCACGAGGCCTCCGGCAGGGGTGGGGAGGGCCGGAGGGTCCCAGGATGCCTGGGCCACAGGGACCACCTGACCACCCGGCCCCACCTCTCAGGACCAAGCGGGACACTTACTGGAACTTGAGCTGCACCTCGCCTGGCTGCCCAGTGTCCTGGGGGCCGGCCAGGCTGGAGTGCTGCAGAGTGAGGGCCAGGCCCGCCCCTTCCAGCCTCAGCAGCACGGGGCCTGGGGATCCCCCGGGGGGTACCCGGAAGGTCAGCGTGAGGGGCTGCCCGTAGCTGAAACGCTGGTCTCCCAGGAACTT
>NW_024344034.1:0-379 GCF_902729225.1 Pteropus medius | reverse complement strand
CCCATCACCTGACTCCTTCATTCTCCACCAGCTGGTCGTTTGCCCTCCGAGATAAAACCTTCCCCCAATTCATCCTCGGTTTAGCACAGATAACTTGTGCCATCTTTTCTGCTATCTCCGCTTCTGAATCCTCTCGTTCTCGCTGCCATCCTAATCCCATCTGACTGGACCTTTCCCAGAGCTCTCTAGTGTTCGTCTGACGGGGTCCCTCGTGTCCGTTTTCCTTTTCCTCACATTTCAGTTGCAAGCAACCTCCTGCTACGAACCTTCCCAGATTAGTCACGCCAGCTCTGGGGTTCAGCAACCTACTTTATTAAGCTAGACACTGAGGGACATAAGGGTCACTAAGTTTCTTCCGTCAGAGAGCTAAGTGGGGGCA
>NW_024344033.1:0-368 GCF_902729225.1 Pteropus medius | reverse complement strand
ATATATATATGTGCCTATGTATATATGAGTATATATAGGCACATATATATATTAAAATTCATATATATATGAAATTCAGAAAACTGTGTCTCATATACGTGATCACACAGCTAATAAGTCACAGAGTCACATACAGCCCAACAGGTTTCTGAAGTTTGCCAAACTGACCTCTTTCTTCCAGGGGCAGGATGCTATTTTGGCTTCCTCGTCGACAAGTATGGAGGGGCACATGGGACGATGAAGGGCGGCCCAAAGCATCGCTGGGAACACTGCCTGTGGGTGGCCCTGAAGTCTACAGGAGGATACAGAGAGGAATTAGACACATTTTCTGTCCCAAGGTGCTCAATGGGACCCTGAGAGCTTGTCAA
>NW_024344032.1:0-604 GCF_902729225.1 Pteropus medius | reverse complement strand
ATTTTAGTTAAGACTAACTCTATTTCTGTTCCTTCTCTCACTTCTCAGAAACCTGCTATATATTAATTCTGTTTTCTGTGATATGAGCTATCTTCCCTGACAGTGGGTAACATTTAGGGAAGTTTTAAAATCCAACAACATTAAATAACCTCCCATTACACTTTGGATGCTATACCTAATTCTATTAGGATGAGAAAATATATGCATGCTGGTTTTAACTTAGGATGGAAAATTCTTTGTGTCGCAATAATTCACTCTTGCTCCATTGGAGAAAATTATCACATTTAAGAGACATCTCCTGAAAAGCCAAGTTTAATACATACTTTCCTTTGCAATGGGACAAAATGAAGAGAAAGGTTTATATTCTAAAATCCAGGTTTACTTACTATTCGAGAGTTCTGATAATCAGCAGAATAAAAATAACATAATTACTTTTGATTTTTCTGTGTATCAAATATTATACATTTGTTCATTCATTTAATCTTATAAGAGTGATAAGAATGAACACTTCAGTAATTTATTCAATGTGATAGAGTGAGTTGGGTTTTGAACCCAGGTATTTCTGATTCTTTTCCTACTGGGTTATATGTCCCACTTTTCTTTC
>NW_024344031.1:0-2207 GCF_902729225.1 Pteropus medius | reverse complement strand
TCGTGCCACGGATGACCTTGAAAAGAACCGCCTCCACCCACTCCCCTGTCACGGCGGTACAGTGCGTTAAGACAGCCGGAGTGAAGGTCATCGACGTGGCCATGGGTCAGCTCTGTGAAGGGTCACCACCAGATCGTGTATGTGGACATGCCAATTTATTGTAGTGGCCGGTTGCTCCTGGAAACCAGGTTTTTGGGTCAGCTCCAGAAAATGCAGGTCTCACCGGCTACTGTTGCTTTGAAAACGAGGGCAGGCGTATTTCGGCCGGAGTGGGGCGCACCCCGACCCCACCGCAGCTGGAACAGAGCCGCACCCCTGACCCGCGTTGGAAGGGGTCGCCAGGTGCACGCGGCGCTGTTCACTTCAAGCTCTCGGGTTCAGAAACGACCTTTTCAAATCAAGCCCAGCGGGAAGCCATTGAGTAAACTAATAACAAGTCGTGCCGTAGAAACAGTGCATCGTGATCAAGTGCTGTTGTCTTGGTCTTGGCTCCATTCGCTGAGACCCCCGGGGTCACCAGGGATTCGGGCCCTGGGAGGGGATAACACCGGATCAGGGCTTGGCTCTGGACTCTCCCGTGTGGAGAGATGTGGCCAGTCGGAGCTCGTCAACATCCCAGCCCTGTGGCTTTGGCTGCAGCGGTGACAAGACCATGTCACTGCTTGAACCACGGCCACCGGCCTGTGAGTGTCCGTAGCAGAGTCCATGGGGAAGACGATGAGAATTCCTTTGCTCTGTTCACAAATGGTCCGAGGCCGCTTTGGAGTCAGGATGCGGCTCGCACCGCTGGCTGATGCACCGTTTCCTGTGCATGCGCAGTGTGTAAGGGCTGGTGACTTCGAGCTTTGTTTTACCTACATACGTGAAGAAAGAAAGGGCTCGCTGGTCTCTGCACAGGGGGCTTGTGTTTTTCTGTTTCATTCAGGAGCAACTTGGTTGGAGGACCTTAGCTGGTCCTCTGCTAAGCATCTAGCCTTGCCTATTTTGAATGTGTCTGCCCTGTGTTTTTCTCTGAGGACACATAAGCAAACCCTTATGCTTAATCTATTGAATTATAAATTCATAAACTTTTCTTAATATAGTTATGCGTGTTTTAAATACTAATATGGTTTATTACAATCCTAATACATCAGATTAACTCTTACTCAGAGTCTCCACGTCCCAATATTCACGATTGTCCAGGGCAGCCATTAGCAGTCCCCCTTTTTTTAGAATTATTCACAGATTGGGCTTAAGTATTTTATAAAATGATGATGGAGACATACTCTTCAATGTTCAGTCCTCCTTAGAGAGGGTGGGAGGAAAGATTATCCTTTGCCAAAAGCAGTTGAATGGAGTATTATGAACCATCGAGAAATCAACATAACAGTTTAAGCGACTTTAAAATACACCTTGCCGGGCATCGCGGTGAGATTCAAAACACCTGAGACTTCAGACCGTGCCTTGTCCCCACGCACGGTTCATTTGGAGAGAGAAAATAAGTGCAGTTTGAAGAAAGTGCCAGAGTAAGAGGCACGGAACTGTCCGGTTAAATGCAGACGCTGTCACAGAACAGCACTCATGCGAACGACCAAGGAGACCAGGGACAGGGAATGACCATGAACTGTTTGCCGCCAGGGTAAGCGGGAGGAAATGGGCTCGAGGGGACCCCGAGGGATTGTTCCGGTTGACACATGTAACCCAAAGCAGAAGAGGTGTCCTGACACGCACGGCCGTGAAAGCAGGGGCGTTGCAAGTGCTGGGTGTGGCGAGGGTAATAGAAATTGACCGGGTGCGGAATATGGAAACACTGATTGGATGTAGCAGACGGAGGTGTAGGGAGCGGGAAAGGCAGACACAGGGAGACGCCCCGGAAGACGCTAGGTCTCCGAGCCTGGGCGACTGGAGAGCACAGGGCACGGGCCGGTGATCTGGTGTCTCTCGGAAAGCTGGTGTATGGGAAGTGGTTTCGGAGGCAGTTCTTAGTGGATTGAGTATGACGATTCGAGGGGAATCATCAGTAAGCAGTGAGGGATCCAGGGAACAGCGGTGAGTCACATGTGCAGAGGAGGCAGCTGGAGTCGCCGGGTGTGTAGGGGGCTGGGAGCCGCGGGCTGACCTTGCATGTGGCTCACAGCTACGGGCAGTGAACCGAGCTGGGTCTCCATCATTTGCAGGTGGGAGGATGATGCGATCCCCATAAGGTCCTCAAACCCACTGAAAAGTTC
>NW_024344030.1:0-575 GCF_902729225.1 Pteropus medius | reverse complement strand
TTCCCTATGCGTGCTTGATGTTGTATTTTAAAACAAGTCCCAGGCATCTCTTTACCTATCAATACTTCATATGTATTTCCCTAAAATAACCACAATGCTATTAACATAACTAACAAAACCAACAAAACCACAATGCTATTAACATAACTAACAAAACCAAGTGTAATTGATTTTTTAAGCCCTTTCTAGCATAATGCCTTGAATATAAGCACTCAATAATTATTTGTGAACTAAAAATGTTAAAATAATAACTTGTGAAAAGTGCAAAGAATAAGTAACATGGAAAGCTTTTCAAAGTGTTCACATCATCTATCTCTCAAATTCTCTCCTACTTCTACTCCCCCATTCTCTGCTCAGATCCTCATGAGACATGATATATGATTTTTAATGGGAGTCGCGTACCTCTCAAAAGTGCTGGCGACGAAAAACGTTTCCTAATCACTGTTTTAAGGTGACAAAATACTTTCTTAAGTAGATAAAATTATTTTAGGGTAGCTTTCAAATAGCTACAATTAAACTCTCCAACAAATTCTCTATGTATTGAAACTACGGTGAGGACATTTCATGAAATGGTA
>NW_024344029.1:0-1480 GCF_902729225.1 Pteropus medius | reverse complement strand
GGCCGGCAGACGGCTGCATTCTCCCCGAGTCCTCACACGGCCTTCTCTCTGTGTGCGCTCAGCCCTGGTTTCTCCTCCTCTTCTCATAAAGACACCGGCCCTTCTGATTGGGCACCACCCGCATGAGCTCCTTTACCTGAGTTACTTCCTCAAGGCCTGGTCTTCAGAGACTGTCACCTGCGGGGTGACGGTTTCCACATGGGATTTGGAGGGAACACAGTTCAGTCCACATCATGGGGTCAGGACAGGGCCAGGGACGCAGATTCAGCTGCGTCTGACTCAGGAGAGTCTCTTTGCAGATGATGTGCATCCACACCACGTACTGAACACCTACTATGTGCCTGGTTTGGGTCTAGGAGCTCGGGATACAGTGCAGACAAGACAGGAGGCTCCCTGCGCTCGGGGAGCAGACACTGCCTGGGAAAAGAAATGGGACAAATGAGCCAAAATATTGTGTCCTCAGGCTGATTTCCCATCTGAGTACATAATGCCTCTGTGGTCCCAGGCATCACATGCACACAACAAACCCCTCGGAAAGACAGAGGCTTGTCCCCCGACACATTTCAGGAACCCCGGTCTTCAGCGTGGCTGGACCCGATCACTCACGCATCTTCTTGACACCATCATGGTGACCAGGGAGGAGATTGTCTGATTGTTTAAGTTACACAGCCCCTGTCCGGTTGGAACTGGGGTCAGTACAGACTAACCATAGGGCTGGGCGATTTGGGGTCCAAAGAGAATTTAAAACATGATGAAACTTTCGGCAAATACATTCCCACCACACACATCACACTTCCCCTCCCCCTCATCGTTAGTTCAGGTGAGACACTGTGGACACTGGGATCTGGGCAGGGACACAGGCTGGGCTGTCCCTGTCTCATAGAGCTGCAGCTCGCTCACTGACCATTCTGATATTCCAGCAATAGATCAATTCCAGGCCAAGACATGCTCAGCCGCATCCACGGGGTATCGATCTGAAATTCATGTAGTCCCAGGAGAGGCAGAAAGATGGCTTCCCTTTCCGGAGGTAGAAGGAAGTTAGAGAAGGTTAAAGAACCCTCATTGGTGGCCACTTCCATGCCACCCCTGAGACCTTCTCCACCGGTCACTTTTTCAAATGATGGCCAGACTCAGGGGCCAGCACTCGTAATCTGCTCTGTCTACACCCTCCATCTGGGGGTGACTTTTCCCCCAAAACCAAGACCCTGCCTCCGTGGTCACCTCTGGGTCATGTCTGAGAATCTCCATTTCGCAGTGTCATGGTCACAGGAGCAACATGAGACTCAGCCTGCTTCTGATTCTTCTGTGACTCTGCCTCTGCAGGACACGAAGTCAATTACAATACAAGAATAAAATTCTCCTGATTTCCCCACCTTGGAATGTCCTCGTCACTGTCCTGAAATATTGTGTGTGTGTCCATAATATCATGCTATGTCCTCAGGCCAAGGGTCATTTACCTTCCCAGATTGCACCCTATCCC
>NW_024344028.1:0-330 GCF_902729225.1 Pteropus medius | reverse complement strand
GCGGAAAGCGGGAAGGAGCCGAGGCCTTAGGAAGGAGCCCCGGGGCCTCTGGGATGAAAAGAGATCATGCTGAATTGTGGCTCTGGAACGCCCGGTGTCCACACTGCGGGGAGGTGCAGCTGCTAGGAGCGGCCTGTCTTCTGTGGTAGACCAGGGGTCCACGGAGTTTTCCTTCGAAAATCCACCATATACATATATATGAATATATCTATGCATATATATGTATATTGTAGCTTTGGCAAAAAGCTCTCTGGTGACGTCCATTTTGAGCCAGAATCGCAGACTTCCGAGAAAAGGCTCACTTGCGGCAAATGCACAGCCCTCCCGGGG
>NW_024344027.1:0-309 GCF_902729225.1 Pteropus medius | reverse complement strand
AACCATAACCCTTACCATAACACTAAACCTAACTCTAAACTATTACCCTAATCCTAACCCCAAAATTAACCCTAACCTAAACTTAACCCTAACCATAAGCCTATACTAATCCTAACCGTAATGCCAACCCTATCACTAATACTAAATCTAACCTCTTATCCTAACCCTAAACCTAAACATAGCTGTAACCCTAACTGAAAACATAATGCTAAATCTAAACCTAACCCTATCCTAAACCTAACCCTAACCCTAACCATTATCCTAACTCTAAAATCTTACCCTAACCGTAACCCTAACTATAAACCTAAA
>NW_024344026.1:0-433 GCF_902729225.1 Pteropus medius | reverse complement strand
AATGATAATGATAGTACATGTCGAAACTTTTGGGACATGGCAAAAGCAGTCATAAGAGTAAAGTTCATTTAATTACAGACTTACCTCCAAAAACAAGAATGAGCCCATTTGTATGTCGTCTTGGGAGAAGTGTTTGTTTGGGTCCTCTGCCCATTTTTTAATTGGACTGTTTGGCATTTTAGGTTGTTGTCGCTGAGTTGTTTACCTATATTGGATATTAATCCAATATAGGTTGTTGTCGCTGAGTTGTTTACATATATTGGATATTAATCCCTTATCGAAAGTGTTGTTTAAAAATATGGTTTCCCATTCAGTAGGTTGCTTCTTTGTCTTGTTGATGGTTTCCTTTGCTGTACAGAAGCTTTTCATTTTGATATAGTCTCATTCACTTATTTTTGCTTTTACTTTCTTTGTCTTTAAGGTCAAATTCATA
>NW_024344025.1:0-312 GCF_902729225.1 Pteropus medius | reverse complement strand
AGGCAGAAAGGTGAAGGACAAGGACGTGTCTGCTCCATTCCAGAAATCTGATATCAAATTGAAAAAGCAGGAAGGAAGAGAGGCCCCAGGACTGAGCCCCGGTGCCTATCTGATGAGCTGGGACACTGTCTCATTGTGGCTCTGGGAAACGTGTGTCCCCAATCCGGTAAGGCGGATGCGCTTGGAAAGGACTGCCTTCCCTAAAGACCTGAGGCAACACAGCCTTTTTTCCTAAAAGTCCACCATATATATGTGCATATATATTCATATATATGCATATATATATATGGTAGTTCTGGCATTAAGCACTCA
>NW_024344024.1:0-781 GCF_902729225.1 Pteropus medius | reverse complement strand
TTCTCCAGTGTGAACTCGCTGATGTTGATTCAATTGGGAACTATTCCTAAAAGATTTCCCACATTCACTGCAGTCGAAAGGCCGTTCTCCTTTGTGAACTCTCTGATGACAACGAAGAGCAGAGCTTGAGGTAAAGGACTTCTTGCATTCACTGCACTCATAAGGCCTTTCTCCGACATGAACATTTTGATGATAACGAAGGGCAGAGCCATAGGTAAAAGATTTCCCACATTCAGCGCATTTATAAGGCCTTTCTCCTGTGTGAACTCTCTGGTGTATATTGAGGTGATATCTTTGGGTAAAAGATTTTCCACAATCACTGCATTCATAAGGCCTTTCTCCTGTGTGAACTCTACGGTGTCGAATGAGTATTGGTCCACGGGTAAAGGATTTTCCACACTCGCCGCACTCAAAAGGTTTTTCTCCCGAGTGAACTCTCCGATGATAACCGAGGGCAGAACCCGAGGTAAAAGATTTCCCACATTCACTACATTCAAAAGGTCTTTCTCCAGTGTGACCTCTCTGGTGCTGAGAGAGGTAAGATTTGTGCCTAAAGGATTTCCCACATTCACTGCACTTGTAAGGCCTTTCTCCTGTGTGAACTCTTCGGTGTATAACGAGATGATTTCTTTGGGTAAAAGATTTCCCGCAATCACTACACTCATAAGGCCTTTCTCCCGTGTGAACTCTCTGATGATAACGGAGGCCAGAGCTAGAGGTAAAAGACTTCCCACATTCACTACATTTATAAGGCTTTTCTCCATTGTGAACTCTCTGATGA
>NW_024344023.1:0-1545 GCF_902729225.1 Pteropus medius | reverse complement strand
AGGCTCAAAGAGCTGATCGAAGTCTGCAGGCGTGCTGAGGCTCTAAGTTCTAGACCAAAGCTGGTGGACCCAAAAAAAAAAAGCTGTCTCCACTGACCTTTCCAGCAGTGAGGCTTCTCCAGATAGACTTGAGCGCCTGAAGCATCCCGGGTGCAGCTGTCTGTGGGGAAGCCCTGAACTCTGCAGGGATGGAGACCTGAATATTACATTTATCAGAAATTTAGGCCTCAAAGTCTCAGTGAGTGCTCCTCCAACTTCGCTACCCCAGTACCCGCAGATGACCGAGCATCGCCCACAGAGCCCCAAGGCCCCGGGAGGGCTGTGCATTTGCCGCAAGTGAGCCTTTTCTCGGAAGTCTGCGATTCTGGCTCGAAATGGACGTCACCAGAGAGCTTTTTGCCAAAGCTACCATATACATATATATGCATATATATGTTCATCTATGCATATATATGTATATGGTGGATTTTCGAAGGAAACCTGCGTGGACCCCTGGTCTACCACAGAAGACAGGCCGCTCCTAGCACCTCCACCTCCCCGCAGAGTGGACACCGGGCGTTCCAGAGCCACAATTCAGCATGATCTCTTTCATCCCGGGAGGCCCCGTCCCTTCCTCAGTTTCGCTCTTCCACTTTCTTGAGGAAATCAGACTTAAGAGGCGGAAGCAGACACCTCCCTCTCCCTCACCTTTCAGCCTGGGATGAATGTATGTGGTCCCCGGGGCCTTGACGATTCAAAATGAAGGCAGAAACAAAGTGCTCAAAGAGCTGATCGCAAGAAAAGCTCCAGGCACGAGGCTGAATTCAGACCCAGCTGTCTCAGTGTTCTAACTGAACTCTTTCTTCCAGCGGGTGACAGCCATGGATCTGTGGAGGGCCAAAGCATCCCGGGTTGCTGTTTGTGGGAGGGCCCTGACCCCAAGAGGGATTCTGAGGAGACCGTGGAGCAGACATGTAGTTTGTAGCATGTTGCCTCGGGAGGCTCAAAGTGTCAGAGGTCTCCTCAACTTCTGCCACCCCAGTGCCCCAGATGATCAAAACAGGCTCACAGAACCCAAACTGAGTGCTGTGACTGGCTTAAAAGTGAGCCTTTTATCGGAAGTCTGCGATTCTGGCTCAAAATGGACGTCACCAGAGAGCTTTTCGCCAAAGCTACCATATACAAATATATGCATATATCTATATGCATATATATGTATATGGTGGATTTTCGAAGGAAACCTGCGTGGACCCCTGGTCTACCACAGAAGACAGGCCGCTGCCAGCACCTCCACCTCCCCGCAGTGTGGACACCGGGCGTTCCAGAGCCACAATTCAGCATGATCTCTTTTCATCCCGGAGGCCCCGGGGCTCCTTCCTCAGGCCTCTGCTCCTTCCCGCTTTCCGCAGTGGAAATCAGACTTCAGGACGGAAGCAGACACCTCCCTCTCCCTCACCTTTCAGCCTGGGATGGTCGTAATGGTCCCCGGGGACGGATTCAAAATGAAGAAATGAAAGGCTCAAAGAGCTGATCGCAAAGCTCCTAAGGCACGGAGGCCGAATTCAG
>NW_024344022.1:0-417 GCF_902729225.1 Pteropus medius | reverse complement strand
AGTTGAGAAGTAGAAACCACTGAACAGTAGGAGCATTCATTTCACACTGCTCAACTATAAATCCGAATTTCCAGTGCATTCTTCGATGTGAAATATGGCACCCCTTTCAAACCTCTTCTAGTAACGTTGGACCTGCTGAAGTCAGTCTATTTCTTCATGCATCTTTTAACGCATAGTTTTTCAAGGCATACTGTAGACCTGGCATTACAGAGGAAGTGGTGAGTGAAAACGAACTCGGCACCTAAAGTGAAAACCCCAACTACAGGAAAACTGTTTCTCCCCTCAGCACTCTGCTGACCCTAACTTTCCCCAACTGGGCCCAGGCGCCCCGGGTGAAGGGCTGGGTCCCACGACACTACCCCCCCCACCCGATACAGACTCCAGTCACAAGTCCAGGGCTCCCCTGCTTCTGACCAA
>NW_024344021.1:0-302 GCF_902729225.1 Pteropus medius | reverse complement strand
ATGCACAGCCCTCCCGGGGCCTTGGGGCTCTGTGGGCGATGCTCGGTCTTCTGCGGAGACTGGGGTAGCGAAGTTGGAGGAGCACTCACTGACACTTTGAGCTCCTAGAGGTACAAACTACGTCTCATTCGTCTGTGTATACTCTTGCAGGGTTCAGGGCCACCCACAGACATCGTACCCAGGGATGCTTTGACCCAAGCGTCCATGGCGCCCGTCACCCGCTGGAAAGAGTTCAGTTGGGAGACACTGCAGACAGCTGTGGGTCTGAATTCGGCCTCCGTGCCTTAGGAGCTTTGCGATCA
>NW_024344020.1:0-36796 GCF_902729225.1 Pteropus medius | reverse complement strand
CCTATAAAGACACTTACAAGCCTGGAGTCAAAATGCTAGAGGTGGCAATGGTTTTACAAGATGACAAACAGATTTTCGGTAGTTTAACCAGCCCTTTTGAAGGAGCGGCATTCACAATATCAATATGAACGTACCTCTACAACAAATGAAGTTTCCCATCTCAAGGTCTCGAGCAGTGAGTCTCTGAGTACTTCTCGCCTCCTCTCTCTCAACTCACAGAGTGACAGTTGCAACGAGCAGTGAGTCTCTGAGTACTTCTCGCCTCCTCTCTCTCAACTCACAGAGTGACAGTTGCAACGGAAGGCAAGAAGCGCATCATCACATTACCACGGTGACGGGTCATGTCACAGAACTTTCAGAATGAGCGCACGCTGCACATTCTGGGTCCAACTGCTGCTTTCGAGACACTTGTGTGTTTACATGGGCAAGAGCGGCAGTTAAGAGAATTAAAACAGAAAACGTGTTTTCTTTCAAAAATGAACACCAGGCTCCCAAATTGTTATTCTCTTTCTGAAAAACATGATATGTGAGAGAAAACAACTTGCCCATGCAAACAGAGTTAATAATGATAATTTCAGGCTGAACATGTCAAATCTAACACATTGGCCGTATGAAGTTGTTCCATTCTTGATTACAGTATGATCCGCATCCATTTCTACTACTCTTGAGTCACCAGACTTTTCTACAAAACAACTGAAAAAGTGTTCCACATCAATTCAAAAGCAACATTAGTAGAAATCAGATTTCGAAAGTTGTATTTTTCTCCAAGCATATAACTATGTTATATAAATTCTCTTATTCTCTAAACCTATATTCTTTATCTACATACTTATATAAAACTCTATGCTGAATTATTTCTCAGTCTCTGTGAATTCATGGGACAATTTCATGTCATTATGTATATTCAAGACTGGCTCTTCACTGAAAAAATAAGAAAAAGAATCACTGTATTTTTTTAATAGTGGGTTGGGCGATAATACATAATCAGTGATTTTGTAAATAAAATTGTAGATGACCCAAAACTCTAGATAGAATTCATTGTGTGTTCTGGCTCATATGTGGACCAGTCACACTCATTCTTATTTTGTTTTATTTTAGTTTTTGATTAAGTTTATTGGGGTAACATTGCTTAATACAATTATATACTTTTCAGTTGTATATTATCATTTGACATGTATATATTCTATTGTGTCTTTACCACCCAAAGTCCAGTTGCCTTCAGCTACCATATATATGATCCCCTTTACCCACTTCACTTCCCTCTACCCTCCTCTATTTAATTACTTTTGCCCCGTCAAACTACCCCCTCCTCCCCCAATCCGTACACTTTGGTAACACTAGTCCATTGTCTATGCCCACGAGTGTCTGTTTGTTTGTCCTGTTCATTTGTTGCTTTTAGATTTATATCTCACATATAAGCGATGTCATGTGATTTTCAACGTTTTCTGTCTGGCTATTTCACTTAGCATGATTATCTCAAGGTCCATCCATATTGTATCGAATGGCAGTATTTCATCTCTTCTTATGGATGAGGAAAATATTTCATTGTATATATGTACCACAGCTTCTTTAGCCAATCATCTACCGTAGGAAGATATTTCATTGTATACATGTACCACAGCTTCTTTAGCCAATCATCTATCTTTAGCCAATCATCTATCGTAGTACAATCATCTATGCACTGACCACTGTGAATGATGCTGCTATGAACATCAGTATGCAAATATCTTTTTGGATAAGGATTTTCAAGTCTTTGTGGTAAATACCCTGTAGAGGGATGGCTGGATCATATGGCAGATCAATTCTTCGTTGTTGTTTTTTTTTTGCGGAAATTCCATACTGTTTTCTATAGTGGCTGTACCAACTTGCAGTGCCACCGGCACTGTATGAGGGTTTCTTTTTTTCTGCATTCTCTCCAACATTGGTTATTATCTGCCCTGTTGATTATAGCTACAGGTGTGAGGTGATGTCTCATTGTAGTTTTAATTTGCACTTCCGTAATAGCTAGCAATGTTGAGCATCTTTTCACATACTTGTTGGCTATTTGTATGTCCTCTAGGGAGAAGTGTCTGTTCAAGTCCCTTGCCCATTTTTGAAAGGATAGCTTGTTTTTTTTGTTGTTGTTCTTGAGTCGTACGAGTTCTTTGTATATTTTTGGATATTAGGCCTTTATCAGAGGCAAAGCTTGCAAATATATTTTCCCACTCGGATGCCTTTTTCTTTACCTTGTTGACGGTTTCTTTTGTTGAGCAGAAGCTTTTGTGTTCCATGTCGTCCCATTAGTTTACTTTTGCTTTTGCCTGCCTTGCTTTTGAGGTCAAATTCATAAAATCCTCTTTACGTCCAAGGTCCTTGAGCTTAGTTCCTATGTTTTCTACTATGCATTTTACTATTTCAGGTCTTACATTCAGACCCCATTTGGAGAACAGTATAAAGCAGAGGACTTCCTCTCTGCTGTCCCCTCCCTGTGTGTTCATGGTCAATGGAGAATCAATGTGGAAATATAGGAAAAGCCTATAGAGACATGTGAGGGTGTCAGTGTTATCTGGTGGTTCATAATAAATGTCAAAAGACATACAGAAATTTACCCGTTCTTAAGTCCAGAGACCAAAGCTAGAAAGCTATTGAAGGGAGAAAGAAACACAATCAGATTTTTATATATGTTCTATAGCACTTTTCGAAATTCCTACAAGGCTGTTATTCCTGCTGCTCTTTGTGTGTGTTTATAGACATACACGCATACATAAATATATACATACATACACACAAACACATACATGTGTTTAGAACTTTCCATTCAAATTGGTGGCCTGAAACACTGGCATTATTTTGCTGGTCGTCATGGGTTGGCATTCCGACGAGGGGCAGTGGGCTGGCACTTTTCTGCTCTGTGATATTGAGTCTTAGCAGAGAAGTCCCACATGCAGGAAGAATGGACTAGCAGGCATTGGGAGGCTCTGGAAGTGACTCAATCCCATGTCTGTAGCTAGACCTGGATTTGGCTGAAGGATACACATGCCAGTGTGGCCTGGGTGTCCTCACAGCAAGGCACTTTCAAATGATCCAGATCTGGTACTGGGTGGCTGATAGCTCACAGGGCAGTGACCTGAGTGATCAGGCGGATGCTCATGGCCACGTCAAGCATAACCGTACATGGACACAGTGTTGTTTCCAAGGCATCTGTCAATGAAAAGAAACATTAGTGGCACTTCTGGTTTATAAGGAGGGGCCAAGACCCCAATTCTACTTGGGAAAATTATTGAAGAAATTGCAAACATGTTTGAATCTTTCACATGTATAAACTAGTTTTAAAATACTCACTAGCAGATGTAGATCTCCAAACAATGGGTACAAGAAATGGCACCTCTTCCCCACAGCCAAGTGTACTAAAGATGTGGAGTCGACTCCTGCCTCCACCACCATGACCTGTTTGACAAGTAAACACAACCACTTAGGAAATCTTACCGGAGACTTTTGCAATATCAAATATAGGCCTACACTGATGCAGAGTCCACCCTTCACATTGGGCCACTGAAGGTGTTGAAGGAGCTAGCATGGTATGGAAGATCCATAAACCAGAACAGAGTCCCACATGGAGGTCCTGAATGGAAGGCAAGTAGAATCAAGGAGTCAGCCAGGGGACATTTCAGTGGTGCAGGCAGGAAAGAGTGGAGACCAGCTGGAGTGAGGGAGAGAGGATAGGGATGCAGATGGGCACACAGGAATGAGAGGTGATGCAGGATGAAATTCTGCAAGAGATGCTCGGGGACCAAGGCCCATATTCTCTCTGCAGAGTGCACAGGCATGGCCCAGCTCCTGTCCTGACAAATGCACGGTCTGATTAAGCATCAGAGCCACCGGCCTCTCGGAAATGCTTTTGGCCTCATGTGTCAGCACTTAACATGCACACCCCGATGGGCCCAGTCATTTCACTCCGAGGAGGGTTTCCTGCAGATACGGGGGCCCGGGAGATCCAAGATCTCCTATCATTGCACCAAAACCTGAGTCAGGAAGGTGGAGAAACAGCCTACCTCCTGACAACAAGGAACTCAGGAAATTAATGACTATGTGATGATCACTTAGATGTTGAGACTTGAGGAAAATGTTTGATATCTGCATATTAAAAGAACACCCTGAGCTTTTTGAATATGCACTTGCTAATGGCAGGGTGTATGATACATTACTGGGCTTTCAAGAAAGAAAAGTCCTCTGTTTGTCTAAAGAACAGTAAAAAGCAAATAAGCTATAAGCTAAAGAAAATTAGAACCTCATCATCCTCCTTGTAATAACTGATGGAAGAGAATGGTGTACTATAGTTACATGAAGAACAGTGAGACTTGATTTTATATGCAATCATGTAACTCATGGGGATAAATGTACTGGGATCTACGTCATCAGGCACGATCTCCGATACTGCTGTTCCCATGACCTTCTTCCAGAGGAATAAAAAAGAGACTTCACAAAATAAAATTTCCAAGAAGACACTGACCTATGAACATGTGGAAAGAACTAAATTTGCTGTTATTTTTCTCAATTTATACTGAGAGAGCTTTATAGGAGAGAAGGGGTGACCTGATTGTGGTGATTGGGGTGAGTGTCTATAATAATTCATTGAGTCCTAACTTGTTCAGAGTGTGTTTCTATTCATGTGCTTTATTTTATATATATATATATATATATGTATATATATATATATATATACATATATATATATATATACACACACATATATATACACATATATATATATATATTTAAAAAAAAACATTTAAAATGAAACCAGTTGTAGTTAAATTGTTTCGTTCAAAAATCTTCAGTAAACATAACATATACATCTAAATTAAATTCTAAACCTATGCAACAGAGACACTACTTAACCTTCCAGTAACTGCGCTGAAGCAGGACAGGAGGAGCAATGAGGAGGACCCGGATCCTTGGCCTGACTGAAACTTCTTGACACTGTGTAAACTCCATCTCCTCTGAGTCTCAGGCTGAGGTTCCAGCTTTTGACCTGCACACATGTTGATAGGAGATCTGCAAGGAGAACACGGATGCTGGCAGCCCTTGCCTGGCAAGGAGACAGAGGGAGGATGACTCCCTGGTTAGGGCGTGCAGGACCCACAAGGCTCCTCACACCCTGCAGCAGTGACCGCGCATGGGCCCTGGCTTCACCAGGAATCAGCTGACAGGACACTGAATCCTGGTGCTACTCTTGGAAGGGGGTCTTATCTCTACCCAGATTATCTTCAAATGTCTTACAGGACCAACTGAACTTGGGTGCTTGGTCGGGAAGCGTTCAGGTGACTTGTGCCCTGGATAGTGAGAGTGATGCAGAGGAAAGGGGGACTCTGGGACTCCAGGCTGAAAAGGCTGAGTCCGTCCACCCTGGTGCCTGGGAGACACAGGTCTGATGACACAGGTGGCAATGGTGACCCTTTCTCTCAGCCTAACACTGAATGTGACCCTTCATGAGACCAGCACAGTACAAATGGACAGAACCCTAGAGCATTTCCTTTCTCCCCTAACTTTATTTTTCCTAACATCCCGATGCTTTGCCTGTGCCTTGCATTTGGTAAACCATGATGTTGTGGTAATAAATAAAAAGTTTTATGGCTTAATGTGTTCTAATATGAAAAGATTAAGGACACTGCTGTTTAAAATATAATTAAACCAATTATATTTGTCTGATTTCTTGACAAATTAAGAAGGAAAAGAAACGAGCAATTTTTAATGCCGCCCCTTACTATGTTCAATAAAGTATTGCATTGTTTCCTTCAGTATCTTTGTCATTTACTTGATTTACATATATATATATGAGATATATATATATATATATCTCATATATATAGGATATTAGCCCTATATATCATATATATGAGATATATATATGAATATATATATATATATCTCATATATATAGGATATTAGCCCCAGGCCCTTCACAGGGCTCCACTGCTGCTGAGGGGTCCCCAGCTGGGACTGGACTCTGCAGTGCCCCTTACTTGATTCTGGGAGTACTACGCTCTCACAGGCTTGCAATGCTAAGGAAGGTGAGCTGCCTTGCTTGCATGAGAAGGAGCCCCAGGGCACTTTTATCCTCCGCTTTCTCTTCCCAGGAGGCCTGAGGTTGGGGAGGTCAGGCCACTCCCACTATCTCATCATACCCAGGGATAAGGAATCCAGCTCTAAACTTCCAGCTAAGGGATGCCCCTGTGATCTTGAGGGCATGAGGAGTACACCGCTTTGTCCTGCAATACGATAGCGTAAGTACATCCTGGAGGCCTCTTCACAGAAAAGACAATGTACACTAGATCCCTGAAGTTACTCACATTGTGGACTTACAGGAACCGACAGCCCTCTCCTCCAGATTAAGGGGGCAGTGGAGGGATGGGTTCAGCAACTTAGAAGCTTCCCCGGCCTGAGTAGCCTCTTTACGAAAGATGATCTCACGACATTTTTCACTTGCCTTTGCTGATTTTCACCATCCTCTTGTCTCCCTTGCATGTTCACACACAAGAGAGGACATCCCAGGAGACTCCTCAGTTGGCTTGTTTTTAATAAAATGACTCCTCACACAAAAATTGTTAGGAAGCAAAGAAGAACATGTGCATTTGTTGCCTTATTCTTTCAAACCCAAGCTTTCCAAGTCAGTTTTTATCACGGTCCTTCTTCCAACTAAATTACTTCCTCTGCTCCTTCTGCAGAAGCAACTCCTAGAGAGTTTTAGAAAGATGCAGCGAAGAGAACAACTGTGCATGGCCAGAGTCATCCACTGTCAAAAAGCACCCATGGCGGGGGTGCCCAGGGCAGAACCAGACCTCACAGGACCCCTCCAGCATGTTGAGCACAGCCCTTCTGACTTCCAGCCCAGTTCCCTGCCCTGCTCACTCAGGGTGGCTCAACACATGCAAAGGGGGTCAGGAGCCAGGGTGATGCTCTGAGAGGACATGAAGAACTGGAGGGAGATATTACAGACATGGACAATTCTAGGACCTCAAGTACCTAGAGAAGACCAGGCCTCTTTGCATGAGAATCAAAAAAGAGAGAAGGAGGGGCTGGAGAAGAGTCCCAAAAAAGAGCTGACAGATAAGAGAAAGAATAAAAATGAAAGAGGAAATAAGTTACATGTAGATGTTGCTCTCTGTGCGGGAGTCTTCAAAATGCACAAAACATTCCTCAAGTTACCTGGGCAGTAAGGATGTTGGGGTGGCTGCCGGAATGGAAAGGGGAGTGTTAAGAGTCAAGGTAAGAACTCGGCGCTCCTGTTCCCAGCAGCATAAACAAAGCCTGGACTTAAGACACACTCTGTCTTCATCTCTATGCTCCTCCCCAGGGCCTTGATCAATTCACCTCTGCAATGAAGAGTGGCTCTCAGGTGTGCGGGGACCCTGTCAGCCTTCAAATTCTGTAAGTGTGACCGGGAAACCATGCCTGTGTCACCTTGTTCCTCTAAGATGGCAGTCACAGTTTCTATGATGGACTGTGCATGAGACTGCCTTATGTCCCTCACGACTTCCCTTCCCCTTCTCTTTCATCTAATTAGAGTCCATTTCCTTTCTCCTTGTCCACCTCCACCAAATATATGGTTCTTCAATATGGGACCATTAAAACGATGATCATGGGTTTAACGACACCATCACTAATCGATCAGTGGATCAAGGAATTAAACAATTGAGATCCAAAGAGAACCTGTCATGAGTCTGGGTCATACTGGGTTCTGCGGGAGAATGTGAGAACCAACTCACCATAACAAGTGACTGTCCTGTGCCTAGTAGGACCTTAATTGGGCGATATGTAATCCCTGCCTCATAACCGAAAGTCTTTTAGCCCCTTAGAAAGAATCAACTTGAAATCTAATGTAAGGTCACTGTCTCCAATTTTCTAGGTCTGTAGGTGAAGTCATGGGGTTTATCCAGCAGGTGTGGCCACATAAATCACATGAATACACGGTACCTGCCAGGGTTGGCCAGGTGTCCTGGAAGGCCTGAAAGGGCGGGGACCCTGGGCCAGCCTAAGCCAAGGTCACAGGATGGGCATGATGGGGGAGGGGTGGCAGGGGCAGCTCTATTAATGGGAGTGGTGTGTTCTCAGGGAAGCAGTGACCCCCTGCAGCTCAGAGGCCATTTCCCAATCTGGTCAGTCCCAGGAGACCAGGTCTCTGAGGCCATGGGAATGAGCATGAGAAGCAGGCACACAGCCCCTTCACGCAGTCCTCTGGAACTCCTGACAGCCATTCAGGACCTCAGGGTGCAGCTGGACATGGGTCTCTCTCAGATATTCCGAGTCCCAGGATTTGGGATTTGGGTGAGGAGTGGAGGCGAGAATTGTGGTTCAACGTGCTTTGCACCTCGCCTCTCCAGAACGAGCCGGAAACATGCGCAGGAAGCAGAGAGGAAACGCTCTCTACGGTGCAAATCCCAGGAGTGTCCTTTATACCAAGGGACACACTCATCCACAGAGTGATGGTTTGACTGAGAAAAGGAACAAGCAATGAAAACTTTGGTTATCTCAAAAGGCTGGAGGTATAGGCATGATTGCTTATAAGCCTTCACGAGTGTTTGCACACACCCACCTTGAAGACCCATCCCCCAGACAAACTCCAACACTTTTCTGGTGGATGTGTGTGTGAGGGGTTGGGAGAAGGGGCTGGCATGACTCTGCCACTCTTCCTTCGCGGAAAAACGACACTATGAATATATAGTTTTCATTCTTCCCCATGTCACTACGACATTTTTTTTTTCCTACCTGAGGCTGTAGTCGCAGGACTGGGCTACGACTACAATAGTCAGGGGCAGTCATGCTTTCTAGGCAAGAAACTGGAACTATACTTTTATACTTTTCTGTCAGAATTTTGTGGGCCCTGACCGAGTGGGTTGTGCATTCATTCCATTTGGCAAACACGGCCTTATCGGTGGTGCACACATTCCGCCTTGTGATGGACGTTGCCTATTAGATTGTGCAAAGGACAGACATGGGGGCACAAGAGCTGAGTGTGAGGCAAAGAATCTATGGGTTAAGCAAAGAGGAAATCCAATATTCTTGAGAAAAGGCTTTCATAAATGGTCTTCTGTGACCTATGGGGATCTATTAGGGAGAGAAATGTCTCCTTTTCTTCCTCTCCATCCCTAGGGCTCTCTCAGTGCCAGGCATACAGTAAAAGTTCAGATTGCTGAATTAACTAGATCTCATTTTTGGGACTGTTGAGCTGCAGGCCTAGAGAGCCAGAACAGGCTCCCACAACAACCTCGAAAACTCTCAGACAAGACCTCCTTCCGGTGGAGGAGAGCTCCAACGTGGTATTATGATTACAGTTCCTGGTCCATACATCTCTCCCATGTGCCAAGGAAAGAAAGTTACACAGCTCTCACTGCCTGCTCCTGCTTCACAATATCTAACTATCACAGGAACGCTCGGGCGAGATGTTCTGACTCCATTTTAATGAGGGGCATATGTGCATGGATAAGAGTTGCAGAAATGGAACTTGGACTCCCCCGCCTGCATCTTTGTGCCAGTAATCTATTGCTTATAACAAACCATCCCAACGTGCAGTGGCTTAGTACAACAACGTTTATTGAGTTCACCCTACTGGGCACTAGGCTTGGCTATTGGGGTCCCTTTTCTATATGAGGTCAGCTGGCCAGTCGGGTCATGGTCTACGATGGCTCTGTCATGTGTCTAGGAGTGGGTGGCTCCTGGCTGCGGTGATGAGGTATGACTGGGCCCTAGGACTGTAATCATCCAGTGGGCCAGCCTGAGCTTGTTCACATGGCAGCTGGGACCTGAGTGCAGCAAGACTGAGCAAGCTCCAACACAAGCACTTTTCACACTCACGAGCGTACATTTCTATATGCTTCATATTTACTAACATCCTAGTTGCCAAAGCAAGTCACGTGATCAAGGCTGAGTCAGGACAACACCACAGTCCATGGCTAGATGAAAGAAATAATTGATGGCCATTTTTGCAATCGGCCACAGTATCCCCCCATAGAGATCTTCAGATGACCAAAAGAGAAGTGACTAAACACATTCTGAGTAGCAATAAAAATAATAGCAATTATTTACACATAGAAGGAATCAAAACATGTTAAAAGAACAATTGTCATTTTTATTCTTGAGGTTCAGAGAGGTGCAACAACTTCTCTGGTGTCACACAGAATATTAGTGGCAGAGCTAACGTTTGTACCTAGGGCTGTCTGATTTCGAAACTCATGCTCACAGCAGCTGTCCTCTGCTGCCTTGACAGCACGTGTCATTCAGTTCCCTCATTAACAGGGACTTATGGAATATTTAATTTAGATCGCAAGCACTGTTTCTCCCTTCTGGCCCTTCTCCGCATTGTTCTCAGTCAAGGAGACTGTCTGGCCTCCTTTTGTGAAAGCCAGGTGACTGTCATGCTTCTCATCCATATCACACAGTCATGAAGTCAAGCCCAGGCACAAAAAAACAACCAGACGTGCTTTGGTTAAATCAATTACCCACCCACACCAGCAAAGACCACATTTCGAGTCTCCACTTCCACATTCTTTAGACTGTAATGAGCCATCACGACCCCTCCTGGCAGGGGTCGCTGGACAGCTACTAGTGGTTTCAGAGAAGCTCAAATAGGAAGTCAGGCTTCCATCCCTGCTGGCTACTCAGGAAGTCACTCTTCTAGTCCTTGGTGTCAGTCGAGTTTGGGGAGACTGCACTTCCATCCTCTACCCAGCAGTAATGAGGAGATCCACCCTCTCCTCAGTGGAGTACGGTCAGGGCAAACATTCACCACCACCTAGTGGCAGTAAGGACACGCTTCTTACCCATAGTTTCACTAGAGGTCATGAGGTAGCACTAACGAGGCACTCATAATGACTCCTTGAGCAGTGTCAGCAATTCCAGCTCATGGTTCTTTGAGGTTAATAAAATTGGCAAACAACTGGATAGACTCACTAAAGAGAAAAGAGAAAAGACACAAATATGCAGAATCAGGGAAGAAACGGGGGAAATTATGAGAGACATTGCAGAAATATAGAGGATCATACAAGAATATTATGAAAAAGTATATAACACCACATTTAATAACCTAGAAGAATTGGACCAGTACTTAAAAAATACAACCTTCCTAGACTGAATCAAGACAAAATGGAAAATCTAAATAGACCATTCAGCACTATGGAAATGGAAACAATCATCAATCTAACAAAGAGTTAACAAGAGAATCACACTGTGTTTCAAAGACAGAGGCCTGACTCCTTCCGCCTCTTTTGAAATTCAGCTAAATTGCAAGTGTCTTGTTCATTTCCCACAAGATCATTTCTTCCTGTACAATCCACACATGCTGTTGCTGTATTCATCAAAATATTGAAGTAAGGTTTTTTACTTGATGCCAAGCAAACTTATTGGGGATATAACTGAGTTCTACATAAACTACTCCATTATATTGATTCACTAATTCTTTTTCAGTAAGTGTATAAAATACAGAAGATTTGACAACACTGAAATCTCATTATGTAGAATGGATGCTATCATCTGTGATCATCTACTCCCTGTCAATTTTTTCTATAAAGTATGTGTGTTTTATTGAGTCAGTGTCTGTCCACTGTCGCACAGGACACGGACAATGGGACAGTTCCTTACATGGGGAGCACTGTCTCTCTCTACGCCAGCTGGGCAAGAGGTTCACTCTGAGTTCTCACTTGCCACGGTCCCTTGGGTACGTGCTGACGAGTTTCGCGTGTTTCTCTGGTCTTCTGTGATGCAATCTCTTTGATTTTTAACTTTTTGGGACAGAGGGTGAGGAGTGACCCCAAAACCAACAGGTGCTGATCCAGATTGTTCTCCACGGGGCCTCACACCTCTTAGAATCTATGTGCTGACCTGCACCATGTGGACTTTATATCTGACTTTCACACCAATGTATACATATGTATACATATGTATATGTATATTTCATCACCAAATTATACAAACTGTGCATGAATGGGATAGGAAGCCTGTCCCTATGCTTTACTGTCTCTTTCTACTTTTAAAGACATGAGGACTCCATGGATATTTGGGCGGACTGACTGGCCCACCATGGAACATTTCTAAGAGAAGTTACTGTCTCAGGTTCCTGATCCTATTTAAACAGAAGCTTTCTCCTTCCTCCTTTCAGGTGGGGCTCACTGCATGCCCCACATTCTACCACTTCCCAGGACAGGTTTCTACAAATGCAGTCTACCAGCCCCATGATGCTTTGCCTCCCTGATACCTCAATTTAGCATCCTGCCATTATTTATCCTTCTGGCATCTCTTACAAGTTTGAATTACATAATTTTCTGTGTGACTGTTAAATACCTGTTTTTCTAACTAGACTGTAAGTTATGTGAGGGCAGAGGAGTCATTGGCACTTAAAACTTTCTGAAGATATACACTCCCCTTTGGGATTTCATGTGTTTGGATATAATCCTCTAGTCTTAACAGAATGCTTATCCATCACTTTTCGGCAGAGCACATCCTTCCTGAGGGAGATATTAACTCGACTACAAATGAAATCTTAACAATGAGGCGAGGCAGTACACAGGTGGTACAAATAAGGGATTCTGAATTATAACTGGGTCAAATTCTAGTATTCAGGCCAAATCCTTTACTAAGCTCAATTTCCTCATTTATCCAGCAACCATAATTCATTGCACAGAATATGCTACTCTCCTGGTCTCTGGGACAGAACAGAGCAGTAACAACACTTGTAAGGTAAATGGTGATAAAACGAGAGGGATGGCGGATGAAAAAGGGAAGTAGAGTAGGGAGTGTGTATTCTGAGAAAGGGGGAGGATTTTCCATTGAGAAAAGGATGTCTGGTAAGGCTGCCAGAGAGGGTGGCATTTCTCAAATGAAAATACAGTGTCTATTTCTCAGGCTTACGGAGATGATTACTATGAAGAAGCACAGATGCTTCAACAATCTTCTATAGGTCCACTTTGGACCTGGATCTAAAAGATATCTAAGGAAGACACCTGGAGTCCAAACAGAAGGGGAACACTCGAGGCCACAGAACGGGGAGAGCTGTCCACGGTCCCGCCAGGAACAGCGATCCCGCGTGAAGCTGGGCTCGGCGGAAACGCTGGTCAGGGAAAAACGCTGACACTGGTGGAACCGTGATCAGGGCGACACTGAGGCGAGCCGCATAGTCACCGTGGCAAGGACGAGCTCCTCCGCAGAAGATGCACCCAGACTATCCGTTGGGCGGTTGGAGAAAAGATGTGGCTTTCAACAGTGACAAGGCTGTGACTTTTGGTGGAGACAGTGGCGGGACTTCCGGCGGAGACAAGGGTGTGGCTTCTGGGGCAGATGGAGGCGGGACTTCCGGGGAAGGCCAAAGGGTGCTTCTGGAGGAAGGGATCTCTCTCTGGCCAAGAATCCTGGAAGATGCCACATACACTGTGGTGGTGGCGGCTAAGCTTCGTGTTCCGCAGTCATCTAGAAGAGCAGGCAGTGGACCTGATTCCGGTGGAGTCGTCCGAATGGCGCCGCCTGTGTGCAGTGCTGCGTGGGCAGCACCTGGGTGAGTGACTGCGAGCCAACATGTGGCAGAGTCGAGCCTGCACTTCCGACTCTTGGGGCACCGGATCCCAGCAGGCATGGACAGAGTTCAAGGAATGAGTGAGGGCTGGGGCTGCCCGTGTTACCTCCTCTCCGAAGGCCCGAGTTTTACTGCTCAGTACAAGGCCTGGTACACAGGAAGATTTCAGTATGTGGTTGTTGCATGAATAACCTCTGAGTCCGGAGACCTGGGTCTCATTTGGGCACCCTCCTCTCTGGTTGTGTACCCAGAATAGCAACAAGGAGCATAGCATATACCTTACACAACTTCAATCCTAATGAATGATTAAAAGAAGAGATAATTATGTGTACACATGCTCCATATGTCAGAGACTTCATCATCTGCAGTGTGGCCTTTGAGGAGACAATGACAGCAATGATGTGTGGTGGCCTGGGGAAAAAATGGGAAATGTAGAGTCAGGGTGGAAAGCCAGCATCTTGCTGCTCCTGGGATGATTTAGTGGAACCCCAGGATCCATTATTTTCCTCATCTCTATTTCCCACATCTCGTGACCCGCCCCACCCCCCACCGGCCCTACTGGTGGGTGAGTCTGTTTGGAGCTTGGTCAATCTCAAGAGCCAGGTCAGCAATGCTGTGGGAGCAAGGGCTTCCTCTTGAATTCTACCGGCCATGGAGAGCCCGGAGAAGCAACTGGACACAGGCGTCTCTCCCATGGAAGCACATTCAGCACCTCAAACTTGGGTGACTTGTGGAGGCTGTGATGAACTCAAGGATACTGGAGTACTAGCTGTAATGCCAGCAGAATTGTTCTTTCTCTCTCAGTTCTGGGATGCCCTGTATATTAGGAGCAAACATGAGCACAGAAGCACGAAGGTGCTTGTTTACTTTAGAAGGAAGAGAGTTTACTTCTTATGCATTGGCTAGAAAACACTAGCTTTGTCCCTGGAATAAGTACCAGGGAGGGAGTTGTGTGTCTCAATAGAGTACATCGATCATAGGTCATTAACGAAAACAACACCACCACCTCCTAAGGAGGATTCCCAGGCGTGCTAATCGAGCAATGGCTGAGCCCTGAGATTGCTCTGTCCTAGGGGGAAGTGAGAAGAAGTCTTGTGGGAAAAATAATTTTTAAATAACAAAGCAAGAAGAGAGGATGAAAAGCATGCCAATCTCAAAGCCCACGGAAACAATTCTTCCGGTGACATCATTCAGAAGGAAAAAGAACATATCAGACTTCTACACATATTTTTTTTGCATAATTTCACATCTCTCTTCCTCAGTTTTCCAAGCAGAAGATGCCACTAACTGTTTCCAGACCTCTCTCCCATAGGATTTAACCTGTGTGTTGGTACCTACCTACAGTCTTCATCCTTGCTGCCAAAGTCAGAGAAGTTCTCTAACACATAATCCTTAGATACAGAAACATGAGCAAAAAAATTATTGAAAAGAGAGGCTCCCCCATTCCTCGACACTGACCACCGTTACCAAACTTCAAATCAGAGATGCTGAAGGAATCACCGTTTACCTTTTCACTTCCATTTGCCCATGACAGCTCTCACCTCCAAACATACCAACATGAAATTCCAGCTGTAACTTTCAAAGAAAACAACAAACAACATTCTGCAGAAGAACTGTGCTCTACCAGACAGTGTGTAACTACTACCATCATTTTGAGGTGCCCTCTTAACACAGGTATCGGTGGTAATAGGCTCTCACTAGATAGTTTCCCTACCTAGTAAATTATGTCTGTCATCTAGCATGTATATGTTAACATTTTCATATTAGTAATTTTACTGAAAAAGTGAAAAGGCAACTTTTCTATCTCAGTGCAAGAAAGTGAGTTCACCTTGAGGATAAATGGGACCTCCACATCTGTGGTATCACTAGGGTGATCCTGCACCGGTACATTAGGGAGAAGAAAAAGACATAAGGTAGCTATCAGTCACTGGTAATGCAGCTCAGGACATACTTCACTAGATTTGTAAGGTGTGCTCATGAGATGAGAGTGTGTGGATGTGGGCATTTAATAAACATGAACTGAGTTGATGCAGAGTCATCCTCCTGGGTGGCTGAAGGAAGGGCAAAAAGAGGAGCAGGAAAGAAAGAGAAATGGAGCCTTTGACATTAAATCCAGATGGATTCCAGTATATCTAACATAATCCTAAAGGGAAAACGAAAATGTATGCTATCTTTCAATGATAGAGTTTCATTGACTCCTCTTGCCCATTGTATACCCGGCCAAGTTCCCAAATTTTGGAATATTACAAGACCATCTCAGCACATGTATTCATATGTGCTGCTACTGTCTTCATCTTTGTTATTGGATTTTTAACCTTTGTTTTTTAATCAAGTATAATAATATGTATATTGTGGGTATATAGGTAAGTAGCTTTAGTAACATTCATAATATATGGACCATCTCTACTACTTCTACTCAAATGTGTCATCCTATGCCACATAACCTCTGATCCCATTAGGAAATCACCCCACTGCTCCACCCCCCCCATTTTATTCCTTGATCATTTGTACTTTCTATCACAATAATTTGCTTTTCCAGGGAACTTCTATACATTATTTGTCTTTTTTTTTGACTGCCTCATGTCACCAAGTATGAATAGAATTCCATTACGAGTACCCATCACATTTTATTTATACACTCATGGACAGATTTAGAGGTTGTTTCCATCTGTTGATTACTATGAATAACGGCGCTATGAACACTGGCGTACAGATAACTCTATGACAGTGTAATGGTGATGCACGGTACTCTGGTCAAAGAATGTCCCAGGACTGAGTGAAATTGAATGTACACTCAGGAATTTTTAATAAAAATATATCTATATCATTTCACTAATTTTAACAACTGTATCACACAAATGTAAGATGCTATGACTATGGGAAATGGGAAGTGTAGAATATGGGAACAAGGTGTATTATCTGATCAACATTTATGTTGATCTAAACCTATTCTAATTAAAGTGTCTCTATTTTTACAACTCAGGAGAGACTGCATCAGGGAAAGATTTATTCAGCTCATCTCCAAAATCAAATAATTCCTGTGCATTAGCTAGAGAACCGGCTTACTATTGAACGTCAACCACATTTTGGGTTGTCGATGCATCTTTTCTCTATAGCTACAGCACTATCAATAGAATGGAGACATTTAAAATGCACGTATGCAATTAAAAAAACAACATGGCTTAGAATTTATATAATTTTCTCTTAAAATGAAAACAGTGAATAATTATCCCTGAATTGATTTAATGAGCATATTTCCACAGTACCTTCCTCCAGTTGTGCTGAGGAATTTGCCCTGTGGGGTGGCCGGATATAAAATCTTTTGATCTCTTCTTCCTCATTTAGAAGCTGCACATACTTGGGAAAGTCCTTGAGACCTGTTGTGGCCTCAATATCCTGTTGCCAAATCTGCAAATGTTAAGATGGCCTACTTGTTAGTATTATGTGATGAGACTAAAAATGATTACATACAGGCAAAGCTATGAGAGAAATAAGTGACTGGTCTTAGGTAATAGTTCTGTAAGTGTCCGATCGTTGAATGACAAGTATAAGCCAGACACTTGGTAGCAGCTGAATCCAGAGCGGGGACTGGAATGGCTCCATAGCAAGGGACGGTGGAAGGTTACTTTTATCATTTGCATGGGGGCGATGCTTTCCAGTTCATGGAGAGTATCTGTTATCATCTACTGAAATCCCCACATCAGCCTTACAGCAGGGAAGGCAAAGCAGGAGCTGTGACTTGTAATTTACACCAAAAAGCATCGAAGTTTATAGAGATTAAGCAGTTTTCCCAGAGATACAACATAGATGAGTGTAAATCAGGGAAGAAAACATGATGGTATCCTGGGTCCAGAGATCCTGAACATCTAAAACACCTGAGACCATGCCCTTGGTGCCTGAACGATGACATGCCCTCAGTGTCTTCATCAAATGCTCCTGCCTCCATGTTTTTGTGGGAGGGAGATGATGTCCTATAGGGGGAGGCTGAGCCTTGTAGAGTCCAACTTTCTAATGGAGACCCCACTTCTACTTTTCTGGCTGTGACCCCAGAAACAAAGTTTCTTTTGAGCAAAGCAACTCAAAAGGACCAGGGAAGTCCCAATTGTGGCCATCTTCCCCCAGCGTCTGCCTACTGTCAGCTGTCTCACATTGAACCTTCCCCGTGACCAGGTAACCACACTTAGTCACCGTGATCTGGCTGATGCCCTAGCCAACTCAGTACATTCTACACCCACTCCACGTGACACATTGACCATAAACTAGCTTCTCTTTCATTGAGCAACCCTGGATGAGCACTTAATGCCCATGTACCGGGATACTGGTCTTCTGTGTAGGTGCTTTGGTGATTCAGTGTATTAAGGCTGAAACCTCCACTGTCTGCTGACTATTAGTCCGAGCAGCCTGTGCTATGGCTGACTGACAGCAGGTAGTGGCTTCACTAGTGCTCAGTGTGCTGCCTCCCTGTGCATTCCTTCTTCACTACAGTCTAGTATCTACAAACTCTTCATGCCTTCTTAGACAGTGGTATGAATTAAGCAGACAATCATGGGGTTCAAACAATGACCTCAGCAAACACTATCAAGAGATGAGGTGCCTGATGGGAGTGTATAGGGATCTCTCGACATTAAAGTTCCCCAAACGAGTCTGCCCACCTTATTCAACTGAGTCGGGAAGAACGTGAAAAGCTAGAAAGGCAGAAATTATAATGAAGAACCCAACTTGGAATCAGCAGGCACATCTTCTCCCGGTGGATCCCCTGATCGGCTGCTCAGGCAACTTCTTACTTTCCTCCCAGGTTCCGCAGATTCCACCACAATCTTCCTCCTGTGGCCGCGAGAGGAATGGGTATTCATTCCCCGGGTAAATGTACTCATGACGCCTTAAATTGGCTTCCTTAGAGTGTTATTATCCTCTTGTTTCCACTTTTTGTGTCACAAGCAATAGGAGATACCCTAGTATTTATTATTCTGGGTTTTTCTGAACTATCTTGACAATGGGGAGCAAAGAAGGAGACTCCTTGTGTTTTGTGACTTCAAAACACAAGACAAAGCTTTCGTAATCAAAACAGCATGGTAGTGGCATTCAAAAGAGGCAGATAGATCAATGGAAAAGAATAGAGAGTCCTAAATAAACATATTGATAGGGCCAAATGATCTTTGAGAAAGGTGTCAGGTTGACACAATAGATAAAGGATAGTCTCTTCAACAATCCAGAAAATGACACCTAGAGAATGTGAGTAAACATTTGCAAAGTTTATATCTGAATAAGAGATGATATTCAAATTTATATAAAAATCTAACACTCAATTGCACAAAACAAAACCAAAAACAATATAACCTAATAAAAAATGGCCAAGGACTTTAAAAGACGTTTCTCCAAAGCAAGCATTCACAGTCCATAAAGCTACTAAAGATACCCTACATTGCTAATATCAAGGACATGCACACCAAAAAGACCATGAAATAGTGCCTCTCTTCCATCGGGATGTGTATTATCCAAAAGAAAAAAAAAAAGGAGGTAACATATTGGTGAGAAGGTGGAGAAACTGCAACCTTTCTACACTGTCGGAGGGAACATAAAATGGTGAAGCCATCATGCAGAACAGTATTGAGGTTCCTCAAAAATTTACAACAGAACTTCAATGCGGTCCAGCTGTCACGGTGTTGCTCTGCATCCCAGGGAAATGAAATCCGGGTCTCGAGGAGATAACCGCACTCCTGTGATCATTTCAGCATTATTCACAGTAGCCCAAATCCAGAAATGCCCTGTGTCCATCAACAGATGAATGGATTAAAAAAAAAAACAGTATATACATTCAAGGGAACATTATTCATCTTTAAAAACCAAGGAAAATCAACCATTTGCAGCAAAAGGAATAAACCTGAGGGCATTATTGTAAGTGAAATAAGGTCACAGAGAAACAAATACTGTACAATTCCATTTAGGTGAGTATTTAAGTTTGTCACATGCATAGAAACAGTGTAGAAGCCTGATTGTCGAGAATCGGACAAGGATGAAATGGAGCTACATAACAGGCAGACAGTTTTCCTCATGTGTGTTGAAAAAGTTTTAGAGGTCTGCCTTATGACAATATGCATGCGGTTATCAATGCTGTACTGTGCACTGAAACGGGGATTAGAGGTTTGATTTCATGCTGTGTACTTTTTCTCATAAAACAATAAAATGAAATGAAGTGAAAGAGCAGAAATGAAAAGAAAGAAATAAAGGAGATACGGAAGAGAGAGTGGGGGTTGCTAGGAAGGGAGTAAGAAGAAGGCAGGCTATCAGAGAGGGAAGGAGAAAGGGTCTGGTTGTCAAACAGCAGATAGGGGAGAACACAGAGAAGGAGGAAGCTCCTCTCTCCAGGTTAAGAGATGCTGGGTCTATACCATGTTCGCCCCAGCAAGATGGCCCTCTCTTTTCTCATCCCCATTCAAGACGCGGGCAGACGTCAACCTCGGTCTGGGACAGGCTAGGCTCAGGTGACCGTGTTATACTGCCTGTCCTGATCTCGAAGCCACCTCCTGGTCACCATGGGGCCTTGGTGCTCTTCCTGAAACTTCCTCTGCTCCTCTAAGTCGTTTCCCTTTCAAGATCCAGCTTAAGCCTCTCAGAGCTGTCCTTGCAGATGGAGTCCACTGGTGGCTGTCTCTGATTTCTTGGAGACTAGGTAGTGCCAGCTCTCATTTTAACATGGAATCACGCCCACCAGGCTTCCCTTCAGCTCCACTAGGAAGCTGTGATCTAGAGATTAAGGGTTTCTAGGACAAGCCTGTGTCAAGGAGAGAAGTTCTGAGATAAACTAGTGACATTTTACATTGAAGCAGCCTCAGGTTTCTTGGTGAGGAAAAGATGAAATCTAGGGGACAATGAAATTCTACCACATTCGTAATTCTCACAGATATCCTGGTCCAAAGTAAACTCAAAACATCACTTGGCTCATTGTATATAATATTAACTTAAACCAACTTCCTGGACTTGATTTCTTACAAAGCCCTCCAGAAGAAACCGTGACCCTATGTCACTGTGGGTGTCACAGGGACATGGAGGGTGATGCTCCTGTCACACTGTGGAGCTTCTCTGTCCCACCTTGTAGTGCACAATGTCCCCTTTGTCCTAGAGTGGTAGCCCAGTGCTACCCTGACGCTCAGTCCTGAAGAGCTCTTGGTTCTCTTCACATTACACACAGTGTTTCTCGCCCAGCACACAAAGTCCATAACTCAGAGAAGTGATGGAGACAGAATGACATTGTGTATTCTTAACAAGAGTGGCTTACGGTCAATATTAGCCCTCTTTGCAGAAAGTCACAGTGAATTGCTAGCCAATATTATCAGAGGCTTGTCTTGGCTCAGAATCCTCCAGAACTGGGTGTGGCATGGGGCTACACCAAGGGCCACCTGCAAAAGGGAAGAGTCCTGCCCAGTAATCAGGGAAAGGGGAGGGGTGGAGGCATTCTGAGACCTTCCTTTGATGGAAAGACATTGTGAATGAAAGAAGTGGCAACATCGTGACCATGAAAAATGCCATGAGACCTGCTGACAGGTAATATTCTGTACAAAAAGATTTTTTATGGCATGGTGACAGATTCTAAAACATGATTTATCCATTAAGAAGCCAGTGAACATTGTCCTGGGTGGTGCTTGTATTTGTGTTTCGGTCTATTGAGGTTTATACTTGGTATACAATAAATGCACCCATTGTAACTGTACGAGGTGATTAATACACTTAGGTATCTATCCACTCATGATGCGATGGAGAGGCGAATGTTTATTAGATATCTGACATCAGCTACTATGTTCTTTACTGTAACATAAAGAGAAACACTCAAAATGTCACACGCACGCACACACTCAGAATTACACCACAGGCATTCCCATGTTCACATACTCACACCCATGCACACAACCTACTCCCCCTCACTGGAGCTGGAGATCATGTCCATAGTCCTTTACCTAGGAAATCAGTCTCTATCACCACGTCCCTCATTCACATTGCCAACAAGAAACTGCAATCAAAGTGGTTCTCCACACTAAAGCCAGCGAGTATACCACCCTTTTCTCAGTTTCTAGATTTTTCCTCAGGAAATGAAGGATTCCAAAATACATACCGTCCTCAAGGCCAAGTGGAATGACCTGAAATTACAGAAAATACTATGAGGGTCACATCATGCCGCATACTGTTTGCACAGGATTTTGCTTAAACAAGGTTCCCTTAGAAAACCAGGTGGGAAACGCTGGAGGCATCATCAGAACCCACGAGCAAGAACAGGACAAAACTACTCAGGCCAAAGGGCAAGAACCTTCCTGGAGGAACTCCCTCTCAAGGTTATTTTGGGTGGGCAATTACCAGCTTCACTTTCTAGGAGAATAAATTGCAAAGACAAAAAAATCCTCCCTTCCACACAGTTTGTAACTGCAGCTGTCATTTTTGAAGGTCCTTTCATGACAGTTATCACTTGGTACTAGAATCACACTCCACACTCTCACCACGAAGTAAATGTCTGTATCATCCTGAATGTGCGTGCTCACATTTTTATATGTTAATTTTACTGATAAAGTCATAAAGCCTCATTTGTATTGCAAGGGAAGTGGGGCGAACTTACCTTGGTGATGGATGTCAGCTCATTTGCCCTCTCACTGGGACACTCTTCCCGCAGGTCCTCGAGGGGTTCGTGACGACACAGAGTGCCTGTCAGTCCTTGGTGCTGCTGTTTATAAAGGACTAGTGTGCTCCACTGAGTGCTGATGAGGGCGAGAGTGTACTGATGAGAGTGGTGTGTACGTATGAACTGAGCTGGCTGGGCCCTCCTCCTTGCTTGAGAAGAAAGGCCAAGGAGAAGAGCAGAGAAGAAAAGAAAAAAACATGTGCCTTTGGCTTTCTGAAAGGAACCCACTCAGTGGGAAGTACTCAATCTAACAAAGAGCTAACACGACAATCATGTTATGTTTCAAAGACAGAGGCCTTACTCCTTCCACCTGTTTTGAAAATCAACTGAATTGCCACAGTATATTTATCTGTGTTGAATAAATGCACCATGATTACTTTTGAGAAGTGGACACTTCTGCCGCCCTATCTCATTCTCGTCGCTGAACATGAGGCCCATGCTCTTGTCTTATATCATCCTTCTCCTTACAGCAGCCTGGGAAATGCATGACAATACAGAGAACTGTAGACATCTTGCTGGCAGAAGGCCACAGGGAAATTAGCAATAATTTATTCACAGCTGCCCAGAAAGACCCTCCTGAAGTCAAGGTGGACTTAGGAAGATCGCAGTTTGGTGTGCACGTAAAACACCCACCAGTCAGATTTTGTGGGTGAGTAAATTCATTTATTTAAGACATACTAAAAACAGCAAAGAACAGGAACCTGTCCTGTCGCCTTGGTTCTAATGGCAATTAGAAGCTTTGTCTCCATGCGAAAGTCCTGTAGACCCCTCAGGGCCTCTTCTGTGGTGAGCAAATGTTACCATGGCTACTTATTACTACTACCTGTTGAGGATAAAATTGATTGAATACGGGTAAAGCTTGGGAAAAATAAGTGACTGGTGCCAAGTTATTGTTTTGTAAGTGTCTAATCGTTGTGTGACTGCAAGTACAAGCTAGATGTTCGGTAGTGGTTACACCCAGAGAGGGAACTTGGCTGACTCCACATCAAGGGTGTTTGGAAGGTTACTTTTCAGTGTTCTCATAGGGACAATGTTTTCTATCACATGAGAAGTATCTGTTGTCGTCTCCTGGGATCCCCACAACAACCCTGCAGCGGGAGAGGCAAAGCAGGATCTGAGACCCATACTTTACCGTGAAAAGCACAGAAATTTAGAGTGATTAAGTGACTTGCCCAGAGTTACAAGAGTGATGAGAGATGAGTTTAGTGTAATAACATGTTTGGTGTCCTGAGGACAGAGGTCCAGAACTCTTCTGACACCTGACTTCGTCCCTAGGTGCCTGAAGCAAGCGCTCTCCTCACTGTCTTTCTGAAATGTGCCCACCACTGCTTTCTGTGAAAGAGAGGTGATGGCCTAGAGGAGGAGGCTGAGCCACTAGGAGTCCACCATATGGGAGACTTCGTTCCGATCATAGTGCCTCAGAGGACCAGGAACAACCCAACTTGTCGCTATCCTCCCCCAGCATCTGCCCACGGTCAGTTAGTTATCTCACTCTGAGCCTTCCCCATGACCAGGGTACCACCCCGAGCCACCAGTGGTCTGGGCGACTCTCAAGCCAACTCAGAACATTCTGGACCTAGTGCCACATGACAACATTCTAAAACTTAGCTCCCCTTTTAGTACCAACCCTGGATGTGGAGTTGATGCCCACGTCCCGAAGATGTGGTTCTCTTGTGACCCAATGAATTAAAGCTGAAGGCTCCACTGTTTGTTGACCATTACTCTGAGCAACTGTCTGAGCAGGCTGAGCTAAGTCCTGCCTGACAGTGGACTCTGGCTTCTCTGGCTCTGAGTGTGCACCTTCCCCGCCCAAGTCCTTCTTCAACAAATTTCAGTCTCTACTACTGTCTCCTCCATCCTGGCACTATGCAGGGGCAGTGGACAAGGTCCGATATCCTCTGAGAAGGATCGCTCCTTAGCCTGTGACCCCCACACCAGGACCCTCAAAGAGAACCACCAAGCCCTCCTAATCTGTGTCACCTAGTGTTCATTCCACCTACTCGAAAGCTCTGTCCCATCTCACCAGTCTCCCAGGCAGCACCCAAACTCCCAGTGATCCTGTCCATATCAAGCCATGAATGTGCCTCATTAAATCACAGTTTCTTAACTTTCTCAAATCTCTGGATTCAGAAAAGTTACATTTAGCTCATATTTTGGAATCCACATTCTGAGGACTTGACCCGGGATTCCCCTTTCCTGTCATGTCTACTGCTGTGGTGGGATCTCAATCTCTGTGAATCCATGGAACTATTCTCCCAGGATAGGAAGAAGTGAAGCAGTATAGGAATGTTTTCTCTGGATCAGTTCTCTGGAGAGTGAGGACAAAGTGTTCACTAGGAAATCTTACATTGTTCTAACTTGACGAAAATAGTTAAGACAGCCCACTTGAGAGAAGAATCAGAAATATCAATTAGGCAATACTACAAATCTATAAAGACACAACACTGGAGTCAAAATGAGAGTTGTGGCAATGGTTTTAAAAACGACAAACGTGTTTTCAATCAAGCTGATCCAGCCCCTTTGAAGGAGCTGCATTCAGAAGGTCGATATGAACCTACTTCCAGAACAAATGAAGTTCCCATCTCAAAGTCTAGAGCAGTGAGTATCTGAGAACTTTTCGCCTTCTCCCTCTCAGCTCACAGAGTGACATTTGCAACAGAAGACAAGAAGGGCATCATCACATTTCCATGGTGACGGGTCATGTCACATAACTTTCAGGGTGAACTTGTGCTGCACACTCTGGGTCCAACTGCTGCTATGTAAACACGTGTGTGTTTACATAAGCAAGGGTAGAATTTAAGAGAATTAAAGAAGAAAACATGTTTTCTTTTGAAAAATAACCACGTACCCCACCTTATTATTCTCTTTCTGAAAACCTCATATTTGAGTAAAAGTGACTTGCCCATGCAAATATAGCTGATAGTGAGAATTTCAGGGTGAACATGTCAAATCCAACACGTTGGATGTAGTACTATTTTTTATTACAGTGTGATCACTACCCATTTCTACTATTCCTGAGTCACCAGACATTTCTAAGACACACAACTGGAAAAACATTAGTAGAAATCAGTTTTCAAATTTGTATTTTCTCTAAGCATATGTTATATAAATTCTCTTATTCTCTGCATCTATATTCTTAATTTACATAATTCAATCTGTATACTTAATTATTTCTCAGTCTCTGTGAATTCATTGAACCATTTCATGGCAGTACGTCTATTAAAAACTGGCTATTCACTGAAAATATAAGAATAAAGAATCACTATCTTTTAATAGTGGGTTGAGTGAAAATATATAATCAATGCTTTTGTAAATGAAAATTGTAGATGACCCGAAACTCTAGAATTCAATATGTGTTTTGGTTCATATGTAGAAACCCAATCACACCCATTCTTATGATAACGTGGTGAACACATGCCATAGGAATGTAAGGAACCAGGCCCCAAAAGATGGAGCAAGTGGCAATTTTAGGATATAAATGAGAGTTTTCCCATATTCAAAGAAAATATCTACATTTCAAGGTATGTTACGTGATCATGTAAATCATTGCAGATTTACAGATAATTTCTTTATTAAACAGGTTACTGATGAGGTATTAATCCTATATTAATATATAAACGGTGTCACATTTAGTCTAAGGATGACACAGTTGAATGAGATGATCCCAGATTGATAGAAAAATGTGTGTGTGTGTGTGTGTGTGTGTATAGACAATGAAATTGAGGGAAAAACTAAGAATTAAGGAGTATATTCACAACAATGTATCCCTGTGATTGGAGAAACAACATTCGAAATGCAGTGCTGAGGAGAGTTTAGAATCCAGTTGGAGAACAGTGTGGAGCAGAGGACTCCCTTCCACCCATCCTCTCCCTGTATGTTCAAGGTAACTGGAGATTCAATGAGGAAACTTAGGGAACTTCCTTAGAGACATGTGACAGTATCAGTGCTATCTGCTAGTTCAATTAATAAATCTCAAAGGACATACAGAAAGGGAGCTATTAAGTCCAGAGACCAAGCAGGAAGGCTACAGAAAGTAGAAAGAAGAACACTCAGATTTTCATGTATGTTCTATAGCACCTTTTGAATTTTCTACAGAGGTGTTATTCTTATTGCTTTTAGTATTAAAAACACGTGTTTAAACTAACCATTCAAACTAGTGGCATGAAACACCGGCATTATTTTGCTGGTGGTCATGGGGTTGGTATTGAGACAAGGGGCAGAGGTCCGGCACTTTTTTGCTCTGTGATGTTGGGTCTTAGAAGAGAAGACCCACTTGCTGGAGTGAATGGACAGCCAGGGGTTGGGATGCTCTGGAGGTGACTCAGTCCCATGTCTGCAGATAGACCTGGACGTGGCTGGGGGACCCACATGAGATATGCAAATGTGGCCTGGGTGTTCTCACAGCAGGGCAGTGTCAGGTTGTCCAGATCTAGTACTCGGTAGCTGAGAGCTCCACAGGGCAGTGACCCGACTGTCCAAGCAGAGGCTCATGGTCATGTCAAACATAGCCTTAAATGTCACACAGTGTTGTTTCTAAGGCATCTGTCGTTGAAAAGGAATACTCGGGGCACCTCTGGTTAAATGAGGGGCCGAGATCCCATTTCTTCTCGGGAAAAATAGTGAGGAAATTGCAAACATATTTGAAACTTTCACGTGCATATACTAATTTTAAAATTATTCAGTAGCAGAGGTAGCCCTCCAGACTATGGGATACAAGAAATGGTGCCTTTGTTCCACAGCCAAGTAAAATAAGCACGTAAGATGGACTCCTGCCTCTACCACCATGAGCTGTTTGACAAGTAAACACAAACACTTTGGGAACCTTACCAGAGAGTTTTGGAATAATTAATAAAAATGTACCTACACTGATGCAGAGTCTACCCTTTACATGGGGCTACTGAAGGTTTTGAAGGGGATAGCGTGGTCTGGATGATCTATAAACCAGAAGCTGGTCCCACATGGGGTAAGAGCCTGGTGGTCCTAAAAGACAGGCAGGTGGAAGCAGGGAGTCAGCTAGGGGACGTTGCAATAATGCAGGCATGAGGGAGTGGGGAACAGCTGGAGTGAGGGATTGGGTTGGCGATGCTGAAGTGCACAGAAGAATGAAGGAGAGGTGATGCAGGACGAAACTCTGCCTGAGATGCTCGGGGACCAAAGCACTTCCACTCTCTGCAAAGTGCACAGGCAGAGCCCAGCTGTTGTGGTGACAAATGCCCTGCCTGAATGAACATCAGAGCCACCCGCCTCTCTGAAGTGCCACGGGCCTCATGTGTCAGCACTGAACATGCACACCCCCATGGGCCCAGTGATTTCATATCTAGGAGGCTTTCCTGCAGACACACTGGCCTGGGTGATCCAAGATCTAGTATCAATGCTCCAGAGCTTGAACCATGAGGTGTGGAAAGATCTACATGCCTATCAACAAGGAACTCAGTGAGGAAAAAAATGACCACGAATGATCTTAGATGTCGAGACTTGGGAAAATGCTTTAAACTTGCATATTAAAAGAACACCCTGAGCATTCAAATGTGCCCTTGCTAATAGCAGGATCTATGATACATTACAGGGGTTTCAAGAAAAAAAAATTGTTAGTTTGTCTAAAAGACAGTACAAAGCATGTGACCTAGTGAGAAAGGAAAATAGAATTTCATCAACGTCCTTGTAATAATTGGTGGATGAAGAAGATAGAGCATGACAGCTATGTGGAAAACAGTGAGCCTTGATTTATACGCTATCATTTAACTCATGGGTATAAATGTACTGACCTCCACGTCAATATGCATGATATTCAATACTACTGTTCCCACAGCCTCCTTCCAGGGGAATAAAAAACACTTCACGATAAAATTCCTACAAAGGTACTGACCTATGGAGTCTGGAAAAACTAAATTTGCAGTTGTTTTTCTCAATTAACAATGAGTGAGCTTTACAGGAGAGGAGGGGTGACCTGATGGTGGTGACTGAGGTGAGTTTCTATAATAATTCATTGAGCCCTCACTTGTCAAGGTTCTTTTCTATTTACGTGCTTTATTTTATTTAAAAACATTTAAAATGAAACCTGTAGTAGATAAGGCATTTCCTGGAAAAATCTTCTAAAGTAAACATAAAATATATATGTAAATCCGATTTAAATCTATGCAATAGAGACATTAATTAACGGTCCGGTACCTGAGATGAGGCTGAGGGGAGAAACAGGGAGGAGGCCCCTCATCCTTGGCCTGACTGGAGCTTCCTGACACTGTGCCAACTCCACCTCCTCTGAGACTCAGGCTGAGGCCCCAGGTCTCGAACAGCACAGGTATTGAAACCAGAGCTGCAAGGAGAACACGGGTGCTGGAAGCCCTGGGGAGATCCAGAGACAGATGGAGGACGGCTCTCAGGTGAGGGTGTGCAGGACCCCGAAGGCTCCTCACACCACGCAGAAGTGACCATGGGCTCTGGCTTCCCCAGTGGCCTGGTTCACAGGACAGGGAGGCATGGTGTACTCGCAGCTAGGGGTGTTGTCTCTCACCCTGAGTGTCTATAATGTCGTACAGGATCAACTGAAATTGGGCACTTGCTCAGCTGCCTTCAAGTGATTTATGCCTGGACAGTGAGAATGATGCAGAGGAAGTAGGGACTCTGGGACTCCAGGATGAAAAGGCCGAGTCCCTCTGCCCTGAGGCCTGTGAGGCACAGGAGGTCTGATGGCACAGGTGGGAGTGGTGACCCCATCCCTCAACCTAACATGGAATATGACCCAACATGAGACCAGCACATTAACAATGGACAGATTCCTGGAGCGTTAACCTTTTCTCCTAATAATCTTTATTTTTCCTAGCATCCCAATGCTTTGCCTGTGCCTTGCCTTTGAAAAACCATGATGCTGTGGTAATAAATAAAATAAGTTTTATGGCTTAATGTGTTCCAATGTGAAAAGATTAAGGGCACTCTGGATTAAAATGTAATTAAAGTAATTTTATTTATTTATTTACAAATTGGGGACGTAAAAGTATCATAAGCAATTTGTAATGCTACCCCATACGGTTTCTCAGATAAGCATTGCACTGAGTTTCCTTAAACATTTTGGTCATTTGTTTGATTTATATGTATGTCAGCCTATAGAATCTTGGCCTCATTCCCTCCCCAGGGCTCCGAAGATGCTGAGGGGTCCCCAGCCAGGATGGGACACTGTGGTGTCCCTTACTTGGTGCTGGGACCATGAAGCACCCACAGGGTTGCAAAGCTGAGCCAGGTGTGTTGCCTTGCTTGCATAAGGAGACGCCCCAGGGCACTTCCATCCTGCTTCCCATTACCCAGAAAGTCTGAGGTCAGAGAGGTCAGGCTTCCCCACACTATCTCATCATATCCAAGGATAAGGCATCCAGCTCTTAATCTCCCGCTAAGGAATGCTCCTTGTTCATGTTGAGGGGTTTGGTAGGGCACAGCTGTGTCCTGGAGGACCAGGCAGTTAATAAATCCTGGAGGCCTCTTCACAGAGATTAAAATATGAACCTCACACCCTGTCCTTACAGAAACTGACAGTCCTCTGCTCCAAATTAAGGAGACAGCGGAGGGATGGGTCCAGCAATCTCAGAAGTTCCCATGGTCTGAGCATCCCCTCTTGGATGGATGTTCTCAGGACAGCCTTCATTTGCCTGCACTGTTTTTTCCCATCTTCTTGATCCAACGCATGGCCATGTAATAGAGGCCACCCTAGAGCTCTACTCAGTTTGGTTGCTTTGAATAAAATGACCCCTCCCAACAAAAAGGTAGGAAGCAATGAAGAACATGCACATTTATTGCCCTCATCTTTCCATCCCAAGCATTCCGAGTCACAGTTGTTCTTCCAGTCCTTCTTCCACCTGAATTGCTTCCTCTGCTCCTTCTCCTGAAGCACCTCCTAGGGAATTTCAAGAAAGCTGCAAGGAAGGAAACAAATGTGCATATTCAGAGTCATTGTGTGGGGGGTACCCCGGGCAGAACCAGTCCTCACAGGGCCCCTCCAGCAGGGTGGGACCAGCCCTTCAGACTCCCATCCTAGCTCCCTATCAGGGCACTCAGCAGGGCTCGAGATGATGCAGTGGTGCATGAGGGGGTCAGGAGCCAGGGTGATGCTAGGAGAGAGGACGTGGAGAACTGGAGGGAGATGTTACAGACACGGGTGGTTCTAAGACCTCAAGCGCCTGGATGAGACCAGACCTCTTAGGATGAGAATCATTAAAAAAAGAAGAAATCTCTGGGGATGAGTCACAATGTAGAGCTAACGGATAGAAAAATTGAAAAAGACAGAAAGAGGAAATAAATCACATGTAGATGTTGCTCTTTGGTGGAGTCTTCAAAATCCATAAAGCGTCTGCGAGGTACGAGGGCAGTAATGATGTTGAGGTGGCCGTGGGAATGGAAAGTGGAGAATTGAGAGTCGAGGTGAGAACTCTGGGCCCTGCTGTTCCCGGCAGGATAAATAAAGCCTGATCTTCATATCCATTTTGTCCTCATCTCTATGCTCCTCCTCACGGCCTTGATCACTTCAACTCTGCAATGAAGAGGGGCGCTCAGGTCTACAGGGCCTCCTGTCAGCCTTCAGCTTCTGAAAGTGTGACCAGGAAACCATGCCTGTTGTCACCTTGTTCCTCAAAGAGGCAGTCCCGGTTTCCATGACGGACTGTGCTAAGATTCCACCATAGTAAACTAGAGGAATTGTATAGTATAATGTAAAACAAGTAGGAAAAATCTAAGTATTAAAAATTATTGCATGGTACTGAATAGAGAACATCAACAATGAAAATCAGCATAAATCAAAAACTTTGAAGAGACCAAAAATAAGATAAACCTCCAGTCAGGCTACCAAGGGAGAAAAAAATAATAAAAGCAGAGTGATGCACCCATTACTAATGTCTTAGATCAGCGAGGAGTCATCACTCAGGACCATATGGACACTAAAAAGCTATGAAAAGGATATTTTGGACAATTTATGCCCACAAATTCCATAGTTCAGATGAAACGAATCAATCCCTTGAAAGGCAGAAACTACCATACTCAACCAATATACTCAACCAATATGGAATAAATAAACCCTGTTCATATGTATATCAATTAAATGAATGGAATTGATAATTATAACCTGCAAAATAACAGAATTACAAACTGTCAGGCACAGATGGTTTCACTAGTGCATTCTGCCACATTCTTATACAGCAAAACGCAATTTTACAGCACTACCTTGCAAATTTGGAAACATCTAAGATGTCCTTAGAAACATGAATGGATAAACAAATTTCAGTGAATTCATTCAATGGAATATTTTCCACTGGTTTAAAAAATTGAAGAGTATCTGTGAAAAATATGAAGGAACCTTAAATATCCATAACTAAGTGAAAGAAATCAGTCTTGAAAGCTACATATTCTTTTATCCCAACAAGATAACATTCTGGGAAAAGTCAAATGACAGAGACAGTGAAACGTGAGTGATTGCCAGGAGCTCAAGGGAAAAGGGAGAGGGGTTAACAAGGGAAACAGGACCATTTGAGGTCAGTAAAAAAAAAAAAACCTGATCTTACCCTGTAATGGAGATATGTGATATTATCCAGTATTGAAATCCATGATTGCTTAAACGCAGAGTGAACTTTCATGTAAACAATCGATAACAATAATGTATCTACACTGGTTCATTAGATACATTAAAAATATTAAAACAGAATTTCATAGTCACACCCACCCCTTCCTATGGAGAACGACTTTTACATTCCAAATTTGAAATCAGGGAGGAGAAAATAAGATTTAAAGAAAAACAAATGAACTTTCTGATGAGTCTCAGTTGAAAGAGGAATTCCTTTCAAATGGAAATCTCTGGAAAACGCAGAGAACAAGTGTAAGGAAAGACAATCTTCTTGAAGAGCTAACAACAAAAAACATTACACAACGCTCCGAGTTTACATACACCTATAGTGTCATTTCATTGCCATCAGGTTATCAAGTATTTATAGGGAGGAAGAATAAAAAGCAACATTTCTGGTGTATGGCATCTCAGATAAAAATGTCCAACATTAATAATCTCATTTTTGTTATAGCAAAGACAAAATCAGTACAACATAGACTCAAAGAAATTATTCAGCACTTAGTAAAGGTGCTCAGTGGTCGGCTAACAGTCCAGGGGGCAGAGGCTGGGAGAAGACCCCTAGGAGGAGGAGCGTGGGTTGGTGGTCACTGTGTTCTCAAGGGCTTTGCCAGTGGTCCCTCGAAGTCTCCTCAGATATGCAGCCCATTCATCAGCAGCTTCGGATCCTTCTTTTGCAAACAGCAGGTTAAATCGTAAGTCACCCTAGGACATTCATGAGGTTCTTTAAGATGACCTGAGACACAGAAATATGTATAACTAAACTATTACAAAACAGAGAAAATAAACTCTTATTTCAACTGACTCTGGCTGTTTCTGGGCAATGCAGTAGATCACTGTCAAAAGAGATCACAACCCCTTCTAAGAGTCAGAAAAACCCTGAGACATAGAGATATATAAAAATAATTGACAAACTAAAAACCTCATGTGCCTATATAAGAAATTACTCAAAAAGAAAGAGCATTACCACTAATCCATTACACAGGCTGGATTCCACACATTGAATAAACAGTCATGTTTATTCAACATGAATAAACTGTTCAAAAAAAAAAAAGCAAATGGCTTTTAACCTCAGTCAAACAATTATCTTAATATTACACTGCAATACCACTATAGCTAAAAACAAAACAAAACAAAGAACAACAACAACAAAAAACAATGCATCTAGGTACCACATCACACCTATCAATGGTAAAATTACAAAGTTTCACATTTGCTATAGTAGTGTGGACGTGCAGACATTTTTGCTTTAGGAAAGCATCGATCAGTACCTATGGAGAGGAATTCGACAATATCTGGTAAAACTGCATCAGCACTCACCCTTTACCCCAAAATCCAATCACTTAAATTCTATTCCATAGAGAGAATGGCAAAAGTATGAAAAGAATAATTAACCAGGCCATGTTTGGCAGTAACAGAAAATTTAGAATATACTTCTAAAATCAAATGTCTAGAAAATTATCATTTAAATTAGGCAACACCTAGAAATAAATGATGATAATTATGTAAATAAAAACTATGAGATGAAGCAAAACAGTGAGAGAAATATGTAGCCTTAGTTATTTATTTCTAAAGTGCAGAATGGGAGAACATTAATGAAGGTAATTAGTTAATTTAAAATAGACAAGAAGGCATTAAATCTGAATAATAGATTTTTATTATCTGTTTTGTAACTAGTAGGGTATACATATGAGAAAGGTATACATATGAGAACTTAATGAAAGTGACAATGTAGTAATAATAATAAGTAATAATAATAATAATAATAGTAACTAAGAAACCAAAATTGGTTCTATATAAAAAGTGGAATGGACAAATCTTTGATGAGATTCATCAAGAAAAATAGCAAAATCACGTCAACTTTGCTTGGAAATTAAAGCAAGATATATCTACAAGGCAGCAGAGATTAAAACAAAAAAACAACACCATCTACTGAACAAATTTATGCCAATACATTTGAAAATTGTACAAATTGACACAATTTCGGAAAAAAATAATCCTTCCAAAGTTACTCATTAAAAAATGAAAACCTCAAATATTTCAATAGCCATTACATAAATTTAATCAGTGGTTGAGAAGAACTGGCAGCATCTCTGTCTCTGTGTCTCTCTTTCTTGCTGACACACACACACACACACACACATACACACACACAATATTATTATTGGTTAAATAGCAATATTTCATCAAGGTTATCATTCTAATATTACTAAAACATTTCAATAGTTGGATAGAAGCAGCTACGTTTCAATTAGTTCTATAAGAATGTATGGTCTTAGTAGCAAAACCAGACAAAAATTAATCCTAACAAAGAAAGAGTTCAAGCCATTCTCAGGGGCAATGACCTGAAAAACCCACAGGAGTAGACGACACTGACCCTTTCTTCAATTGGGAGAATAAAACAAAACAAAACAAACAAAAACAAAAAGAAACACAAAACAATCAGAATATAGTTCAAAACACATATCTTGAACTGGTGAACATTCTCAATAGTTGTTTAAGTATTAGGAAAACACAGAACCATTGGGGCCTGTTGGGAGAAATTCTCATAGAACGGTGATTAGAACTAAGTTTTAAATACTAGACTGTTTTCTGGAGGAGGGCCTTGAAGAGCTTAGAAGATTAATGTAGGAGCTTGGTATGCGAGAAGCAAAATAAGGAGACATCCCTGGATGGAATGGAGTGTGTATTAGGAAGACCAGTAGGAAACAAGGTTGGAAAAGAAGTTAGAGATAGATGCTTAACCACAGTCAAGACTAATTGTGTCACACTTACTATGTGACTGGAAATAGGACAGTGTGGAATTCCATAGATGAATGATAAACAGATGGATTAACTGACTGATGGGCAGGCAGATAAATACGTAAATTTCCGACGCAACAAGTGGTCTCAGATGGAGAGAAGGTAAGATTTTAGAATTGCAGAGTGCCAAAAACCTAAAGCCTTTTCAGAAACTGAATTAGATGAGGTTTAAGTAGCCTAAATCAAGCCAGATACAAAGAGCACCTTCATGAAAACCAAAGGTGAACCAGATACTACATTCATAAAACCACCCTCGGCTTCCTGTTTTGTTTTGTGTTTTTCACTTTTGTACCTGCATAAATTTGTCCTCTCTGTTGTTTGAAGAACAAGTGGTACAGCTAAACTAAGGCCATACACAAGTACATGAATGATGGGCAATAATACGATGGTATCATTGTTATTGCATGGTTTTAAACATTTAGCACCGTGAGAGTCGATAGATCACAGAGAATAGATTTCTTAACACACCCAATCTCTGGAATATGCTAACCATCTGAAGTTATTTCTCTTTGTAATCTTTCTGACAATTATTGAAAATTCTCAATAATTTCGGAAAATCTCCACACCAGGATTTATAATCGTGAAATATTTCAAGAGTTAAGTAACTGCCCACATTGACTCATTCATTGCCTCTACTACCTAATTGTTACTAGCTTCATTATTATTATTTTCAATTTACCAGAATTCACAATTTTAACTCTTAGAAATCTTCTGAGGTCTTCTGAGCTCTATTTCTGGATCTACCCTCTTGAGATCATTTGATTTATTCTACATGAGGTGCATTAACAATTAATACCCTTATAAGTTCCTTTCCCAAAGATAGTTTAAAGTGGTTACATTCTACAAAATTATATTTGTGTCAATATAATTAAGATTTCCATGATTTGTAATTAGTTCAAGAACATTGAAATATGATATGTGGTTGGACACAATGAATAACTATCAGACCAGAACCATCTAAAAAAATTGTTCCTAGTGCCAATGGGTTTATTAATTTATAATCTATCATATGATCGATGAGCCCAGTATTTGCATTATATAGTTCCTCTTTATTTCACTAGAATTTGTAATTGGCTCATCTATGCATTGCAGACATAACAAGCATATGCTTTCTCCCTATCACGAAGATTCGTAGGCATAGCTTTTCTCATCCTAAATCTACTTGCTTATGAAATCTCTCTTATTGGGGCCCTTTGAATTTCTGTCCTCACTTGGACCAGTTCCATTCCAGTTCGGCCTACATTCTCTCCTTCTTAGTTGTTTATTTCCTGTACTGCTAGGTTAAGTGCACAGAGCTTTCAAAGGCTTTTCTCAGGTCATTGATGAAGCCATAAGTCTATTTGCAAAGTTCATATCGCTTAGTGAATAAACACACATAAAAACATTTCCAGAAATGGTCACACGGACCCAAGTATTTCTACCTGATAGACAACCATGAGTGGGAAGAAACTCATGGTACAGGAGGATTTTAAAAACCTGTCCTCCCACAAGTCTTAAAAACCCAAATACTTAGCAACAATTTTGGAGGGGAAGCATTCTGCATGTCCTCGCCACAGTGGACATTATTCATATTAAGTAGTTTTCTCAATTCTAAAGTCATAACAGTTCATCTCATTGTCCTACTGTGCTTTCTCCTGCTCAGTGTCAGGATATATTTTTCATTTCTGTGTCTGTTTCTTCTACATGTGGAATCTTATTCATCCTCAAAGAGGTCTTGACCAGATGACACATCTGCAATGAAGTCTTTCCAAGTTCTTACGCAAAATAATTGTCCTTTCCTGGTAGTCAAAAAATGCTGTAAACTTGCTTCTTAACCAGAAATAACTCTCTCTCTCTTCCTTCCTTTCTCATCCCACCCACCACTCCCTCTCTCTCTGTATGTGTCTATTTGTGTGTGTGTGTCACCCTTTTCTATTTCTTCATTTCTTATTTCACTGTTGCCTTGCAGAGAGTAGGCACCTATTTTTATTTGGGTGAATGAGTGAATGACACTATCTTAGGTTTCTTCTGGCCCACTGGGTGAATGATAATATCATAGGTTTCTTCTTGCCCTAGTGATCTGTGTTGCTATGATTTCGTTGATCTGAGCCTTGTACACAAGATACAGATTTAAAAAGAAACATCTTAATTATGCCCATAAAGTCAGTACTCATTACTCACATGCATATCAAGAATGAGTTTGGTCATTAGGAAAATC
>NW_024344019.1:0-527 GCF_902729225.1 Pteropus medius | reverse complement strand
TACCCCAGTACCCGCAGATGACCGAGCATCGCCCACAGAGCCCCGAGGCCCCGGGAGGGCTGTGCATTTGCCGCAAGTGAGCCTTTTCACGGAAGTCTGCGATTCTGGCTCAAAATGGACGTCACCAGAGAGTTTTTTGCCAAAGCTACCATATACATTTATATGCATATATATGTTCATCTATATGCATATTATATATGGTGGATTTTCGAAGGATACCTGCGTGGACCCCTGGTCTACCACAGAAGACAGGCCGCTCCTAGCACCTCCACCTGCCCGCAGTGTTGACACCGGGCATTCCAGAGCCACAATTCAGCATTCATCCCAGAGGCCCCGGGGCTCCTTCCTAAGGCCTCGGCTCCTTTCCGCTTTCCGCAGTGGTATCAGGCTTCAGGACGGAAGCAGACACCTCCCTCTCCCTCACCTTTCTGCCTGGGATGGTCGTAATGGTCCCCGTGGACGCATTCAAAATGAAGAAATGAAAGGCTCAAAGAGCTGATCGCAAAGCTCCTAAGGCACGGAGGCCG
>NW_024344018.1:0-484 GCF_902729225.1 Pteropus medius | reverse complement strand
TTAACAAATATATGAAACTCTAAGGGAAGGTGGTGGGGTATAATATGTATAAAAATATTAAAAGGCTTTACAGAAAACAAAAGAGGTTCCATGGTCAAATTCTTTTGAGATGACCTTGGTTAAGTTCAAGGAGTCTCTGCAGGATTTCTTAAGGTCGATGCCTCTAGTGGTGCATCTAGTGGGTAGAGGCCAGTGCCTCTACCCTCTGTAAGCCAGATCATGTCATTCCTCTGTCTAAAACTAAGGATGTAAAAGCTCTTAGTGACTGACAAGGCCCCCAGGACTTCACTCTTTCCTTTTCCCCTGCTTTGCTATATCCAGGAACACAGGCCTTGTCTGGGAACACCGGAGAGGCACACCCCCATCTCAGGGCTTTTGCCTCAGGTTTTTCCTCTGACGGCCAATTGACGAACTCCTTTGCTTCCTTCTGTGCTCAGAAGCCACCTTCTAGGTGAGGCTTCCTTGACCATCCTGTGGAATATCA
>NW_024344017.1:0-344 GCF_902729225.1 Pteropus medius | reverse complement strand
TGAAGTCTACAGAAGTATACACAAGGGAATTAGACCAATTTTCTGTCCCAAGGAGCTCAATGGTTGCCTGAGAGCTTGTCAAACATATGTACCCACTACCCGCAGAGGACTGAACAAGGCCACAAAGCCCCAGGGCCTGAAAAGCCTGTGTATGTGCCGCAAGTGAGCAATTTCTCAAAGGTCTCTACTTTGGGCGCAGAATGGACATGAACTGAGTGGTTAATGCCAGAACTACCATACATATATGTGCATATATATGAATATATCTGCATATATGTGCATATATATGAATATATGTGCATATATATATCTATATATATATGCGCATATATATATGGTGGATT
>NW_024344016.1:0-481 GCF_902729225.1 Pteropus medius | reverse complement strand
TGAGTGTACGTGTGAGGGTTAGTGTGAGGGTGTGTTTATTGTTAGGGTTAGTGTTAAATTTAGGGTAGGTTTAGGTTTAGGATTAGGGTTAGGGTTAGGATTATGGTTAGGATTAAGGTTAGTATTAGGGTTAGTTTTAGGGTTAGAGTTAAGTTTAGGTATAGGGTTAGGGGTAGGGTAGGGTTAGGTTTAAATTTAGAGATAGTATTATTGTTACAATTAGTTTTTAGGTTATCATTGAGTTAGGGTTAGGGTTATGGTGAAGGTGAAGTTGCGGGTTAGTGTCAGGATTTCGTTTAACTTAGGGTTAGTGATAGGTGTAGGTATAGGGTTAGGTTTAGGGTTTAGGGTTAGGGTTAGGTTTAACATGAGGGTGAGTGTTAGAAGGAGTGTTAAGTTGAATGTGTTTGTTTTAGGGTTATGGTTAGGGTTAGGTTTAGGTTTCCGGTTAGATTTAGAGATAGTGTTATTGTTATGGTTA
>NW_024344015.1:0-15190 GCF_902729225.1 Pteropus medius | reverse complement strand
CAGGGACAAAGGACCCACTGCCCACCCCACACTCGGGGCCTACGCCCAGTTTCCGACTCTCCGCCCCCCCGGACACGGTCTCTGCCAGGTCCTCAGCGCTGAGGGACCATGCCGTGCTGGTGGCCCCGCCCCCCACCTGCCACTGCCCCCAGGATGCTCGTGGCTTCTGGGGCCAGGGCGTGGGGGGAGAGGGCAGGAGAGAGCCTGGGCCTGTCACGTCCAGCTTCCCCCAGGAGCTTTCCTTACTCTAGTGTCTGGAAGTGCACGCCCTTGAGCTTGGCGACCCAGTACCGAGAAAAGCTAGACCTGTCACTGAAACCAGGTGACTTCGGGACGGATGTCCTGATGCTCTGGGAGGCTTGCTGGCTTTCGTGGGGGCTGAGGAGCATGGTGGGGCCAGAGCCCACCCACCTGAACTGTTTAGATCGCCAGATCCCAGCGTGGCAGGTATTGGTAACCTCACTTTGTAGGTGAAGACACCTGGGCCCAGACAGACTAGTGACTTGTCTAGTCACGGAATCCTAAGTGGCACACGGGGCTTGGAGCCCAGGTTGGCCAGGTGCCGGAGCCGGTTGTTTGTTTCGCAGTCATGCTGGAGGGGTCTCCATCCAGGGGTGACGCCCCCACCTTTCTACACTGCTTCTTGGCAGCCTCAGAATCTAATGTATGCTGGAGGACTTTGGGGTGTAGCCTCGGGAACAGCTCGGGTGAGGGGTGAGGGGCACAGCTGGAGCTGTGAGGCAGGGCGTGGCGGGAGCCTCAGCCGATGCCCCCAGGAGCTCTGGGGTCGCAGAGACCCCTCAGAGTCACTTGAGTTGAGGCAGGGGTGTCGTGGCTCAGCCACTGGAAGCCTTAGGGAAGGGTCGCGACCTTGGGCCAGGCAGCTCCCTTCGGCTGGGGGAAATTCCTGGGGAGGGACCCAGCTGTGAACTGTCAGCGGCACCAGCGCAGGAGCTCCCAAGGGTGGGGGTGGGTGCGCTGCGGCCCGTACCCCGCTCCCTCCGCCCACCCTCAGCGCCACCTCCGTGTGCCACCGGCTTTGCGTGATGGGCTGAAGAGCCCCCTGGGATTCAGGCTGGTTTCTTTCCCGGGGAGCCTTACAAGGGAAGCCGGTGGGCTGAAGGGCGGCCAGATTAGGGGCGCAGCTAGACGGCATCGTTGCCCCGCTCCAGCACCCCTCTAGGCCCCCCTTGCCTTCGCTGGCACCTCTGCTCGTCTAGGTGGTTGGCGTGGTGTCTCAGTCCCTCTAACCTGGGGGGTCCAGGCTCCTGGGCTCCGGGCCCTTTTCAATGTAAGGCTGATGCCCTTATCCAGTTACTATCAAAACTGGGCGGGGGCTCCCCAGGGGAGTGACAGGGAGCCTGGGGCCAAAGCCTCCCCACCTTCCTTGGTGATCCGGGTCAACTCCCCATCAGGATGGTGACTCCTTGGCACAAGGTGCCCAAACAGACCCGATGGCAGGCGTGGCTCACTTCTGCAGGAGCCTCTTGCTGTGTCTCCTGCGGGGACCGTTCCCGCTCTGGGCACACGACCTCTGGCCCACAGACCGCAGAGCCGCGGGGACAGGAAACCCCACTGGGAAGGACAGCCACGGCCAGGCCCATCTTTCGGGTCCCATACCCACGGTAGTCTCCCCTCTGGGGACGCAGCACCACGTCGTGGTGACAGATTTCGGGAACTGCGTCACGGAGGGAGCCCGCGGGCCGCTCCTCATGGGTCACCGCTGCACCTGGGCTTCGCCTTCCGCCACTCTGTCAGGCTGGCGGTTTCTGGGTGACGCAGCCAACGCCAGGCCCGGCGGATCTCACCGTCCCGTGCCGCGTGGCGCCCTCTTTGCTGTGAAGTGGGTCCCTTTGTCCGCGGCGTTGGCATGCCTTGTGCCTTCTCGGTGGATCGACTGCTCTGTGAGCCCTGGGGACTGGCCTGGCCGAGGCGAGGCAGCCTCACATCTGGACGAGCTTAATCGCTTCGCCTTCTGGGCTACAGGGGCTCAAATGCGGTCGACTTGTCTCGAAGAGCTGACGGTCGCCTTGAGGGGTGCGCCGGGTCCCAGGCTCAGTGCCGATGCTGGGAAGCTGGCGGTCCAGGGGCGGAGGCAGCTGGGGCAGCCGTGGCGGGGGAGCACCCCGCTCCAGGGCCCACCACGGCTAGTCCATTCATGTACCCACTGTGCCACCAGCGAGGGGACCGGTGCCAGACGCTGACCTGTGTCCGCTGTCAAAGCCATTCTCTCTGTCACAGGCCCCTCCTGTGGTGGGTGCTCCCTAGCGTGTGTTAACAACTGATACAAACAAAGACCTTACCCCGTAGACGTACCCGCTCCAGACCGCCTCACGCCCGGCCTCTCGTCTTCAAACCTCTCCATCCAGGCTCCTGACCAATCGGGGAAGCCATCGGCGCTGCCCACGGGTCAGCAGACCTTCTTACATTAGGCCACTCCGCTTTGCATACCAATTGGATGATTCATCACATGCTCGGCCAAAAGCCATTGGGAGGATTGTCCTAAACTGTCATCTTTCGGGGCCACCCCCGAATGGGGTCTAGTCAAGCAGATCCCATTTTCGGCCGGCACCCAACAACCCCCATACCAAGCTGACCCATCTCTGAGTCATCCGGCCATTGTTCTGTCCGACATCTTCATAAGGGTCCCTCATGCTGCCGTAGCCGTGAGCTAAGAGAGATGCTGGCACCAGAGTCCGGATGACGGGAATTTGGGTCATGGCTTTCTGTGCCCTCCGGCCCCGATCGTACCTAGTCTTGGGTGTAACTTAGTTACACCCTAAAGGTTCCAGCTCCAGGCGGGCCTGGCAGCGTGCCAGAAGCTCATTGTCCAATGAATTGTATTTACTCGTTGCAGGTGGCTTGCCCTTGCTCCAGAATGCTAGGGGTCTGAGTTATCATTTTCCCGCTGGGTCTTGCTAGAAATTCCACGTGACACCTTTCCCCGTAACGGACATCTCCATTGCCGTGGGGTCAGCCAATGCGATGGCCCAAGTGGCAGGCTGCCCGCTGCAGAGCTCTTTCTGCTCAGGACCCTCTCAAAGCTGGCAGCGTTTCTTGTGACCCAGGATATGGATTGGACCAATATTCCCGGATGTGGAATGAGCTGTGTCCAGACTTTTTCATGATAGACGGGATGTGGTACGGTAATTTGCCCTTGACTTTCAAGGAGACATCCTGGCATGACCTAAAGTCCTGGACCCCGAAATCCTCACTGACGAGGGGGCCGCCGAATCTTCACGGGGGTTAATCCGATCCCCGAGCACAGGTTTTACCAGGGCCTCCCGTGCCACCTCCCGCTCGTCGGTCTGGTGTACGTGACGTCATCCATACAGATGACAGGGTTCCGGAGACTGGCCCAGACCGCTCGGTACTGTGACGTGACGGGGAGCTGGAGGGTTAGCACAGCCCCGGGCCGCACTGCAGCTGTGCACCGTCGTCTGCCCGTGTGAAAGACTGTCGCTGTCCCCCTTCCCCACGGGGGCGGAAAGAGAGTCCTCGCCGGGTCGGTGGCCACGTGGGATCAGCTCAAGGTCACGTTAAGCTGCTCTCGAAAACCTGCTGCTTAGTCGGGTTTCTAATTGTTCCCTTCTTCCTCCTGGATCTGTCTCGTTTTCACAGGGGCCAAACCGTTCAAGTAAACGAAGGCCGTGATGGGGTCACCACCCCTGCACCCTAATCTCCGTGCTTTCCCCCCACTCTTGGATGGGGCGGGGGTCAGGTTCATAGGCTGCCACCTGGCTTTCCCCATTGCGATGGCTCTTACACCCCCAGGTCCAGGAGCCAACGCGAGGGTTCTGCCAATAACCAGTTATGCACTTGGGGACTGGGGGAGCCTTGGATCCAGCGGACACGCTGTGAGCCAGACCCGGGCCACTACTTGTCACCCACAGGCTCCCACAGTGGCAGGGGACAGTGATGATGCTTTGGGGCCCCGGTTAACGATGACAACTTGGACCCTGGTTCCAGAATGTCTGCCCATTTGTCCACTGAATAGTTAACCAAGTACATAGCTATGGGCTCTTTGGGGAGGAGCTGGGGAAATCGTGACTATGGACACTTGCTGTGAATGCTGGTTTCTGGGGACCTGGGTGTCCCGTCATTCAGTGGGTTCTGAGTCTGAAAACTGGCCCAGGATATTGGGCAGAGGTTGTGATTTTATGCAGTCGCTGTCATTCGATTGTAGATCAGGAAGTGCTTTCTCTGGGTCCATCGGTTTGTCCTCTGAGGGTCCTTTGTCCTGTCAGCTGTGTCCAAAGGCCTCTGTGGGCCAGGCCCCCGCCGCCCCCGGCTCCCGCGTCAGGCTCACTGCTCCTCACCAGGCTCGGGCCCCTTTTCTGGTTATCGTGGGGAATCGCTTGCATAGTAGCATCTCTCGCCCTCGGCCCCGGCCTATGAGGACACCTAGCCCAGTCCCCCTGCGCGACGTGGGTGCCTCCTCACCGGCACCCTTGCTTTCACTCTGGTCCGGTGAACGGAACGTCCTGCAGAAAACAGCGCCCGGGGGTTTCCGCGTGTTTCTGTCCCCCAGGCGCCGCCCTCGCCTGCCGAGGCAGCGCCAGTGCCCACCCTCTGCTCCGTGTCGGCCCCACTTCCTCCGGCTTCCGGGGACCGTGCTGGTGGCGCGTGGCGCTCTTCCCGGGGTTCGTGCTGGCGTGCTCGCCCTTTGCCGTGACGGCGCTCCGTGTGGAGAAGCTGTCCCTCGTCCAGCTTTATCCCGTGCTGCCTCTGATGCAGCCCCTCACGCCCGGCCGCCGGCCCCACAGCAGCTCTCGGCCTCGGCCGGGCCTGCGGCTCTGTCCTGATGGGTCCCTTCTCCCCTGAGCGGCCCCAGTGCTCTCCTGACTGGGAGGGATGGGACTCGACCCGAGCCTTGGCCTGGTGGTCAAGAGAGAAGATGGGACAAGGACCTGAGGGCGCGCCACAGAGTTTAGAAGGAAGAAGGCACCGTGCCACCTTCCGGCAAGGGGCAGGTGCTGGCTTTCGCAGTGACCGACGGCCACTTTTCCGGCCTGGAAGGTTCGGGGACTTGGACCCCCACATCCCAGGTCTCAGGCCCCGCCCCCGGCCGGGCTCAGCAGGGCACAGGAGCCGACCTTCTCTGGTTCTCTGGGACTCGTCTACAGGACACGAGCATCTTTGTGAAACACAGGCCCTCGGGCTCGGCCTTCAACTAGACCCTCAGCCATCTTTCTCCTCTCTGCGTTCCATGGTCCCTTATTTCCTGATGACCGTCCTCGGCCACCCCTCCGATGCTTGAGACGCGGTGCCCACGGGCGTGCTCCCTTCCACTGCCCCCCGTCCCACTTCGTGGCTGGGGGTCTCCGTGCTCCCGGCACCGTAGTGTGGGGCTCTCGCCGGCCCTGCTGGTGGCTGATCCGTTTGGGAGTCTGCTTCCTAGGACTTCCCCCGACTCTAGCTGCCGTAGGTCGGGGTCCCTGGCAGAAACCTGAGGACCCCCACTGCGGGAGATGCAGAGCTGGCAGAGGGAGGAACTGGGCTGCGGTGCAGTCTCAACAGGGGCCTCAGCCCTCCCACAGCCGGCTCTGCAGCCGGGGCCATGGCACCCCGCTTTGGGGGGCAGCGGGGCTTCTGGGGTGGGAGGGTGGCGGGAAGACTCCACCATTACTACTTGGGGTTCCTGGCACGTGGTGGCGATGTAACGAGCTGGGTGTCGATGGTTTTCTTACTTTTGGAATGTTCTGCACGTTCCGTGTGCCCCCTTACTGCCTGCACCGGGCTGGACAGCTCCCTCTGCCCGCTCCAGGGGTGCACCTGTGTTCTCCAGTCCCGGAACAGGGGCTGTCCCCGGGGCGGGGTGCAGCCCCGGACAGGCAGCATTCTCGGTCAAGGGCAGGTCCCTGGGCGGACTCGGCTGTGAGCCACAGCAGTGGGACAAGCACGTCTCTGTTCTAAAGGGCTTGTGGGCCACGGAGGCAGCAGCCACGCCTGGCTCACTGGGGGTTGGGGGCGGGCGTGAGAAAGGGCGGGGTCCCACGTCTGCTGCTCCCCAGGTGTGGAACCAGAATGGCAAGAGCCCCTCCATCACCTTCGAGTACACGCTGCGGCAGCCGCCGGACGCCCACCGCATCCAGCCTGTGTTCTACGGCTTCGCAGAGCCAGCCTCCCAGAGCGCAGAGAGCCAGGAGCTGGACGGGCCCGAGCTGGTGGGCTTCCTTCAGCACAATGGCTCCCTCTACGGCCAGGCCTCCTCGGAGCGCCTGGGCCTGGACAACCGGCTGTTCGGCGCCCCGGGCCTGGGGACAGAGCTGAGTCTGAGCAAAGGACAAGAGACCAACGAGGTCTGTGAGCAGGCTGACGGCGGGGCCTGCGACGGACCCCCCAGGGCCAAGGGCTTCCGAGGTAACTGGGTAGGGGGCCGGGGCGGGCCGGGGGCTTCCTGGGGAGCGAGGCCTCGGGTCAGGGGCTTCCGTCCCCCACGGCCCGCGGAAGCGGTTGACCAGGGGTGCCGGTTCCTGGCAGGCGCAGAGCTGGGTCTCTGCATATGCCCTCTGACGTGTGTTCCTGAGATGGATCCGCTGTCCCCGTGGACAGAGGGAGGACTTGCCACATGGCACAGCCCGTCACGGAGGGGCTGGGGGTCAAACGCAGATGGTCTGACCCTCTAGCCCCCACCCTTGCTCGCTTGATGGAGGCAGAGACAGACAGACAGACAACACAGAGGGTGATGGAGGGGGGCACAGGGGGGACCTCGAGTTCTCAGGAGGCCGACCCCTGAACTGAGGGCTCAGGAACGGGGAAGGGCTCGCCGGGTGGGGGCGTGGGAGAGGGAGGTTCCGTCTGGCGGGGCAGATTTCCGAGGAAGAGGCAGGAGGTGCCACTGGAGACGGTGGCGAATCTGGAGGCAGGGTCCCCGAGACCCTCGCTGGCCGTGTGGCTGTGCTCCAGGGGGCCGTGGCTCATCAAGGGTGGTCGGCACCGTCACTCCTGCTCAGGCTGGAGGGTGGCCCAGGCTTGGGGAGACTCCCTCATTAACTTGGGGGTCGTTTCTAAGACCCCTGGAGCCTTTACGTAGAAGATACTTTAGAGTCTGCCTGGGGCCACTGCAGCGATGATGACAATCAGGTGGCTCAGAACAGCGGAAGTGAGTGCTCTCCCCGTTCTGGGGGCCGGAAGTCCAGAGTCGAGCTGTCGCTCCCCGCACTCCGGAGGCTATGGGGGCGCGAGTGTCGCCTGCCTCTCCCAGCTGCTCGTGGCCAGGCCGGTCCTCGGCTTGCGTCCCTGTCAGTCCTCTGCCTCCACCCTCACACACCTGCTCCCCGGTGACCGTCTCTCCAGTCCTCACCTGTTCTCATAAGGACATAGCGGTCATTGGGTGAAGGGCCCATCCTACGTCCAGGATGATGCGACCTTGAGATCCTTAACTACGTCTACACAGACCCCATTTCCAAATAAGCTCCCACGCTGAGGTTCTGGGCAGACATGTGTTTTGGGGAACCCTGTTCGACCCACTGCAGAGGTCGAGCCGACTCCCCAGGAGATCGTCCGGGCTGGCTTGCGGGTCCCCCCCTGGAGCTCTTGTCCTCTCATAGGGCAGACACCTGCCCCTGGGAGCGTCCCGGCTCAGCCCCACGGGCCCCCCCCCCCCAGGCGGCCCTCGCCCTCTCCGAGGGGGCGTGCTTGGAGCTGAGCCCCTGTCTCCCTTGTAGACAGCAACGCCACCCGGATGGCTCTCACGGGGGACAAGGATGACCCAGAGGCCGACGGCCGCCTCACCTCTCGGGAGCTGCTCTCAGCCAATGCCATCTCCGGCCAGCTCCTGGGTGCAGGCTCTGACTCCAGGGAGCTCGCCCTCAACGAGACGGTCAACAGCATCTTTGCGCAGGGCGCCCCGAGGAGCTCCCTGGCCGAGAGCCTCTATGTCGACTACGAGGAGAATGAGGGGGCCTACCTGCTCAATGGGTCCTACCTGGAGCTGAGCAGTGACAGAGTGACAAACACCTCCTCCGAGGCCCCGTTCCCCAACGCCAGCGCCAGCCTCCCCACCTCGTCTGGGAACAGGACGCACAAGGCCAGGTACAAGGTGGCCCCCCCGCCCTGTCCAGGGGCTCTGGGGTGGGGGTCGTGTAAGCAGGGCCTCACGGCGGGGTGGGGGTGGTCTGGCAGCGAGTTGGGGGTCAACGGCCTGGGTTTAGCACGTCCTCCCTGCGGTTAGCCCCAGTGCTGGGCGCCCACGTGCGGATCTGAGGCCAGTGGGAAGGAGGTTCAGGGTCGTGGGGCCACACTTGGGCTGAGTGTGCTACATGATGAGAACGCACGCTCGTTACAACCGCCTGTAGCGTTAGGGATGGTTATTGGGGATCAGAGAAGGTAAGCGACGTACTCGGGGTCACAGTGCCTGAGGGTTTGGGATACCTGGGTCCTCAGTCCACATGGTCCTTGCACACATGGCTGCTGGACACGAGCCAGATACCCTAGGCCACCCCCCAAACATGGGTGACTCCATACCAAACCCCCACAGGCCAGAGGGAGACTGGGGGAGGGACCGGTGGGCTCCTCAGCCAGGGCCGGAGCCCAGAATCAGGCCCTGAGACCGGGGCAAGGCCCTCTGCGGGGGCCGTGTGAGCATTCACCTGGGTCAGGCTCCGGAGCCAAGGACTCACCTGGGGACACCTTGGCAGTCCCACCTGGGGATACTGGGACAGGTACACCTGGGGACACCTCGGCAGTCATACCTGGGGACACCTCGGCAGTCATACCTGGGGATACTGGGACACCACACCTGGGGACACCTCGGCAGTCATATCACCTGGGGATACTGGGACAGTCACACCTGGGGACACTTTAGCCAGCTACACCTGGGGACACTTCCAGCAGTCACACCTGGGGACACCTTAGCAATCACACCTGGGATACTCAGCCACATAATCTGGGGACACCTCTTCGGCAGTCACACCTGGGGACACTTCAGCCGTTACACCTGGGGACACTTGGACAATGACACCTGGCAATGCCTGGACAGTGATGGTTGGCCCTGGAGCGGCCAGAGGCCAGGAGCCTCTGTGGGTGTCAGGGGTAGCTGGGGAAGGGGTGCCCTCAGGCCTGCCACCATCCTTACTGGAGGACAATCCCTGGTGGCAGGCCCCCCGGGTGGACGGCCACCCCGAAGTGTTCCTCCCCCTCGAAATTCCCCTGGAAGCTCACGGGGCGGCGAGGCTGGTGGCGACGACGGGTCAGGCTCGGCAGCGGCTGCCGGTAGGGGCAGCGAGGAGGAATGGGCAGCTGGGCTTGTCTTGCCTTGCGTTCTGAGGACCCACCCAAACCCCTCGGTTTTAAATAACAAACATGACTAGAGCCCCAGCCAGGGCTGGGGTGCGGAGGTGGGCGTCCTTGGGAGCTCAGGGGCAGGAAGACTCGGGCTTGTCTCTCGAGGGGATGCGGTCAGGGCAAGAGCGGCGGGCGGCCCCTACCGGCCGAGGGCCCGCGCGGTCGGCCTGCCCTTCTCGAGCTGCAATCTGAGGCCCCGGCTCGCCTGGGAGGTCCGGGGCCACGGGGCCTGTGGGCATACCCAGGACCCCAGGGACGACCACTGTGGACCGAAGGGAGCCCTGGAGCCACTGCGGCTGCCCGTCTCCCCACGGGTGCCCACCGGGGCCGCTGCTCCCCGCCCAGGCCCGAATGCTCGCAGAGAGCGGCGCCTCGGGGTGCGGGACCCAGTGTCTGGAAGGGGGTGACGGGCTTCGTTTTGAGAGTCAGGGTCTGAATCTGAGGGGAAGCTCATGGACAGAGGACCAGGTTCCAGAGCCAGCCAGCACTCGGCTGTGACCAGGCCCGTGGCATAGGACCCCAGGCCGGACCCCCAAGTTTCACGGCGGACTCTTTCACCCCAGGCTGTCCTCCATGCATGAGGCGCCTAGAAGCACCCCGTGGGGACCCGGCAGGTAGGACGGCCAGTAATACACTGAGCCTCCCGGTGGGGGAGGTGGGAGCTGCCACGACCCGTGCCCTAGGCGATGGAGGCCAGCTCTCCGACAGCCGACGGCCGGGGCGCCTCTCTGAATGGGCCGTCAGGGTGGCTGTTTAATGTGTCTTGACGCCTGGAACACGTCGTGGCTGTGTTGGTGCCGTGAAAAGCGCAGAACGTAGCGTCTGGAGACCGGAGTCGCCCCCTCGACTCTGCCCACATGTGACTCAGATGTGGCTCACACCCTCAGTGTCCCCACCCCTATGCTTGTCAGAGGGCGCCTCGGGGCCCCTCGGCTCGGGTGTTTGAGGATTCCAGGCCAGGTCAGGCCCAAGCTTCTGGGTCCCCAAGCCACATTTTAGCGTCTCTCCCGCCCCATCCCAGTTGACTCTTACCCCGTCCCCCTCAGCCCCAGGGTGGCACATTGGGTTCCGGTGCCCGTGGAGACCCAGGAATCAATACGATGGATTGTCAACCCTAGGAAAGGCCCAGACGTGGTGAGCTGAGGTGGCTCCCTGCTGGCTGTCATCAAAGGATGCTGCCTGCAGAGACCAAAGATGGTCGGCCGAGGGAGAACGGGAAACCACCAGGCCAAAATAGCCCGACTCGGGGGAGTTGTCCAAACACAGGAAGTCCGTCTGCTCCCCGAGAGGGGGAGATCAAAGGGCGGCCCAGAAGGGAAAGGTTATTTTTACTCTCTCAGACCGGCCTCAAACAATCGAGGGAGGCCCTCCCCAGAGCCAGACGCTGGGACGGGCGTCCGAGACACCGAGACGCAGAGACGCAGGCGCCCTGTCCCCGTCTGGAGGGAAGGAAAATCAAGGGGCACGTTCTGGGTCGTTTCTCAAGAAGCTCTCCCGCCTCGGGGGGCACGAGCCCCCGCTGGAGTCCCAGTGCCTGGGCGGCTGTCACCAGCAAGTCTGGTGGTTCTCACCCCTGCGGCCGAGGGGCCACCATCTCCGGTCCAGCCAGAGGCAGGCGAAGGGCTGGTGGCTCAGCCCCCTCCCATGCGATTTCCCCTGGTGCCTCTCCTCATCGCCGGCCCCGTGGGGGCGCCGCGTCGTGTGAACGCAGCAGTGGGGCAAGAGTCGCGTGTGCCGGTGTGACTCGGGCTGGTGCTCAGAGCGGCGCGTAGGTGGCCCCTCCAGAAATGCCTTTGGTGATTCTGAACCCGGCCACTCTCCGGAGTCGGGGTGCGCGTAGGCGGCCCCTCCAGAAATGCCTTTGGTGATTCTGAACCCGGCCACTCTCTGGAGTCGGGGATGAGTCACCCCGCCCGCTGGCTCAGGGAGTGTGTAATTAGATAAAGGTGGCCTAGCTTCTCCCTGGGTGGGGCGGAGGGGCGTGGGCTGGGTCTTTTCATCTCTTTTGTTTTTGGGGAGAATTTAAAGCTGTCGAAAGGAGGGTGGGGGGCCCTATCATCGCCATTCAGTGCTTTCCAAATCAAGCGTCGGGGAGCAGTGATCTTCCAGCCCGAGGCCCCTCCCCCCCACGCCCCCCTGCTCCGGGAGCTGGGTGCTCTCCCGGGTTTCCATGGGTGACGGGGTCTGGGGGCGGGGCCCTTGTTAAGTTTCCTCTCATCTTTAAGGAGGGGCCGGGACCTTCCTTTTCCCTCAGAAAGCTGTGAAAAGGCCACCAGGTGTGGCATCCAGCGGGCTTTGGGCAGCTGTGAAAGCAGCGGCCGGGTCGCCACCTGCCTGGCCACCCTCTGTGCCTTCCCCTTCCTCCCCCCCACCCCCCATCCGCCCCGCTCATGGCCACCGTGGCGCAGTCGCTATGCGGGCCTCAGCTAGGTCCCGGCTCTCACAGCAGGACGGGCCTTCACGGGGCTGTTCGCAGGGCGATAAGGTGTAAAAGTGATTCTCCTCCCCTTGGGAAATTCCGGAAGCTGGAATCTAAAGCGTCTTCGCACTGGAACGAGCCCCCTGCGGCCTCGTCTGTGCCGGCAGCAGAGCTGAGGCCTGTGCGCTTCGCTGCCACCCTCTTCCGGCTGTGGCCCCTGGGCCCGGACGGAGCGGGAGTCGGGGCTGGTGCTCAGTGCCAAGGGGGTCGAGGCCTGGATGACCTGCCGGCAGCCGGGCCGTCACGCCACGTCCCCTCCTCTGGCTCTGGGGGTCACGGGACTCCGTGGGCGCCCCCCCAAGCCGGACTGCCCGTGTCTCAGGCCTCAGGCCCTGCCGCGAAGCCACTTCCTTCCTCCCCTGCTGAGTCCCCAACGAGCCTGCACATCGGATATTGAGGTTGGGCCCAGCACACCGACTGGTTCAAAGCAGCAAACGGGCCTAACAATGGCTGGCTCCGGCTGCCCGAGTTCCGGCCAAGAATCCTGGCCGCTCGCTGGCGGGGAGGCTGCGTGCCTTTCCCGTTGCACGGCAGCCATGGCAGACCTGGGCAGGGGCGTCTGCAGGGGCCACGGCCACGCCCCCCCATGTGCTGTGCCTTTCCATTTCCATCGTCGGCGTTGAATGGCTAGCGTCCCCCTTTGATCAGAATCCTGGCCAAGGGAGGCTGCGGGAGAGGCCGGCACCTTCCCAGCTCATAAGGTGCCTCTTGACATCCCTTCCGGGAGAGGGGTCTGGGGGAGAAGATGCTAGAAGCGAACGGTGGGAAACCCGCATGTGCGGAGGGGTTACGAGGTTGGTGAGCCCCAGATTCTTCACCTGCACCCCACGAAGGAGCTTTGATGGCTGCTATACCATGCGCTTAGACTAAGCCATTGAGATGGGCAAACAGCAGACATGACATCCCTCCATCCTAAACCCCGCCAGCTGGGGGCGCTCCCTCCCGTTCCCGGTCCTAGACAGTGGGTGCTCTGCCCCTAGCAGGTGGGGTTCCGTCGGGGCTCAGGAGAGGTGTGCTGTCACATAAGAGCACAGCCGCCCCCATGGATGGGAACACACCCTCCGGTGAAAATTCGCCGTCGGCGAGCCCTGTGGCTTCTCACGCCTTCTCTGCTTGCCCTTGTGCTCAGGACCAGACCGAAGACCCGCAAGCAAGGCGTGAGCCCAGCGGACATGTACCGGTGGAAACTCTCGTCCCATGAGCCCTGCAGCGCCACCTGCACCACAGGTACTGGTCACGGCTGCTGGCGGCAGGGCCGAACCGCCCACGGGGAGCCTGCCCCCCGATTCCTGATCTGGGAGGTAGCGTGACAACATAGCAGGGGTTGGGGTGTCCTCCCGCTCACGGCATGCTGGACCCCTGCGAGGTCAGCCTCCTGGTGTTATGCAGGCCCCCAAACGCATCTCATCGGTTGTCATGCTTATCACGTCCTTTGGGGAAAAGTAAGAAATCTCAGTTTAGTTTTGTTTACAGCAAACGTAGGAAGGAGGAAAGAGACCCACGAGCCTAGGACTGGGGGAACGGGTCGGGTTCCGGGACCTCATCAGGGGAGGAGGTGGGAGGGCAGCGGAGACCACCGAGTGGCGCCTGACGGGCAGATGCAGGTGCTTAGCAAGCCGTTGAGCTGGGACTTGAACCCACATCTCTCCGCCCGCGTGGCCGGCCGCCAGGAGCTGGACTCCATCTGCTGCCAGCTCTGGTTCTCACGCCGAGGGCTGCCATAAAGTTCAGCGTCAGGGGCAGCACCAGGCCCCCAGCAGGTGTGGCAGGGAGACCTGAGCGCCGCCTGCTGTGAGCTTTGGGCTTCACGGCTGGCTTTGGACAACCCGAGGCTGCCACTCAAACTGCCTTGGACCCCACCCACAATGGCCAGGGCTTTGGCGGCTCCTGCCGCCTCTGGCCAGTGAGGGGATGAGGCAAGCTGCTGGCTGGACGCTGCGCAGCCGGCGGTCTGGGCTCAGTCATGCCCCCTGCAGCCCCGGTGGCGTCTCGGGCTGTGGGCCCAGGGAGGAGCTGGTCCTGTAGGGCTCTGAACGGATGCCAGGTCCTTTCATCCTGCCCTCCCTCGGGGCTGGAACCCTGGCCCGCCTCCGTGAGCAGGGCGTGGGGCGCGCTGTTTGCCCCTGGCATTCTGGAGGGCACAAGGCAAGCTTTGTGGGGTGCTGGTGAGCGGCTGAGACGCACTCTCCGCTGGACCGCACCACGTGCCCTGGGCAAATGACCGAACATCTGCGAGCCGCGCTCGCTTTCCTGCCTGCACAGTGGGACGTGCACCTGTCCGAAGGTGGTTCGAAGATGAACATGACCTCCGGTCCTTCGCCACCACCTCACGCGCACCGCGGCCGGCTCCTCTCAAAATCCCATCTCGCCTCTCGCCGGGCGCCGAGGCCAGGCCGGGTGGCGCTGGCGATCGCGTGCCTTCTGGGGCGCGGGGTGTCTGTGACTGTCTAGCAGTGTCATGGCCGCACAGCAGGGGCCCCTCCCTGCCCCGCGAAGGGCTCTTAGGTCAACCGGGCAGCTGTCTGTACCCAAGCTCGGCGTCTTTCTTCTCTTTAAAGACAGGCTTTGGGGAGGTAGACATGCAGGTGAGCTGGTTGGGATTCCTACCTTGAGTCTCAAGGAATGATTTCTGACTGTTCCTGGGCGCCCCCAGGGCGCAGGGCCAGGGGAGTGGGGCCAGGGGTCCCCGAGCCTTGCGCCTCCGCAGGCGCAGGGAGCTCTCCCGCCTGTGCGTGGGTCGGGGCTCCCCGGGGACTCTTATGTAAAGGAAGGGCTCCCTGTCTGAGAAGGTGTGAGGAGCACTGTGTTCAAGGCTGAGGTAATGGAGAGGGGTCCAGGGCGCTGGCGCTGGGACTCTCCAGCATCTCTGGGGACGAGCCAGCCGAGGCCTGGGGACCTGACGGCATGCACGTCGCCCCGCCAGGGAGTGGTCGAACCGAGACATGAGTTCCGCTCCCTTGATCGGGACCTGCCGGCCTCCCCTCCCTGACGGGGACTGAATGAATAATCAGGCGCTTGGCACCGGTCTGCGAGTCCCCAGCCCCGGACCTCCCTGGGCCCCAGAGCTGGTGTCTGAGGCCTGGGACATTCCCAGCAGGCCTGGCCAGGAAGCCGGCCTCCCCCTCAGAGAGGGCTCGAGACTGCACAGCCCCGCGCTGGCAGAGAGGGACCGGCGATTGCGGCCTGGCCCATCCTGTACGGAAAAACAAAGAATCCCCATGTGGCTGCGTCCCAGGCCGTTTGTCTGTCCAGGGCCGGGCGGGGGGAGGCAGGAGCCGCAGTGGGAAGTGGGAGGGGCCGCGGCTCTCCAGCTACCTGGAGACCGAGTTCCTCCTGGAGGGCTGGTCACCCAGCGGGGAGAGCCCCACACCTCCGCCATTCACGGGGGCAAGTCCCTCTCTCTCAGACACACACGCACACACA
>NW_024344014.1:0-707 GCF_902729225.1 Pteropus medius | reverse complement strand
TCACTGAGGTCCAGGATCGAAGAGAGAAATGAAAGCTAGAGTGGTACACGCTGGCTGAAATCACAGCCACCAACAAGAATCCGGGTCACGAACACAGATCCCGGGGACAATGCAGGGTTCTAAGGCCCAAGCAGGGACCAAAGATATGGCTTATGGCCCAGGGGAAGCCAGAGAACTAGAACTGGGACCCTCTCTCGCAAGAAAGCTTGTTATGTGCCTAAGGCCGTGTGCACATACCAAAGTTCTGTGAGACGTCCAAGCCACGTTTCTATTATCAGTGGTTTGTACCAGAATAGAGAGATGATCAGTAGATAGACAGATGATAGATAGATGATAGATAGATAGATAGATAGATAGATAGATAGATAGATAGATAGACAGACAGATGATAGATATAGATGAGAGAGAGAGAGATTGAGACAGAGACAAAAATTAGATGATAGATAGACAGACAGACAGATAGAGGACTGATCTATACCATCCAATTCCCTAGGGCTCTGGCAGAAGCAAACGGAAAACCTCTATAGGGACACTTTCACGTCTTAGGTTATGGTGAACTTACAAACAAAAAAATAATCCCCACTAAAGATGAGCTCACAAGTGACTATTACAAAGTAGCTGAAGAAAAAAACTAAAATGAATAGATTTTAGCAGATGTAGCAGATGCAAAAAGACGGATTAGCACCCCAAACGTTGTGACTAAAAGG
>NW_024344013.1:0-1099 GCF_902729225.1 Pteropus medius | reverse complement strand
AATGCTGAGCAGATGGCAGCAGCAAATAACTTTATATTCACGTACACTTGCCTGTTATTTTCAAATGCCCACCAGACAGCAGCAGAGAATAATTTCTCATGAAATTAAGGACTTTTCTGTTTATCCCAAGATACACATGAGATGTCCATGTACAAGAACTTTGTTTGACCAACTGTCCTTAGGTGTCATTTTCTAACTGTATGAGATAACAAGAGAAATGACTGTTTATGATATGTGCTATGGTGTTATTCTCAATATGGCAACCAGATGGCAGCATGGAATGAGTATTCAAGATTATCTACAGCAGGATATTATTTTCAAATTGCCTACAAGACTAAAGCAGAGAATTACTTCACGACAAGCACTCCTGTTTTTTCACAAGATACACACGAAACGGCATCAGAAAAATTTTCATAGTGACATTCCAGATTTTATTTTCAGAATGCACATGAGATAGCAAAAAAACTACAATTTATGACATGCGCTGTGATTTATTCCGAAAATGCTCACCATATGCCGGCAGATGAATATTCATAACAAACACTCAAGTATTATTTCTAAAACGCCCTCCAGATGGCAGCAAAAATAAATTTTATTACACTCCTGTTATTCTCGAGATGCACAGTACATGAAGGCAGATAATGAATATTTACGGTGACCTACACCAGGTTTTATTCCCGAAATGTCCACCAGATGGCAGCAAAGAGTAACTTTTTTATTTCATACACTGTGGTGTTATTCCCAAAATACCCAGCAGATAGCAGCAGGAAATAAATTTTAATGATGACATACACTTGGGTGTTATTTTCAAAATACCCACGAGATGGCTGCGGAAAAAACTTTTCGTAATGACATGCCCTGAGTGTTATTTTCAAAATGAACATGAAAAAGGCAGAAATAACTTTATGAGCAGCACTGTCATGTTATTCCCAAATTGCCCACCAGATGGTAGCAGAGAATGAATATTCATAATGACCTGCACTTGACCTATATTCAAGTGTTCTTCCCAAAATGCACACAAGATGGCAGCAGAGGATAATGAATAACATTTCATGATCTAAACTCTGGTGCTATTCCCAAAATTGCCCACCAGATGGAA
>NW_024344012.1:0-522 GCF_902729225.1 Pteropus medius | reverse complement strand
CGAACTCTATCTCCATATCCTAAGCCTAACAGTAACCCCAAACTTAACCATAACCCTAAACCTAGTGCTAACCTTAACCCTAAGACTAAACAGTACCCTAACACTAAACCAAATCCTAACACGAATCCTAACCCTAACTCTAACCCTTACCCTAAACCCACATCCTAACTCTAACCAAAACTAATGCTAAACTTAATCCTAACAGTAACACTTAACCTAACCCTAACCCTAACCTTAACCCTAACCTAACCCTAAACTAATCTTAACCCTAATTCTAACCACAACACTAATCCTAAATCTAACCTCTTACCCTAATCCTAACCCTAAACATAACTGTAACCATAACCCAGACCATAACGCTAAACCTAACCAGAAACCTAACCTCAACCCTATCCCAAACCATAACGCTAAACATAACCATAACCCTAACCCTAACCCTAAACTTAACTCTAAATCTAACCCTAACAGTAACCGTAAACCTAACCCTAACACTAATCCTAACTCTAAACTCTTACCCTAACC
>NW_024344011.1:0-611 GCF_902729225.1 Pteropus medius | reverse complement strand
CATATTATCAGCAATTTAATTTGAGAGCGCATAAACAGGAGGAAACAGTTAGGGAATAATGAGCCCGGAGGTGTAGCGTGCCGCGGGATATATGCTGTACACAATTTATTTGGCACAACAGATAATCGCTTTAATTGAATTCAGAACTGCATTGTTCAGCAGGCGTGGGGCCGCGGGCCTTCGGGGACTGAGCTGTGAAGCTTCCAGCCTGACTCCTCGCTTCCCCTTCTCTGCCAGTCCCCTCCCCTCCCCTCCCCTCCCCGCTCCGCTGCCCTCTGAGCCCCGCCTGCCCTGTTCTCTGGGTTTAGAGTCAGACTTTGGCTGGGGGACGGGGCGGGGGCCCTGGAGTCACCACGTGCCCTCCTCTGCCTCCGCCCCTTCCTGGTTCTCCTGGGGGATTGCCAGAGGATGCCTGAGAAAGGGCCCGGGGCGTGTTTGCTGCCTGCGGGCCTCCTGCGTTGTACTGCACAGACGCCGCGCAGACGCCGCATGATCGCGCAGACGCCGCATGATCGGTCTCTGCAGACTGGTGGCGGCGGCGGCAGAGGGCGAGTAACCTTCCACAGGCCTCCGATGGGTCTGGTTCACCACCACCGTGGAGCCGTGCCAGG
>NW_024344010.1:0-537 GCF_902729225.1 Pteropus medius | reverse complement strand
TTTTCCACGCCGACGAACCACCCACGGGGGCCGCACCGGGACCGCCGCGGGACGGGGTCTCTCGGGGCCCCAGGCGCCCTGGCGGCACGCAGGTCCTCCCTCCGTTCCCAAGCGGCGCACGCGCAGCCCGAGCAGGGAGGCGACGCTCCGCACCCACTCCCGGCGGTTTGTCGCCTGTGCTCAGCGCACGCAGGTTCCAGCAGTACCCCGCCCGCCCTTCTCACTGCCACAGCTGAGCCTAGAAAAATAAAAAGTCCTCTGTAATTCTTGTTCTCTGTCAAAGCCGGTCACCTCGCATTTCAATCCCTTGGGCATCTGATTCTCACTGCATGACAACAAAATAGAATAAACTTTTTGAAAATTTCCTACATACAAAGCGAAGAAAGGAAATTTAACTTCCACTCTCTGGTCCGCGCTAAGCTCCTTCTGCGTCCCGAGCGAGCAGCTCCCGGCATCGTGCCGACATGCGCCCCGCTCCTCGGCGCCCTCGCGGCACCTGCGCCGGCCACAGGAGCTGAGGCTCCGCACCCCGCGCCC
>NW_024344009.1:0-486 GCF_902729225.1 Pteropus medius | reverse complement strand
CAGAAAAGTCCTATCGCAAAGGGACAAACTCTAGGGTCACATAGCCGGACCCGGGAATCGGGGAAGAGAATGTGGGGAGAATCGACAAGGCCTGGGATCCCCAAAGAGCATGGCAGAGCCCACCCGACCCAGATCTGGGGTCTTCGGGGTAAACCAGAGATAGCCTTCCACGCCCAGCTAGAACACAGCCGACGGTGTGCAGGTGGCGAGGCCTTCCCACAGCCACATTGACACACTGGGGGTGACGATTTTCCTCCATGAAGACGCCTTTCTCCTATTAAGGATAATGGGAGTCACGTGGTTGGACCAAAGGCATTTCATTTTCCAGATTTTCTAAAAATAAAACGTGGTGAAGGAAAACATATGTATTGTTTCTATTTGGGATTGTAAAAACACAAACAAAAAGGAAACAGATTCACGGCCCAAGATAGCCAGTCCTTTCTCGATTATAAGAGCAGACCGGTTACTTGTCATTAAATAGGTTTT
>NW_024344008.1:0-15874 GCF_902729225.1 Pteropus medius | reverse complement strand
AGATGAACATATATATGCATATATATGTATATGGTAGCTTTTGCAAAAAGCTCTCTGGTGACGTCCATTTTGAGCCAGAATCGCAGACTTCCGAGAAAAGGCTCACTTGCGGCAAATGCACAGCCCTCCCGGGGCCTTGGGGCTCTGTGGGTGATGCTCGGTCTTCTGCGGAGACTGGGGTACCGAAGTTGGAGGAGCACTCACTGACACTTTGAGGTCCTAGAGGTACAAACTACGTCTCATTCGTCTCTCTATGCTCTTGCAGGGTTCAGGGCCACCCACAGACAGCGTACCCAGGGATGCTTTGGCCCCTGCGTCCATGGGGGCCGTCACCCGCTGGAAAGAGTTCAGTTGGGAGACACTGCAGACAGCTGTGGGTCTGAATTTGGCCTCCGTGCCTTAGGAGCTTTGCGATCAGCTCTTTGAGCCTTTCATTTCTTCATTTTGAATGCGTCCACGGGGACCATTGCGACCATCCCAGGCAGAAAGGTGAGGGAGAGGGAGGTGTCTGCTGCCGTCCTGAAGTCTGATTTCCACTGCTATGAAAGCGAAGGGAGCCGAGGCCTTAGAAGGAGCCCCGGGGCCTCTGGGATGAAAAAGAGGTCATGCTGAATTGTGGCTCTGGAACGCCCGGTGTCCACACTGCGGGGAGGTGGAGGTGCGAGGAGCGGCCTGTCTTCTGTGGTAGAGCAGGGGTCCAGGCAGGTTTCCTTCGAAAAATCCACCATATACATATATATGCATATAGATGAACATATATATGCATATATATGTATATGGTAGCTTTGGCAAAAAGCTCTCTGGTGACGTCCATTTTCGAGCCAGAATCGCAGACTTCCGAGAAAAGGCTCACTTGCGGCAAATGCACAGCCCTCCCGGGGCCTTGGGGCTCTGTGGGCGATGCTCGGTCATCTGCGGTACTGGGGTAGCGAAGTTGGAGGAGCACTCACTGACACTTTGAGCTCCTAGAGGTACAAACTACGTCTCATTCGTCTCTGTATCCTCTTGCAGGGTTCACGGCCACCCACAGACAGCGTAGCCAGGGATGCTTTGGCCCCTCCGTCCATGGGGGCCGTCACCCGCTGGAAAGAGGTCAGCTGGGAGACACTGCAGACAGCTGTGGGTCTGAATTCGGCCTCCGTGCCTTAGGAGCTTTGCGATCAGCTCTTTGAGCCTTTCATTTCTTCATTTTGAATGCGTCCACGGGGACCATCACGACCATCCCAGGCAGAAAGGTGAGGGCGAGGGAGGTGTCTGCTTCCGTCCTGAAGTCTGATTTCCACTGCGGAAAGCGGGAAGGAGCCGAGGCCTTAGGAAGGAGCCCCGGGGCCTCTGGGATGAAAAGAGATCATGCTGAATTGTGGCTCTGGAACGCCCGGTGTCCACACTGCGGGGAGGTGGAGGTGCGAGGAGCGGCCTGTCTTCTGTGGTAGAGCAGGGGTCCACGCAGGTTTCCTTCGAAAATCCACCATATACATATATATGCATATAGATGAACATATATATGCATATATATGTATATGGTAGCTTTGGCAAAAAGCTCTCTGGTGACGTCCATTTCGAGCCAGAATCGCAGACTTCCGAGAAAAGGCTCACTTGCGGCAAATGCACAGCCCTCCCGGGGCCTTGGGGCTCTGTGGGCGATGCTCGGTCATCTGCGGGTACTGGGGTAGCGAAGTTGGAGGAGCACTCACTGACACTTTGAGCTCCTAGAGGTACAAACTACGTCTCATTCGTCTCTGTATCCTCTTGCAGGGTTCACGGCCACCCACAGACAGCGTAGCCAGGGATGCTTTGGCCCCTCCGTCCATGGGGGCCGTCACCCGCTGGAAAGAGGTCAGCTGGGAGACACTGCAGACAGCTGTGGGTCTGAATTCGCCTCCGTGCCTTAGGAGCTTTGCGATCAGCTCTCTGAGCCTTTCATTTCTTCATTTTGAATGCGTCCACGGGGACCATCACGACCATCCCAGGCAGAAAGGTGAGGGCGAGGGAGGTGTCTGCTTCCGTCCTGAAGTCTGATTTCCACTGCGGAAAGCGGGAAGGAGCCGAGGCCTTAGGAAGGAGCCCCGGGGCCTCTGGGATGAAAAGAGATCATGCTGAATTGTGGCTCTGGAACGCCCGGTGTCCACACTGCGGGGAGGTGGAGGTGCTAGGAGCGGGGTGCCTTCTGTGGTAGACCAGGTGTCCTCGCAGGTTTCCTTCTAAAATCCACCATATACATATATATGCATATAGATGAACATATATATGCATATATATGTATATGGTAGCTTTGGCAAAAGCTCTCTGGTGACGTCCATTTTGAGCCAGAATCGCAGACTTCCGAGAAAAGGCTCACTTGCGGCAAATGCACAGCCCTCCCCGGGCCTTGGGGCTCTGTGGGCGATGCTCGGTCATCTGCGGGTACTGGGGTAGCGAAGTTGGAGGAGCACTCACTGACACTTTGAGCTCCTAGAGGTACAAACTACGTCTCATTCGTCTCTGTATCCTCTTGCAGGGTTCACGGCCACCCACAGACAGCGTAGCCAGGGATGCTTTGGCCCCTCCGTCCATGGGGGCCGTCACCCGCTGGAAAGAGGTCAGCTGGGAGACACTGCAGACAGCTGTGGGTCTGAATTCGGCCTCCGTGCCTTAGGAGCTTTGCGATCAGCTCTCTGAGCCTTTCATTTCTTCATTTTGAATGCGTCCACGGGGACCATCACGACCATCCCAGGCAGAAAGGTGAGGGCGAGGGAGGTGTCTGCTTCCGTCCTGAAGTCTGATTTCCACTGCGGAAAGCGGGAAGGAGCCGAGGCCTTAGGAAGGAGCCCCGGGGCCTCTGGGATGAAAAGAGATCATGCTGAATTGTGGCTCTGGAACGCCCGGTGTCCACACTGCGGGGAGGTGGAGGTGCGAGGAGCGGCCTGTCTTCTGTGGTAGAGCAGGGTCCAGGCAGGTTTCCTTCGAAAATCCACCATATACATATATATGCATATAGATGAACATATATATGCATATATATGTATATGGTAGCTTTGGCAAAAAGCTCTCTGGTGACGTCCATTTCGAGCCAGAATCGCAGACTTCCGAGAAAAGGCTCACTTGCGGCAAATGCACAGCCCTCCCGGGCCTTGGGGCTCTGTGGGCGCTGCTCGGTCATCTGCGGGTACTGGGTAAGAAGTTGGAGGAGCACTCATCACTTTGAGCTCCTTGAGGTACAAACTACGTCTCATTCGTCTCTGTATCCTCTTGCAGGGTTCACGGCCACCCACAGACAGCGTAGCCAGGGATGCTTTGGCCCCTCCGTCCATGGGGGCCGTCACCCGCTGGAAAGAGGTCAGCTGGGAGCCACTGCAGACAGCTGGGGGTCTGAATTCGGCCTCCGTGCCTTAGGAGCTTTGCGATCAGCTCTCTGAGCCTTTCATTTCTTCATTTTGAATGCGTCCACGGGGACCATGACGACCATCCCAGGCAGAAAGGTGAGGGAGAGGGAGGTGTCTGCTTCCGTCCTGAAGTCTGATTTCCACTGCGGGAAGCTGGAAGGAGCCGAGGCCTTAGGAAGGAGCCCCGGGGCCTCTGGGATGAAAAAGAGATCATGCTGAATTGTGGCTCTGGAACGCCCGGTGTCCACACTGCGGGGAGGTGGAGGTGCGAGGAGCGGCCTGTCTTCTGTGGTAGAGCAGGGGTCCAGGCAGGTTTCCTTCGAAAATCCACCATATACATATATATGCATATAGATGAACATATATATGCATATATATGTATATGGTAGCTTTGGCAAAAAGCTCTCTGGTGACGTCCATTTCGAGCCAGAATCCCAGACTTCCGAGAAAAGGCTCACTTGCGGCAAATGCACAGCCCTCCCGGGGCCTTGGGGCTCTGTGGGCGATGCTCGGTCATCTGCGGGTACTGGGGTAGCGAAGTTGGAGGAGCACTCACTGACACTTTGAGCTCCTAGAGGTACAAAGCACGTCTCATTCGTCTCTGTATCCTCTTGCAGGGTTCACGGCCACCCACAGACAGCGTAGCCAGGGATGCTTTGGCCCCTCCGTCCATGGGGGCCGTCACCCGCTGGAAAGAGGTCAGCTGGGAGACACTGCAGACAGCTGTGGGTCTGAATTCGCCTCCGTGCCTTAGGAGCTTTGCGATCAGCTCTCTGAGCCTTTCATTTCTTCATTTTGAAGGCGTCCACGGGGACCATCACGACCATCCCAGGCAGAAAGGTGAGGCTAGGAGGTGTCTGGCTTCCTCATTCTGAAGTGTCTGATTTGAAATGGTGAAAGCGGAAGGAGCTGAGGGTTCCAGGAAGGAGCCTCCCGGGCCTCTGGGATGAAAAAGAGATCATGCTGAATTGTGGCTCTGGAACGCCCGGTGTCCACACTGGGAGGTGGAGGTGCTAGGAGCGGCCTGTCTCTGTGGTAGACCAGGGGTCCACGCAGGTTTCCTTCGAAAATCCACCATATACATATATATGCATATAGATGAACATATATATGCATATATATGTATATGGTAGCTTTGGCAAAAGCTCTCTGGTGACGTCCATTTCGAGCCAGAATCGCAGACTTCCGAGAAAAGGCTCACTTGCGGCAAATGCACAGCCCTCCCGGGGCCTTGGGGCTCTGTGGGCGATGCTCGGTCATCTGTGGGTACTGGGGTAGCGAAGTTGGAGGAGCACTCACTGACACTTTGAGCTCCTAGAGGTACAAACTACGTCTCATTCGTCTCTGTATGCTCTTGCAGGGTTCAGGGCCACCCACAGACGCGTACCCAGGGATGCTTTGGCCCCTGCGTCCATGGCGGCCGTCACCCGCTGGAAAGAGTTCAGTTGGGAGACACTGCAGACAGCTGTGGGTCTGAATTCGGCCTCCGCCTTAGGAGCTTTGCGATCAGCTCTCTGAGCCTTTCATTTCTTCATTTTGAATGCGTCCACGGGGACCATCACGACCATCCCAGGCAGAAAGGTGAGGGCGAGGGAGGTATCTGCTTCCGTCCTGAAGTCTGATTTCCACTGCGGAAAGCGGGAAGGAGCCGAGGCCTTAGGAAGGAGCCCCGGGGCCTCTGGGATGAAAAGAGATCATGTTGAATTGTGGCTCTGGAACGCCCGGTGTCCACACTGCGGGGAGGTGGAGTTGCGAGGAGCGGCTTGTCTTCTGTGGTAGAGCAGGGGTCCAGGCAGGTTTCCTTCGAAAATCCACCATATACATATATATGCATATAGATGAACATATATATGCATATATATGTATATGGTAGCTTTGGCAAAAAGCTCTCTGGTGACGTTCATTTTGAGCCAGAATCGCAGACTTCCGAGAAAAGGCTCACTTGCGGCAAATGCACAGCCCTCCCGGGGCCTTGGAGCTCTGGGGGCGATGCTCGGTCATCTGCGGATACTGGGGTACCGAAGTTGGAGGAGCACTCACTGACACTTTGAGCTCCTAGAGGTACAAACTACGTCTCATTCGTCTCTGTATCCTCTTGCAGGGTTCACGGCCACCTACAGACAGCGTAGCCAGGGATGCTTTGGCCCCTCCGTCCATGGGGGCCGTCACCCGCTGGAAAGAGGTCAGCTGGGAGACACTGCAGACAGCTGTGGGTCTGAATTCGGCCTCCGTGCCTTAGGAGCTTTGCGATCAGCTCTTTGAGCCTTTCATTTCTTCATTTGGAATGCGTCCACGGGGACCATTGCGACCATCCCAGCAGAAAGGTGAGGGAGAGGGAGGTGTCTGCTTCCGTCCTGAAGTCTGATTTCCACTGCGGAAAGCGAGAAGGAGCCGAGGCCTTAGGAAGGAGCCCCGGGGCCTCTGGGATGAAAAGAGATCATGCTGAATTGTGGCTCTGGAACGCCCGGTGTCCACACTGTGGGGAGGTGGAGGTGCTAGCAGCGGCCTGTCTTCTGTGGTAGACCAGGGGTCCACGCAGGTTTCCTCGAAAATCCACCATATACATATAGATGCATATAGATGAATATATATATGCATCTATATGTATATGGTAGCTTTGGCGAAAAGCTCTCTGGTGACGTCCATTTTGAGCCAGAATCGCAGACTTCCGAGAAAAGGCTACTTGCGGCAAATGCACAGCCCTCCCGGGGCCTTGGGGCTCTGTGGGCGATGCTCGGTCATCTGCGGGTACTGGGGTAGCGAAGTTGGAGGAGCACTCACTGACACTTTGAGCTCCTAGAGGCACAAACTACGTCTCATTCGTCTCTGTATCCTCTTGCAGGGTTCACGGCCACCCACAGACAGCGTAGCCAGGGATGCTTTGGCCCCTCCGTCCATGGGGGCCGTCACCCGCTGGAAAGAGGTCAGCTGGGAGACACTGCAGACAGCTGGGTCTGAATTCGGCCTCCGTGCCTTAGGAGCTTTGCGATCAGCTCTCTGAGCCTTTCATTTCTTCATTTTGAATGCGTCCACGGGGACCATCACGACCATCCTAGGCAGAAAGGTGAGGGCGAGGGAGGTGTCTGCTTCCGTCCTGAAGTCTGATTTCCACTGCGGAAAGCGGGAAGGAGCCGAGGCCTTAGGAAGGAGCCCCGGGGGCTCTGGGATGAAAAGAGATCATGCTGAATTGTGGCTCTGGAACGCCCGGTGTCCACACTGCGGGGAGGTGGAGGTGCGAGGAGCGGCCTGTCTTCTGTGGTAGAGCAGGGGTCCAGGCAGGTTTCCTTCGAAAATCCACCATATACATATATATGCATATAGATGAACATATATGCATATATATGTATATGGTAGCTTTGGCAAAAAGCTCTCTGGTGACGTCCATTTTGAGCCAGAATCGCAGACTTCCGAGAAAAGGCTCACTTGCGGCAAATGCACAGCCCTCCCGGGGCCTTGGGGCTCTGTGGGCGTTGCTCGGTCTTCTGCGGAGACTGGGGTAGCGAAGTTGGAGGAGCACTCACTGACACTTGGAGCTCCTAGAGGTACAAATTACGTCTCATTCGTCTCTTTATGCTCTTGCAGGGTTCAGGGCCAACCACAGACAGCGTACCCAGGGATGCTTTGGCCCCTGCGTCCATGGCGGCCGTCACCCGCTGGAAAGAGTTCAGTTGGGAGACACTGCAGACAGCTGTGGGTCGGAATTCGGCCTCCGTGCCTTAGGAGCTTTGCGATCAGCTCTTTGAGCCTTTCATTTCTTCATTTTGAATGCGTCCACGGGGACCATTACGACCATCCCAGGCAGAAAGGTGAGGGACAGGGAGGTGTCTGCTTCCGTCCTGAAGTCTGATTTCCACTGCGGAAAGCGGGAAGGAGCCGAGGCCTTAGGAAGGAGCCCCGGGGCCTCTGGGATGAAAAGAGATCATGCTGAATTGTGGCTCTGGAACGCCCGGTGTCCACACTGCGGGGAGGTGGAGGTGCTAGGAGCGGCCTGTCTGATCTCAAATGTCTAAGGAAAACACAGCCTTTTGTTATAAAATTCACCATATATATATAAATATATATATAGAAAGAGAGAGAGAAATCCATAGATGCATAGATAGATAGATAGATAGATAGATAGATAGTTAGATAGATAGATGGATAGATAGATATAGAGATATCTATAGATACAGATAAAGATATAGATATAGATATATCTAGGGGAGCTCTGGCACAAAGCACTCTACAGACGTGCATTTGGAGCCAGAATCGCAGACTTCCGAGAAAAGGCTCACTTGCGGCCAATGCACAGCGCTCCCGGGGCCTTGGGCTCTGTGGGCGATGTTCGGTCATCTGCTTGTACTGGGGGACCGAAGTTGGAGGAGCACTCACTGACACTTTGAGCTCCTAGAGGTACAAACTACGTCTCATTCGTCTCTGTATCCTCTTGCAGGGTTCACGGCCACCCACAGACAGCGTAGCCAGGGATGCTTGGCCCCTCCGTCCATGGGGGCCGTCACCCGCTGGAAAGAGGTCAGCTGGGAGACACTGCAGACAGCTGTGGGTCTGAATTCGGCCTCCGTGCCTTAGGAGCTTTGCGATCAGCTCTCTGAGCCTTTCATTTCTTCATTTTGAATGCGTCCACGGGTCCCATCACGACCATCCCAGGCAGAAAGGTGAGGGCGAGGGAGGTGTCTGCTTCCGTCCTGAAGTCTGATTTCCACTGCGGAAAGCGGGAAGGAGCCGAGGCCTTAGGAAGGAGCCCCTGGGCCTCTGGGATGAAAAGAGATCATGCTGAATTGTGGCTCTGGAACCCCCGGTGTCCACACTGCGGGGAGGTGGAGGTGCGAGGAGCGGCCTGTCTTCTGTGGTAGAGCAGGGGTCCACGCAGGTTTCCTTCGAAAATCCACCATATACATATATATGCATAGATGAACATATATATGCATATATATGTATATGGTAGCTTTGGCAAAAAGCTCTCTGGTGACGTCCATTTCGAGCCAGAATCGCAGACTTCCGAGAAAAGGCTCACTTGCGGCAAATGCACAGGCCTCCCGGGGCCTTGGGGCTCTGTGGGCGATGCTCGGTCATCTGCGGGTACTGGGGTAGCGAAGTTGGAGAGCACTCACTGACACTTTGAGCTCCTAGAGGTACAAACTACGTCTCATTCGTCTCTGTATCCTCTTGCAGGGTTCACGGCCACCCACAGACAGCGTAGCCAGGGATGCTTTGGCCCCTCCGTCCATGGGGGCCGTCACCGCTGGAAAGAGGTCAGCTGGGAGACACTGCAGACAGCTGTGGGTCTGAATTCGGCCTCCGTGCCTTAGGAGCTTTGCGATCAGCTCTCTGAGCCTTTCATTTCTTCATTTTGAATGCGTCCACGGGGACCATCACGACCATCCCAGGCAGAAAGGTGAGGGCGAGGGAGGTGTCTGCTTCCGTCCTGAAGTCTGATTTCCACTGCGGAAAGCGGAAGGAGCCGAGGCCTTAGGAAGGAGCCCTGGGGCCTCTGGGATGAAAAGAGATCATGCTGAATTGTGGCTCTGGAACGCCCGGTGTCCACACTGCGGGGAGGTGGAGGTGCGAGGAGCGGCCTGTCTTCTGTGGTAGAGCAGGGGTCCAGGCAGGTTTCCTTCGAAAAATCCACCATATACATATATATGCATATAGATGAACATATATATGCATATATATGTATATGGTAGCTTTGGCAAAAAGCTCTCTGGTGACGTCCATTTCGAGCCAGAATCGCAGACTTCCGAGAAAAGGCTCACTTGCGGCAAATGCACAGCCCTCCCGGGGCCTTGGGGCTCTGTGGGCGATGCTCGGTCATCTGCGGTACTGGGGTAGCGAAGTTGGAGGAGCACTCACTGACACTTTGAGCTCCTAGAGGTACAAAGTACGTCTCATTCGTCTCTGTATCCTCTTGCAGGGTTCACGGCCACCCACAGACAGCGTAGCCAGGGATGCTTTGGCCCCTCCGCCCATGGGGGCCATCACCCGCTGGAAAGAGGTCAGCTGGGAGACACTGCAGACAGCTGTGGGTCTGAATTCGGCCTCCGTGCCTTAGGAGCTTTGCGATCAGCTCTCTGAGCCTTTCATTTCTTCATTTTGAATGTGTCCACGGGGACCATCACGACCAACCCAGGCAGAAAGGTGAGGGCGAGGGAGGTGTCTGCTTCCGTCCTGAAGTCTGATTTCCACTGCGGAAAGCTGGAAGGAGCCGAGGCCTTAGGAAGGAGCCCCGGGGCCTCTGGGATGAAAAGAGATCATGCTGAATTGTGGCTCTGGAACGCCCGGTGTCCACACTGCGGGGAGGTGGAGTTGCGAGGAGCGGCCTGTCTTCTGTTGTAGAGCAGGTGTCCAGGCAGGTTTCCTTTGAAAATCCACCATATACATATATATGCATATAGATGAACATATATATGCATATATATGTATATGGTAGCTTTGGCAAAAAGCTCTCTGGTGACGCCCATTTCGAGCCAGAATCGCAGACTTCCGAGAAAAGGCTCACTTGCGGCAAATGCACAGCCCTCCCGGGGTCTTGGGGCTCTGTGGGCGATGCTCGGTCATCTGCGGTACTGGGGTAGCGAAGTTGGAGGAGCACTCACTGACACTTTGAGCTCCTAGAGGTACAAAGTACGTCTCATTCGTCTCTGTATCCTCTTGCAGGGTTCATGGCCACCCACAGACAGCGTAGCCAGGGATGCTTTGGCCCCTCCGTCCATGGGGGCCGTCACCCGCTGGAAAGAGGTCAGCTGGGAGACACTGCAGACAGCTGTGGGTCTGAATTCGGCCTCCGTGCCTTAGGAGCTTTGGCATCAGCTCTCTGAGCCTTTCATTTCTTCATTTTGAATGCGTCCACGGGGACCATCACGACCATCCCAGGCAGAAAGGGGAGGGCGAGGGAGGTGTCTGCTTCCGTCCTGAAGTCTGATTTCCACTGCCGAAAGCGGGAAGGAGCCGAGGCCTTAGGAAGGAGCCCCGGGGCCTCTGGGATGAAAAGAGATCATGCTGAATTGTGGCTCTGGAACGCCCGGTGTCCACACTGCGGGGAGGTGGAGGTGCGAGGAGCGGCCTGTCTTCTGTGGCAGAGCAGGGGTCCAGGCAGGTTTCCTTCGAAAATCCACCATATACATATATATGCATATAGATGAACATATATATGCATATATATGTATATGGTAGCTTTGGCAAAAAGCTCTCTGGTGACGTCCATTTCCAGCCAGAATCGCAGACTTCCGAGAAAAGGCTCACTTGCGCAAATGCACAGCCCTCCCGGGGCCTTGGGGCTCTGTGGGCGATGCTCGGTCATCTGCGGGTACTGGGGTAGCGAAGTTGGAGGAGCGCTCACTGACACTTTGAGCTCCTAGAGGTACAAACTATGTCTCATTCGTCTCTGTATCCTCTTGCAGGGTTCACGGCCACCCACAGACAGCGTAGCCAGGGATGCTTTGGCCTCTCCGTCCATGGGGGCCGTCACCCGCTGGAAAGAGGTCAGCTGGGAGACACTGCAGACAGCTGTGGGTCTGAATTCGGCCTCCGTGCCTAGGAGCTTTGCGATCAGCTCTCTGAGCCTTTCATTTCTTCATTTTGAATGCGTCCACGGGGACCATCACGACCATCCCAGGCAGAAAGGTGAGGGCGAGGGAGGTGTCCGCTTCCGTCCTGAAGTCTGATTTCCACTGCGGAAAGCGGGAAGGAGCCGAGGCCTTAGGAAGGAGCCCCGGGGCCTCTGGGATGAAAAGAGATCATGCTGAATTGTGGCTCTGGAACGCCCGGTGTCCACACTGCGGGGAGGTGGAGGTGCGAGGAGCGGCCTGTCTCTGTGGTAGAGCAGGGGTCCAGGCAGGTTTCCTTCGAAAATCCACCTTATACATATATATGCATATAGATGAACATATATATGCATATATATGTATATGGTAGCTTTGGCAAAAAGCTCTCTGGTGACGTCCATTTCGAGCCAGAATCGCAGACTTCCGAGAAAAGGCTCACTTGCGGCAAATGCACAGCCCTCCCGGGGCCTTGGGGTTCTGCATGGCGCTCGGGTCATTCAAGTGGCACTGCAGTTGCTGCTGAGAGCACTCACTGACACTTTGAGCTCCTAGAGGTACAAACTACGTCTCATTCGTCTCTGTATCCTCTTGTAGGGTTCAGGGCCACCCACAGACAGCGTAGCCAGGGATGCTTTGGCCCCTCCGTCCATGGGGGCCGTCACCTGCTGGAAAGACGTCAGCTGGGAGACACTGCAGACAGCTGTGGGTCTGAATTCGGCCTCCATGCCTTAGGAGCTTTGCGATCAGCTCTCTGAGCCTTTCATTTCTTCATTTTGAATGCGTCCACGGGGACCATCACGACCATCCCAGGCAGAAAGGTGAGGGCGAGGAGGTGTCTGCTTCCGTCCTGAAGTCTGATTTCCACTGCGGAAAGCGGGAAGGAGCCGAGGCCTTAGGAAGGAGCCCCGGGCCTCTGGGATGAAAAGAGATCATGATGCATTGTGGCTCTGGAACGCCCGGTGTCCACACTGCGGGGAGGTGGAGGTGCTAGGAGCGGCCTGTCTGATCTCAAATGTCTAAGGAAAACACAGCCTTTTGTTATAAAAATCACCATATATATATAAATATATATAGAAAGAGAGAGAGAAATCCATAGATACATAGATAGATAGATAGATAGATAGATAGATAGATAGATAGTTAGATAGATAGATGGATAGATAGATAGATATAGAGATATCTATAGATACAGATAAAGTTATAAATATAGATATATCTAGGGGAGCTCTGGCAAAAAGCACTCTACAGACGTGCATTTTGAGCCAGAATCGCAGATTTCTGAGAAAAGGCTCACTTGCGGCCAATGCACAGAGCTCCCGGGGCCTTGGGCTCTGTGGGCGATGCTCGGCCATCTGCTTGTACTGGGCTACCGAAGTTGGAGGAGCACTCACTGACACTTTGAGCTCCTAGAGGTACAAACTACGTCTCATTCGTCTCTGTATCCTCTTGCAGGGTTCACGGCCACCCACAGACAGCGTAGCCAGGGATGCTTTGGCCCCTCCGTCCATGGGGGCCGTCACCCGCTGGAAAGAGGTCAGCTGGGAGACAATGCAGACAGCTGTGGGTCTGAATTCGGCCTCCGTGCCTTAGGAGCTTTGCGATCAGCTCTCTGAGCCTTCATTTCTTCATTTTGAATGCGTCCACGGGGACCATCACGACCATCCCAGGCAGAAAGGTGAGGGCGAGGGAGGTGTCTGCTTCCGTCCTGAAGTCTGATTTCCACTGCGGAAAGCGGGAAGGAGCCGAGGCCTTAGGAAGGAGCCCCGGGGCCTCTGGGATGAAAAAGAGATCATGCTGAATTGTGGCTCTGGAACGCCCGGTGTCCACACTGCGGGGAGGTGGAGGGGCGAGGAGCGGCCTGTCTTCTGTGGTAGAGCAGGGTTCCACGCAGGTTTCCTTCGAAAATCCACCATATACATATATATGCATATAGATGAACATATATATGCATATATATGTATATGGTAGCTTTGGCAAAAAGCTCTCTGGTGACGTCTATTTCGAGCCAGAATCGCAGACTTCCGAGAAAAGGCTCACTTGCGGCAAATGCACAGCCCTCCCGGGGCCTTGGGGCTCTGTGGGCTATGCTCGGTCATCTGCGGGTAGTGGTGTAACGAAGTTCCAGGAGCACTCACTGACACTTTGAGCTCCTAGAGGTACAAAATACGTCTCATTCGTCTCTGTATGCTCTTGCAGGGTTCAGGGCCACCCACAGACAGCGTACCCAGGGATGCTTTGGCCCCTGCGTCCATGGCGGCCGTCACCCGCTGGAAAGAGTTCAGTTGGGAGACACTGCAGACAGCTGTGGGTCTGAATTCGGCCTCCATGCCTTAGGAGCTTTGCGATCAGCTCTCTGAGCCTTTCATTTCTTCATTTTGAATGCGTCCACGGGGACCATCGCGACCATCCCAGGCAGAAAGGTGAGGGCGAGGGAGGTGTCTGCTTCCGTCCTGAAGTCTGATTTCCACTGCGGAAAGCGGGAAGGAGCCGAGGCCTTAGGAAGGAGCCCTGGGCCTCTGGGATGAAAAGAGATCATGCTGAATTGTGGCTCTGGAACGCCCGGTGTCCACACTGCGGGGAGGTGGAGGTGCGAGGAGCGGCCTGTCTTCTGTGGTAGAGCAGGGTCCAGGCAGGTTTCCTTCGAAAATCCACCATATACATATATATGCATATAGATGAACATATATATGCATATATATGTATATGGTAGCTTTGGCAAAAAGCTCTCTGGTGACGTCCATTTCGAGCCAGAATCGCAGACTTACCAGAAAAGGCTCACTTGCGGCAAATGCACAGCCCTCCCGGGGCCTTGGGGCTCTGTGGGCGATGCTCGGTCATCTGCGGGTACTGGGGTAGCGAAGTTGGAGGAGCACTCACTGACACTTTGAGCTCCTAGAGGTACAAACTACGTCTCATTCGTCTCTGTATCCTCTTGCAGGGTTCACGGCCACCCACAGACAGCGTAGCCAGGGATGCTTTGGCCCCTCCGTCCATGGGGGCCGTCACCCGCTGGAAAGAGGTCAGCTGGGAGACACTGCAGACAGCTGTGGGTCTGAATTCGGCCTCCGTGCCTTAGGAGCTTTGCGATCAGCTCTCTGAGCCTTTCATTTCTTCATTTTGAATGCGTCCACGGGGACCATCACCACCATCCCAGGCAGAAAGGTGAGGGCGAGGGAGGTGTCTGCTTCCGTCCTGAAGTCATATTTCCACTGCGGAAAGCGGGAAGGAGCCGAGGCCTTAGGAAGGAGCCCCGGGGCCTCTGGGATGAAAAGAGATCATGCTGAATTGTGGCTCTGGAACGCCCGGTGTCCACACTGCGGGGAGGTGGAGGTGCGAGGAGCGGCCTGCTTCTGTGGTAGAGCAGGGGTCCAGGCAGGTTTCCTTCGAAAATCCACCATATACATATATATGCATATAGATGAACATATATATGCATATATATGTATATGGTAGCTTTGGCAAAAAGCTCTCTGGTGACGTCCATTTTGAGCAGAATCGCAGACTTCCGAGAAAAGGCTCACTTGCGGCAAATGCACAGCCCTCCCGGGGCCTTGGGGCTCTGTGGGCGATGCTCGGTCATCTGCGGGTACTGGGGTAGCGAAGTTGGAGGAGCACTCACTGACACTTTGAGCTCCTAGAGGTACAAACTACGTCTCATTCGTCTCTGTATCCTCTTGCAGGGTTCACGGCCACCCACAGACAGCGTAGCCAGGGATGCTTGGGCCCCTCCGTCCATGGGGGCCGTCACCCGCTGGAAAGAGGTCAGCTGGGAGACACTGCAGACAGCTGTGGGTCTGAATTCGGCCTCCGTGCCTTAGGAGCTTTGCGATCAGCTCTCTGAGCCTTTCATTTCTTCATTTTGAATGCGTCCACGGGGACCATCACGACCATCCCAGGCAGAAAGGTGAGGGCGAGGGAGGTGTCTGCTTCCGTCCTGAAGTCTGATTTCCACTGCGGAAAGCGGGAAGGAGCCGAGGCCTTAGGAAGGAGCCCCGGGGCCTCTGGGATGAAAGAGATCATGCTGAATTGTGGCTCTGGAACGCCCGGTGTCCACACTGCGGGGAGGTGGAGGTGCGAGGAGCGGCCTGTCTTCTGTAGAGCAGGGGTCCAGGCAGGTTTCCTTCGAAAATCCACCATATACATATATATGCATATAGATGAACATATATATGCATATATATGTATATGGTAGCTTTGGCAAAAAGCTCTGGTGACGTCCATTTCGAGCCAGAATCGCAGACTTCCGAGAAAAGGCTCACTTGCGGCAAATGCACAGCCCTCCCGGGGCCTTGGGGCTCTGTGGGCGATGCTCGGTCATCTGCGGGTACTGGGGTAGCGAAGTTGGAGGAGCACTCACCGACACTTTGAGCTCCTAGAGGTACAAACTACGTCTCATTCGTCTCTGTATCCTCTTGCAGGGTTCACGGCCACCCACAGACAGCGTAGCCAGGGATGCTTTGGCCCCTCCGTCCATAGGGGCCGTCACCCGCTGGAAAGAGGTCAGCTGGGAGACACTGCAGACAGCTGTGGGTCTGAATTCGGCCTCCGTGCCTTAGGAGCTTTTGCGATCAGCTCTTTGAGCCTTTCATTTCTTCATTTTGAATGCGTCCACGGGGACCATTACGACCATCCCAGGCAGAAAGGTGAGGGAGAGGGAGGTGTCTGCTTCCGTCCTGAAGTCTGATTTCCACTGCGGAAAGCGGGAAGGAGCCGAGGCCTTAGGAAGGAGCCCCGGGGCCTCTGGGATGAAAAGAGATCATGCTGAATTGTGGCTCTTGAACGCCCGGTGTCCACACTGCGGGGAGGTGGAGGTGCTAGGAGCGGCCTGTCTTCTGTGGTAGACCAGGGGTCCACGCAGGTTTCCTTCGAAAATCCACCACATACATATATATGCATATAGATGAATATATATATGCATATATATGTATATGGCAGCTTTGGCGAAAAGCTCTCTGGTGACGTCCATTT
>NW_024344007.1:0-391 GCF_902729225.1 Pteropus medius | reverse complement strand
GGGGTGGGGGGTGTGGTCACCGTGTGCTCGGCAGGTGTCGAGAGCATCCGACGTTACAGAGTCGCCTGGCTTCGGACAAATGACAGAGAGTCTCACCAATGAGGAGATCATTACAATCTCCAGGTAAAAATCTCAAAGAGCACGTGCTCCAGAAGATCCAGTAACGAGGCCGCATACCCAGCCTGCGCTGCCGGACACAGGGCTCAGCTGAGCTGCTCCGGCTCGTGGTCCGTTCCTCTCACGCCCACGGGTTTGGCATCATGCTTAGCTTCTCAAAAGTCTCTCGGAATCTCTGTACCTACTGTCTTCCTGTCCCCCGTTATAAAAAAAAAAAATTCTTTGGTTCCCATTTACTCCATGTTTACCGTGTGCCCCGAGCTGGGATAAACAC
>NW_024344006.1:0-437 GCF_902729225.1 Pteropus medius | reverse complement strand
GCGAAAAGCTCTCTGGTGACGTCCATTTTGAGCCAGAATCGCAGACTTCCGAGAAAAGGCTCACTTGCGGCAAATGCACAGCCCTCCCGGGGCCTTGGGGAACTGTGGGCCATGCCCGGTCATCTGCGGGTACTGGGGTGGCGAAGTTGGAGGAGCACTCACTGACACTTTGAGCTCCTACAGGTACAACCTACGTGTCATTCGTCCCAACATCCTCTTGCATGGTTCAGGGACGCCCACAGACAGCGTGTACCCAGGGATTCTTTAGCCCCTCCGTCCATGTCGGCCGTCACCCGCTGGAAAGGGTTCAGTTGCGAGACACTGCAGACAGCTGTGTGTCTGAATTCGGCCTCCGTGCCTTAGGAGCTTTGCGATCAGCTCTTTGAGCCTTTCATTTCTTCATTTTGAATGCGTCCACGGGGACCATTACGACCATC
>NW_024344005.1:0-2983 GCF_902729225.1 Pteropus medius | reverse complement strand
GACGGAAGCAGACACCTCCCTCGCCCTCACCTTTCGCCTGGGATGGTCGTGATGGTCCCCGTGGACGCATTCAAAATGAAGAAATGAAAGGCTCAGAGAGCTGATCGCAAAGCTCCTAAGGCACGGAGGCCGAATTCAGACCCACAGCTGTCTGCAGTGTCTCCCAGCTAACCTCTTTCCAGTGGGTGACGGCCGCCATTGACGGAGGGGGCCAAAGCATCCCTGGCTACGCTGTCTGTGGCCGAACCTGCAAGAGGATGCAGAGACGAATGGGACGTAGTTTGTACCTCTAGGAGCTCAAAGTGGCAGTGAGTGCTCCTCCAACTTCGGTACCCCAGTCCCCGCAGATGACCGAGCATCGCCCACAGAGCCCCAAGGCCCCCGGAGGGCTGTGCATTTGCCGCAAGTGAGCCTTTTCTCGGAAGTCTGCGATTCTGGCTCAAAATGGACGTCACCAGAGAGCTTTTTGCCAAAGCTACCATATACATATATATGCATATATATGTTCATCTGTATGCATATATATGTATATGGTGGATTTTCGAAGGAAACCTGCCTGGACCCCTGCTCTACCACAGAAGACAGGCCGCTCCTCGCCCCTCCACCTCCCCGCAGTGTGGACACCCGGCGTTCCAGAGCCACAATTCAGCATGATCTCTTTTCATCCCAGAGGCCCCGGGGCTCCTTCCTAAGGCCTCGGCTCCTTCCCGCTTTCCGCAGGAAATCAGACTTGAGGACGGAAGCAGACACCTCCCTCTCCCTCACCTTTCTGCCTGGGATGGTCGTAATGGTCCCCGTGACGCATTCAAAATGAAGAAATGAAAGGCTCAAAGAGCTGATCGCAAAGCTCCTAAGGCACGGAGGCCGAATTCAGACCCACAGCTGTCTGCAGTGTCTCCCAGCTGACCTCTTTCCAGCGGGTGACGGCCCCCATGGACGGAGGGGCCAAAGCATCCCTGGCTACGCTGTTGTGGGTGGCCGTGAACCCTGCAAGAGGATACAGAGACGAATGAGACGTACTTTGTACCTCTAGGAGCTCAAAGTGTCAGTGAGTGCTCCTCCAACTTCGCTACCCCAGTACCCGCAGATGATCGAAAGCATCGGGCCTACACCACAGAGCCCAAGGCCCTCAGGGGAGCTGCCTGTGCATTGGGTCAGCAAGTGAGCCTTTTTCGGAAGTTCGCGATTCTGGCTCAAAATGCACGTCTGTAGAGTGCTTTTTGCCAGAGCTCCCCTAGATATATCTATATCTATATCTTTATCTGTATCTATAGATATCTCTATATCTATCTATCTAACCATCTATCTATCTAACTATCTATCTATCTATCTATCTATCTATGTATCTATGGATTTCTCTCTCTCTTTCTATATATATATTTATATATATATGGTGATTTTTATAACAAAAGGCTGTGTTTTCCTTAGACATTTGAGATCAGGCAGGCCGCTCCTAGCACCTCCACCTCCCCGGAGTGTGGACACCGGGCGTTCCAGAGCCACAATTCAGCATGATCTCTTTTCATCCCAGAGTCCCCGGGGCTCCTTCCTAAGGCCTCGGCTCCTTCCCGCTTTCCGCAGTGGAAATCAGACTTCAGGACGGAAGCAGACACCTCCCTCGCCCTCACCTTTCTGCCTGGGATGGTCGTGATGGTCCCGTGGACGCATTCAAAATGAAGAAATGAAAGGCTCAGAGAGCTGATCGCAAAGCTCCTAAGGCACGGAGGCCGAATTCAGACCCACAGCTGTCTGCAGTGTCTCCCAGCTGACCTCTTTCCAGCTGGTGACGGCCGCCATGGACGGAGGGGCCAAAGCATCCCTGGCTACGCTGTCTGTGGGTGGTCGTGAACCCTGCAAGCGGATACAGAGACGAATGAGACGTAGTTTGGACCTCTAGGAGCTCAAAGTGTCAGTGAGTGCTCCTCCAACTTCGCTACCCCAGTACCCGCAGATGACCGAGCATCGCCCACAGAGCCCCAAGGCCCCGGGAGGGCTGTGTATTTGCCGCAAGTGAGCCTTTTCTCGGAAGTCTGCGATTCTGGCTCGAAATGGACGTCACCAGAGAGCTTTTTGCCAAAGCTACCATATACATATATATGCATATATATGTTCATCTATATGCATATATATGTATATGGTGGATTTTCGAAGGAAACCTGCCTGGACCCCTGCTCTACCACAGAAGACAGGCCGCTCCTCGCACCTCCACCTCCCCGCAGTGTGGACACCGGCGTTCCAGAGCCACAATTCAGCATGATCTCTTTTCATCCCAGAGGCCCCGGGGCTCCTTCCTAAGGCCTCGGCTCCTTCCCGCTTTCCGCAGTGGAAATCAGACTTCAGGACGAAGCAGACACCTCCCTCGCCCTCACCTTTCTGCTAGGGATGGTCGTGATGGTCCCCGTGGACGCATTCAAAATGAAGAAATGAAAGGCTCAGAGAGCTGATGGCAAAGCTCCTAAGGCACGGAGGCCGAATTAAGACCCACAGCTGTCTGCAGTGTCTCCCAGCTGACCTCTTTCCAGCGGGTGACGGCCCCCATGGACGGAGGGGCCAAAGCATCCCTGGCTACGCTGTCTGTGGGTGGCCGTGAACCCTGCAAGAGGATACAGAGACGAATGAGACGTAATTTGTACCTCTAGGAGCTCAAAGTGTCACTGAGTGCTCCTCCAACTTCGCTACCCCAGTACCCGCAGATGACCGAGCATCGCCCACAGAGCCCCAAGGCCCCGGGAGGGCTGTGCATTTGCCGCAAGTGAGCCTTTTCTCGGAAGTCTGCGATTCTAGCTCGAAATGGACGTCACCAGAGAGCTTTTTGCCAAAGCTACCATATACATATATATCCATATATATGTTCATCTATATGGATATATATGTATATGGTGGATTTTCGAAGGAAACCTGCGTGGACCCCTGGTCTACCACAGAAGACAGGCCGCTCCTAGCACCTCCACCTCCCCGCAGTGTGGACACCGGGCGTTCCAGA
>NW_024344004.1:0-620 GCF_902729225.1 Pteropus medius | reverse complement strand
CCATCCCAGGCAGAAAGGTGAGGGAGAGGGAGGTGTCTGCTTCCGTCCTGAAGTCTGATTTCCACTGCGGAAAGCGGGAAGGAGCCGAGGCCTTAGGAAAGAGAACCGGGGCCTCTGGGATGAAAAGAGATCATGCTGAATTGTGGCTCTGGAACGCCCGGTGTCCACACTGCGGGGAGGTGGAGGTTCTAGGAGCGGCCTGTCTTCTGTGGTAGACCAGCGGTCCACGCAGGCTTCCTTCGAAAATCCACCATATACATATATATATATCCATATATATATATATGTATATGGTAGCTTTGGCAAAAAGCTCTCTGGTGACGTCCATTTTGAGCCAGAATCGCAGACTTCCGAGAAAAGGCTCCCTTGCGGAAAATGCACAGCCGTCCCGGGGCCTTGGGGCTCTGTGGGCGATGCTCGGTCTTCTGCGGAGACTGGGGTACCGAAGTTGGAGGAGCACTCACTGACACTTTGTGCTCCTAGAGGTACAAATTACGTCTCATTCGTCTCTGTATGCCCTTGCAGGTTTCAGGGCCACCCACAGACAGCGTACCCAGGGATGCTTTGGCCCCTGCGTCCATGGCGGCCGTCACCCGCTGGAAAGAGTTCAGTTGGGAGAC
>NW_024344003.1:0-18061 GCF_902729225.1 Pteropus medius | reverse complement strand
GTTGGTGATGGTGATGATGACGATGGTGATCATGATGGTGATGATGGTGATGATGAAAGGACGTAGCCAGGTCTCCCACGAGAGCAGTGAGCCCAGTCCTGACCCCGAACCCCAGGCGGTCAGGGTCGGCATTTTAAACGGAGGGCAGTCAGATACCCTGCGGCCTCAGTTTCCTCGTCGGTAACAGAACTTCTCTCCTGGGGTTACGAGGCTTAAAGGAGTCACGATGCGAAGAGCTTTTTTAAGGCGGGGCCTGGCTTGGAGGGGTGCACGGCGAAGAGTCACTTTATTTATTATTTGCTGATATTTATAAAAGTATCACTTCGACTCGCCGTTGACATTTGAAGGCACCCGCTGAGAGTCGCGAGGTTAGCGCAATCAGCCCCCGCGTGCCTGTCGCCAGCCTCGGGAATTTTCTGCTGATCTTTTTGGGTTCATTTCCCACCCGCACCGTGCACTTTTTTCTTCTTTTTTGCTGGAGAACTTTCAGGCAAACTCCAGCCATCCTGTCACTTCAACTGTGTTTTCGGTGCTACCAGCGGTTTTATTACGTCTGGGGTCCGGAGGCTGTTTTGCCTCCAGGACTTGTCTTGTCCTGTGAGGGAGGCATGAGGCCCATTTCACAGCCTGGGGAGAACAAGGCAGCAGCGAGCAGGCTCGGCCCGATTGTCCTTTATCCGTGTTCTCTTCTTTGGGACCCTGACGAGGTCTCTGTCTTAGCCACCTCGGGCCTCGCAGCCTGGGGATTTGGGGATTCACGCCAGAATGGGGGCCTCGTGGGCGTAGGTTCTGATGTTCCGTGCATAAATCCTCCCTGTAAAGGGTGAGTCGGAGAGCTTGGCCTGGTGGCAGGAGGATGGACGCGATGACCTCGGAAGTGAGGAGTGACTGGGTCAACCAAACGCCGGATTTGAGTCCTCTTTCTGCCTCTTCTAACCTTGGGCTTGGGGGCAAGGCGCTTCCCGTGTCTCATCCCAGGCTGGAGAACCGGAAGTACGGGAGAGATGACAGATGCTATGTCGAGAGCCTTGGCACCAATAAGGTCCTGCGTGGAACAGCGTTTCGCAAGTGCCTGGCTCCGAGTGAGCGCTCAGCAGAAGGCAGCGTCTTCAATGTCCTCGACGTCGTTGACGTCAGTTCTTCTGCGCACACTCTGGGGCGGGGTAGCCACATGCTCTTTCTGGGATTAAGGGGGTTGAGGATGGGCTGACGCCCTGGGAGCCCCGGCCAGGCTTCTTGCCTTCATCCTCTCTTCTCGCCACTCCGTCCCTCCGTAGTTCCCCGTTAGAGTACTTCTCAGTGCCTGGGGTGGGGGGGCAGGAGGGGGCCGCCCATGTGTAGGTCCCCCCCGCCCTGCCCCCAGCCTCCTATGCCCCTGTGTCCCAGCCTGGCAGCCTCGGGAGCAGAGGCGGGACTGTCTGTGGCTGTAGGACCCTTGTTAATGGCCCCTCGTGACCTGGAGGGAGCCCCTGGTGGCCTCTGCAGCCTGTTCCCCCAGGACGTCTGGGGTCGAAGCTCCCCACAGCCCAGTTTCCAGAGGGCAGGTGTTGCCTGCTGTCAGGCAGACCCCCACAGCGCCTGTCTCACGGGATGGTTGTGACAGTTTGCTGGACCGTCACCTCCCTCCACCCATCCTCGGGCCCCGAGCCCTGTAGGCTGGGGGTGGGGGGAACCCCTGGAAGAGCTCTTAGCTCTTATGCCCTCTCAAGGCAGGCTCCCCACGGCTTAGCAAGCTCTTGTCATGGAGGCCTTACCTCCGTCCCCAGAATGTGCCAGTGACCTTATGCTTTTGTGTCCACACTCCGTCTTTCACAGGACGTTTTGATGTATGCATGTTTCCCTCCCCATCTCCTCCTGCCAGTATAATTTACATACAATAAAATGCACAGATTTGAAGCATCCATCTCCATGAGTCTCCACGAACATGTCCACCGGTGTAACCCACACCCCTTCAAGATCCAGAATGTTCGCGTATATACCTGTATGTATGTGTACATGTGGCCTCCCCAGGCCCCCGCCTCTTGTATTTAGGGTGCATCTTGTTCCCCTGCACCCTGGCTTTGTGCCGTGGATTTTTGCTTGAGGCGATCCGGCTTCAGTGTCTTTTGGGGCCAGCTCTTGCTTTTAGGCCCTCACGCTGCTCGTTGTCCTGTTTGTTGCCATGGTGGTCCATGGGGTGCAGTCACGGAGGTTTGTTTAAAATTCTCCTCAGGGCCAGATGCCCCGTTTGCTACTCACCTCTTGTCACAGAGGTGAAGTGACTTGTCCAGGGTTGCACAGCTGGCTGCTAGCAAGCAGGGATTTGAATCCAGGCTCATCCTACTGGTTAATTCAGTCTCACAGAGCCAGCCAGCCTCCTGAGTGCCTGGCGTCAGAGCTCTGCCCTCAGGGACAGGGGAAGGAGGCAAGCCAAGGACACACCCATCCTCCCTGCTGGGGAGATCGTATCTGAGTCTGCTGGGCGGGTGGAGGCTGGGAGGAGACATGACTTCTGGGGTGTGCTGGGGCGGCAGGGCGGGCTTCCTGGAGGAGGGGGCTTCCGGGGGCTGGCTTTGGGATGCTTTGCACCAAGGCCCCTTGAAGCTTCATGGGGAAGGAGGGCCTGGGACACTGGGGCTGGGACCTGGGGTGCCCTGGTTTTGTTGATGGGAGGTAGAGAAAGAGGAACTCCGGATGACTCCAGTGGCCTGGGTGACGAGGTGGATGCAGCTGCCCTTTCTGAGGTGTGGCAGAGGTGCCTGTGGTTTGGGGAACACAGACCCGGGGGAGCAAAGCCGTAACAGCCTCTCGTCTGGTGGAGGGATGCAGAGAGGAGAGAGATGGGGAATGAGGGAATGAACCCCAGGGATCCCGTGGGAGAGTCGGCGACACCCCGTGATGACTGAAGTTGCGGGGACGAGGACGATTCCTCAGGGAGGGGTCGGGAGAGGGCTGAGCACAGGCCTAGGCGGCTGCCTGCTCATAGGACAGAAGCTTCTCGGCTGAAACGGACGGAGGGAGGAAGACCAGGGCAAGGCTCGGCCGGCGTCTCAGACAAAGCCTCAGGGACAAAGCGGGGCGAGCTTCTAGAAAGTCCTCGGCTTAAATGGGCCCGGGTGGGGCCTCCCGGGCGCGACACAGCTGTTCTGGAAGCAGAGGGGGCCTGCGTGTGATGGGCAGGTAGGGGTGAGAGCCAGCCTGGGGTGCGCTGAGGAGCCATGCAGAGGAGAAGGATGGAGAAGGATGGTGTCGGGGAGGGAGGCAGGGAGGCAGATGAGAGCTCTTGGCAGCCAGAGATTCAAAGCAAAAACCTCGCTACCCTCTTGGGCGCCCTAGCGCGGTCCATGGCTCCCTAGTGCCCTCGCCTCCCAGGCAGAGCCCCTCTCGTCCGGCCCGGGCTTGGCTCCTCGACCTCGTCGCCCAGATTTCACGTCGCCTTCTCCACCCGCCGAGCCTCGTCCTCCCTCCCCAGCTTTGTCCTCGCCGCGCCCTCAGCCAGCAGTGATCTCCCCAGCTCCTCCCTGGACCGCGGGCCTCTAGCTTGGATGCCACCTCCTCAGGGAAGCCCTCCTCGCTGACCCTGCCCGCCGTCCCTCGTGTCACGCGGTCATTCCCGCGCTGGGAATCGTCCCCACGACCCGACTCACAAGGAGCCCGTAGTCGGTATTTGTTGCACAGACGGGCCCGGTGGCCTGTGCACAGACTGGGGGGAGAGGAGCACACGGCAGTGTTCTTTTAGGATCTGAGCAGGCTTAGCGGCTCGGGAGAGAAAAGGAGCGAAGGAAGGTTCTAGAAGAGGTAGGAAGGGCGGGCGGTACCAGGTTGGCCTGCAGAATGTTTTCTCACAGGTAGGAGGCGGAGGAAGAGAGGGGTGTGAAGGCAGAAGGAGGCGGGCGGCCTGTGGGTGGGCGGGGCCCCACTGTGTTCCCAGCTTCGGCGGTTCCCGCCCACCTGGCCCACCGCCTCTCTGGGCGTGGGGTAGGGGACCAGGTCTTAAGACCTCCCGGTGGTCCTTAATTTGGGGCAAGAGGTCTCGGGTCCTTTGGGAATCTGCTCAGAGGCCCTGGACCTTTTCCCCAGAGACATGCACACTTGGCTCTTCCAAAGTCTGGCAAAGGATTTCAGGATGCTCGTGGGTCTGTCTAGAGCTGTACCCAGATTGTGACTGTAGCAACACTGGTAACAGCCGACACGGCCAGGACACTGACCCGTTTACTCATGGAGGGGCCCCGGAGAGTCGGTGCAAGGCGTGTCCCCAAGCTACAGATGAGGAAACTGAGGCTCAGAGCGGTTAAGTGACTTGCCCAGAGTCACACAGCTGCTAAGTGGCGGTCTGGCCCCAGAGCCCAGGCTTGTAGCCACAAAGCCTCTATGCTGCTTTGTTACAGGGGCCAGAATGAGAAAGCCCACAGTCCAGGGGCTGCCCCCCCCCCACGTCTGGCCTGGGATCCAGCTCGGGGCCGGGCCCCCTCTTTCCCCTTGTACCCTCCCTAGTGTCTTTATTAACATGACTGTGGCCGCTCCAGCTTCCTGCAGACAGCGGATGTGCCCGTGAGCGTGAGCCCTGAGTGAGGCTGGGTGGGTGACAGGCTGATATGAGTGAGACCCGTGAGGGCTGGAGGGGCCAGGACTCCGAAGGCTCATCGGGCCTGGAGCCAGCGCAGGACTGTGAGCCAGGACCCCCGTCGCTCTCAGCCTCAGCTTCCCTGTCAGTGGCAGGGGCCTGATGCCTTTCTCTTGGGAGTTAAACAGATGTCACGTCAACAGACGTGCCGCATTTACGGCAGCTCCCCAGACAGCCTGAGACGCCAGCAGCAAATGATGTTTCTGCAGCCGATAGATCTGAGGCTGTTGACACTGTTCCTTGCAGGGCAGGCTTGCCTCTGCATGAGTCAGGAAAAAGAGAGAAAGGATGGTTTTTAGCGACTCTTGGAGGTTGGGATGGCAGACGTGGGGTCATAGGTCAAAAGTAGGTCCTGCTGGGATTGGTGGGGCTCTTCGTTGAGATAACGTGTCGTCAGGCAGCACAGAAGCACCTTGTAAATGCTGCTTGATTGGTCTCTCTGTTGTCGCTGCCTTCATCACTAACCGGCCCTTAGTCTGTCCCTGCTGGTGCAGGCAGGTTGGGCCAGCCCGGAGACCAACGGTTTCTCAGAATCGAATGTGCACGCAGACTCTTTGGGGAGCCTGTTAAACTGTGGGTTCTGATTCAGTGGGTCTGAGGCCCGGCATTTCTGACAGGCTCCAGGTGAGGCCACCGCTGCTCCTGGGTGTAGGACCACACATTTGAGTTGCAAATGTCATCATGTGTCGAGTGCTTTCCACATGGTTGCAGAGCTGCGTCCAGCATTCTGCACAGCTAACGGACGCCGGAGCCGCTCAGGCTAAAATCGGTTCCTTAGCTCTTATCTTTCGGGTCTGCTGATTCGAGGGCAAGTCTGTATTAATTGTTACACACGGAAAGTCACACAACACTGTGAAAGTCTTCACCGTCCTCCCTTCCTCTGGAGAGGGGACCTCCGTGGGGAGTTCGGAGTGTGTTCTTTCAGACCCCCTTTTCTGTGCATGCATTTTTTCCCTTGATCTCACATATTATACGAATTCTTCTACCCTTTACTTTTTAACTGGAACAGATGTCTCAGAATTGTTTCCATGTCAGCGGTCTAGAACCCCACCGTTTTAGCAGCTGAGCGGTAGTCCATAATTTATTTAACCACTACCTTATGATATTTTTTAGTTCAGTTCGTTTTTGCAGTGAGCCCATGTGCCTTTATATTTAAAGCGTGTCTCTTGCAGACAGTATAAAGCCTCACAACCTCTATCTGACAATTAGATATTGAGACCAGCACTGTCCCATAGAAATAAACGCAAACCACTTGTGTTATTTAAAATTTTCTAATAGCCGCAGCAGAAACAGAAAATTCATGTGAATATATTCTATGTAACCTAGTATACCCAAAAGACTATCATTTCGACCTGTGATCAATATAAAAATCATTCATGAGACGTTTTACGGTCTTTTTATTGTGTTTCAATGCACATAACATAAAATTTACCAGTCTGACCGTTTTTTAGATGTGTAACTTAGTAACAAGTGTAGCTGCAGCGTTGTGTGACCAGCACCACTATTCATTTCTAGAACTTCTTCATCGTTCCAAACAGAAACTCAGCCCGCCGACTACCCCCCTCCCTCCCCTGCTGGTAACCCTCTGTTCTACTTCCTGACTGTGAACTCGCCCGCTCTAAGTACCTCATGTAAGTGGAGTCATACGGTAGTCAGCCCTCTGTGTCTGGCTTATCGCACTGGGCACAACGTCTTCAGGCCTCATCCATGTCATAGTGAGCATCTCTGCTTCATCCCTTTTCATGGCTGAATAATAGTCCCCCGTCCGCACACACCACGTTTTGTTTCTCCATCCACCCGTCGGTGGCCGCTGTGCGCGGTGCTGCCGTGAACGCTGGTGTATGAGGATGTGTCCGCGTCCCCGCTTCCAGCTCCTTCGGATGTGACCTGGGAGTGGAATCCGTCACGTGGCAGCTTCGTGTCCCGGTGAGGACCTGCTTTCTCCGCATCCTCCCCGCGTTGTCGCACGGTGTGTGTTTTCCACGCAGAGCACATCTCGATCTGGACCAGCTGCGTTTCAGGTGCCCAGCGGTTGGGTTACATGGCGGACGGGCAGGTTGAGACCGTCCTCCGTTCCTGGTGGTTATGGATGCGGCCGGATTTAAATCTTCCATCTTGCTATTTACTTTCAGTTTATCGCCTGAGTTCTCTGTTCCTTTTTTCTCGTTTCCTGCCTCCTTTAGATGAATTGAGTAATTGAATGTTCCCTCTTATCTCCGCTGCTAGCCGATTCACACTACCTCTTTGTCACTCTCGAGTTTCCATTCTGTGCCTGGGACTGGAACTTGGGCTTCGAGTTGCAGCGAGGTGGGAGCCGCGGGGGTGCTTCTGAGCCAGGGAGCGACCTGGCCTGACGTGCTGGTATCCACACCTCCCGTCGCTTGTGCAAGAGCGTTCCTGCCAGCCGGATTCCTGGAAGAGGGTTTGCTAAGGCGGAGGGAAGTGTGCATTTAGATGTGGGTAGGCCCTGCCAAATCGCATTCCACAAAGCCTTCGCCATTGTCACCCCTTGCAGATGGCAGCCGGGATTTAGTGAGTGACTGCCCCGTGCCAGGTCTGTGCCATACCCTAGGGACACTGGTGAGAATCAGCCCGGGTCCTGCCGCTTAAAAAACTCTCAGCCCAAAAGCCTCTGGAGCTGCCTCTGAGCTCAGGAAGGTTCAGGTTTCAGAGGAACGGACAGGGGAGGCGAGAGGACCTTCTAGGTAGCAGAAGGGGGCGTGGCTCCTCCAGGAGGCCGGGAACTGGCGGGATCGGGGGCGGACTGTGTTGGTCCAGGGACCGCATGTGTGGGCTCCCCGTCAGCGCGGGGCTTGTCAGTGGAGTAGGATGAACGCCTCCCCCTGGGGCTCGTCGGGGTGGATTTCACGAGGGCGACGGCACAGGCTTGTGGTCGGACTAAGTTATCATCGCCGTGGCGGGAGGAGGGGATCGGCGTCAGGAACGGGGCGACCCGACCCAGGGGCAGGCTGGACCCAGGCCTTAGATGGTGTTTCTGGCCCGCGTCAGATAAACTTGGGCTTGCAGCCCCAGCTCGCTCCTTCCTAGGCAGCCTGCTCCAGGCCTACGGTGAAAGAGGAAGTAGCAGCTGAAGGTGCCTCCCAGGAGTGCGACGAGGCTTCGGTCAGCGACACGCTGGCAGCTTGGAGCTCTCTGCCCTCCTGGACCCTAGTGAGGCTTGGTCGAGGTTAAGGTTAGGTGCTGTGATTATGACTGCTTTTCTTGTTGTCATTTTTACTAACTTCAGGCCTGTAGGCAACAGCCAGATTCTTCCTTATGCCCAGGACTGAGACCCCAGAGAAATGAAGTGAGTCGCTCAGAGTCAGAACACTGCAGAGCTGGGATGGGAAGCCGGTTTGTCTGCTGCGAGCGCGTGGGCGTCATCCCCCACCCAGGCCCTAGCACCCGAAGTCCCTTCCACCCTTAGCAGAGCCAGCAAGCAGGGCGCACTCTCCAGTAACACCTGCAGCATCCGTGACGGTCCCTCAGTGACTCGGGCAGCAGACCTGCCCCGGAGCTGGCTATTTATAGTCTGTCTTCCTCACGCCCCGAGTGAATCTTCCTGTGTTTGGCTGCAGAGGTATTAGCGTTTGATTACAGGGTGCAGCCTCAGCCTGCGGTGGGCTGGTCTGTGGTAGGCACGCGCACACCCCATCGCCCTGCAAAGTCTGGAAAAAAATCTGCGTTTCGGCACACGTCTCGGCTCAAGGAGTTCGAATAAAGGATCGGGGACCCGTGTGCATATAACTTCTACCCCCTTTTCCCGCACCCAGGCCGCGTGTGGCACCCACCACTTGGCGTCTTCAAGCAGTGGTTACTGCTCATGATCTCACCCCCGCCCCGCTGGACGGTTCAGGGCGGGCAGTGCCGTCAAGCCTTGGTGGGATCGGCGGTCAGGGAGCAGGGTGGGCCGTAGCCATGGGCAGCGAGGCTTCTGGAAACCTGTTCTCCAAAACCCGCGAGCCTGGAGTCTGTGCTGAGCCGTGGCTGGTGACGAGGGCGGAAGTGAGGACGTGATGATGGGCCAGGTGCAGCGTCATGGGGACCGAGAGAGGCCAGGCCCTGTAGATGGCCAGTAGAGGAGTTAAGGCTGAACGGGCCAGTGCAAGATTTTCCTCACTGCCCCCGGTCACTGGACGTCATCTGCAGCTCGTCCCCAAACTCTCCACTGGGTCGTCTAATTACAGGGGTCCCTAACCACCGGGCTGTGAGCCAATACAGGTCCATGGACTGTTAGGAACCGGGCTGCACAGCAGGAGGTGAGCAGCGGTGGGTGAGCAAAGCTTCATCTGTGTTCGCAGCCGTTCCCCAGCGCCAGCATCACCGCCTCAGCTCCGCCTCAGCTCATCAGGCGTTAGATTCTCATAGGAGCGCCGGTCCCTGGTGCTGAAAAGGTTGGGGACCGCTGGTAATAGGCACCTCAAACTTAACGTGTCCAACACAGAGCTCCCACCTCCTCTTAGCCCCAAAAGCAAAGCAAAAGCAGATCGAAGTCTGCCTTTTCCCAGGCCGTCACCATCTCTGTTAATGGCAGCTCCGTCCTCCCAGGACCTAGGCTAGGCAGACACTTTGACATCATCCTCCATCCCTCTTTCTCTTCTAATTTTAATTACATTTTTTCTTCTTGTGGCAAACAACACGTAACATAAAATTCACCGTCTTCACCCCTTTGAAGCGTACAGCCCGGCAGCATGCAGTAGATTCGCGTTGCTGTGTTGGAACCCTCTTTTTCTCTCTCGTGCACCTGTCGGCTTTGCCTGGAAAACGTCTCCAGAACGTGGCCTCGTGTCCCCACCTCCACTGCCCCCACCCTGTCCCGCTTTGTCATCTCCTGCCTGGACCGTCGCAGTCTCTTCCCCCGGGACAGTCTGCTTTCCTCACGAAGCCGGAGGGACCCTGTTGTAACCTCCCCTGCTCAGAGCCCTCTCACAGCCCCTGTCACTCAGAGTGAAAGCCAAGCCCTTACAGTGGCCCAGATGCAGTAGCCACTGACCACATGTGGCCTGTGAGCACCAGATGAGCCGTGCATGTAAAATACACACTGGGTTTCAAAGACTTAGAATGAAGGGGGGAGAAACGTAAACTCATCTCATTAATAATATTTTTACATTGACTGCGTGTGGAAGTGTTCACGTTCGTGTATATTTAATATGTTATTAAAGATAATACATGTAGAGTCACCGACTGTCTCTACTAGAGAGCATTTAGAGTGGCCTGCGGGGCTCACAGCACACCTGTGGGCAGCGCTGGTGTGGACGGTGCCTCCCAGGGGGGTCGTTGGGAGACCCATTGAACTGACGTGGACAAACTGTTAGAATACTGTCTGCTACATCATGCACCGCAGCTGTGAGCCGCTATTTTTTTAAATTGCGGTAAAACACTCACAACACAAAATTGACCATTTTCACCACTTTTAAGTGTACAATCCAGTGGCGCTAAGTACGTCCACAGTGTTGTGCACCTGTCACCTCTGTCCATTGCCAGAATTCCTCATCACCCCAGACAGAACCCCGGCACCCATTAGAGAACAGCTCCCCGTTCTCTCCTGCCGGCCCCGGCCCGCTTCTCATTCACTCTCTTTCTGTGAATTCGCCTAGTGTCGGTACCTCGTATGAGTGGAATCCTACAATATTTGTTCTTTTGTGTCTGGACTATTTCACGGGGCGTAACGTTTTCCAGGTTCGTCGATATTGTAGCACGTGCCAGAATTTCATTCCTTTCTAAGGCTGTATGACACCCCACTGTGTGGAGGTACCACGTTTTGTTTATCCGTTTATCAGCCGGTGGACAGATGGGTCGTTTTGACCTTTCAGCTGGTCATTATTTTTAACGCACGATCGGGACGCTGACTTTCTGTCTCGCCTCATCTCCCACTGACCTCTCTCCCCTGGCTCGCTCTGCTTCGGCCACACTGGCCGCCTTCCTCGCGTGCACCTCGGGGCCTTGGCACCTGCTCGTCCCCTCCCTCTTCACCGATCCCGCCTTTTTCACTGATATATCAATGTTTTATAATATTATAGATGTTTTTAATCTTTATGAATTCTCTACATAATAGCATTTCCATTTTACCATTTATAAATGTAATTTATAATGCATATTACATTTTATTCAATAGATACGAATCACATACTTGTAAGTTAAATGTTTGTAAATACTTAGCGTGATATGTCATTATTTTTTGTCTCCATCCTCACCCTCAAAACTGTAAGCTCTAAGTGGATGGGATCTTTGTGTCGTTCATGGCCATCCCCCCAGCTTCCAGAACAGAGCCACATGTCTCTGTTCTTAATTGCTGAGTAGATGAATATTTAGGGAATAAGGAACTCAGAAGGATGTAAATGAGCCAAAAGAAAGTGTATTGGGGGGGGTGGAGAGGGGGTTGGGGAGAGGAAGTTGGAAAGAACAGAAAAATGGCCCAAGGCCTCAAAGCCGATGTGATCAGGCCCCCGGCGGGTGTGAGGGGCACAAGGAATGGGCTGGCACAGGAGGCAGGGGCCGATCGTGGCCTGAAACCCGGTTCCCTCACTCATCTGCCGGGTGACCTTGAGTCAGTGACATGCCCTCTCTGAGCCTCATCGCCTCATCCGTGAAAAGGGGAAAGAGCAGCTGTTCATCAACTCAGCGAACGCTTCCTGCACACCTGCCATGTGCCAGGCGCTGCGGTAGGTGAGGCAGGCGTCCTTGCCCTCAGCGAGCCTCTCCTGGGCTCCCACCTCTGGGGACACGTGTGAGCGAAGCACTTAAATGCCTGCGAGCCTGCTGTGAACCACGGCTCCTGGTGTCGGGTTAGCCGTAGGCTTCAGCCTTTCCTACCTGTCAGGTGCGGGTAAGGTGCCTGCCGTGCGGGCTCGTTGGGAAAGCCCGGTGCCTCGTGTAGGGATTTATAAGTAGCGTTGGGCTGGAGACGCAGGTTGGCCCTGATCGTGGCACTTAAGTTTCTTTTCAAAGCACGAACTCGATATGGCTTAGGACATTTTGGGGACACTAAATCTCTGGCCTTGGCCGTGGCCCTGCTGCTTTGCTGCCAGCTCCTCTGAGCTGGGCACACCTGTTCCACCCTGAGGCTTGCTTGCAGAGACTCCATTCCCTGTTCTCGTGTCTCTTTCTGGAACTCCTGCAAAAGCGTCTTCGGTCAGCAGGCTGCTGAGCTGACCAGCCTTCATTTGGTAGGTGTGTGCGTTAGCACGGGTCATGCTAGTCGCTGTAACAAATAAGCCCTTTGTTCTCTTAACACGATGAAGGTGATTTTCTTGCACATGTCGTGATCAGTGAGGGTGTTTCTTGTTGGGCGACCTCACGCAAACCCACTGAGGAAACAAGACTCCTTCTCTCGTGTGGCTCTGCCCTCCCCGGGGCCTGGAGTCTGCTGTAGTTGAGGGATCGTGAAGGAATGTCTCATGTGCCAGGCCTGGAGAGCGGGTGTGAGTTCCGTCCACGTTCTGTTGGCCAGAATTCAGTCATGTGGCCTCACTCAGCTATAAGGCATGCTGGGAAATGTAGTCCAGCAGTGCACCTAGGACGGGGAGAAGATGGTTTGGGGGCACACACAACGGTCTGGCACAGTGGGTGTGCATCTGCAGATGCCGATGTGGCTGGTGGGGTGGGTGTGAAGGACTCAGTTGTACGGGGAGGGGATATCTGGGTTAGCTGTTTTTCTGACTTTTTGCCTTGCGATCCTGGATAAGACATACGTTTTACACCACGGCCCAGGACGGATGGACACATGCAGCCTTTCCCACCTGTCAGAAACATCTGAAACAAGTGTTCTGTGGAACACTTAGCTTGACGGCCTCCGAGTCCTCCAGCAGTCCGTTTTACAATTTTATTCTTCTGTTTTATTCATTTCTTGAAGTGATGTTGAGATCTATATTGATTTCATTCCTGCTCAAAATACTGCAACCCACAATTTGAAAAACTCTGAAAATGAAAATGGAAATTCGAGAAAATTTGGACTGTCACGGGCAACTCCTGGACCCCTGAGAGTGCCACCTCCGTTTCCCATGGGTCCCAACCCCACTCCGAGAGGGTGATGGAGGCCGGAAGCAGGACTGAAGGTTAGAACGCTTGGGACAGAATCCACTGAGCTCCATGCCCCACCCCCCCGCACAGCCCCCCGACATCGTTCCCAGTGCCCCCTACCCACCATCACACGGATTCCATCTGCGTTCCAGGGCCCACCGGGTCGCCTGCCTCTCGCCTTTCACGCCACAGTCCCCTCGCCAGGTGTTTCCCCCCCACCACGAAAAAGACACATTACCTCCATCGCTGTCTCTGCTTCAGCGTCACCTCTCCTGACCACCCCGTTTTAAAATCAGACCTCTTCCCCCCGTGATCTCCGTGCTACATTTTGACCTCCTCGCCACCCACCACTGGCCACTGTCGCGCTGTAGGTTAATCTGTTTCCTCATCGTGGCGTGTTTGTTCTATGAGGCTTCATCCCCCGGGGCCTAGGGCACAGTAGGTGCGCACTGAATGTTTGGCGAGTGAGTGAATCGAAGCCTTTCGATTTGGGTTTTTTCCTTCCCCAGTGGGAAAGCGGTTTCCCCAGACCGAGGACAGGGCGCTGGGTTAGGGCAGGACGGGGTCCGGCAGCCAGGGAGACGGAGCCTGGAGGGCCCTTCCCGGGAGTGGGCTGGACTCCATGGCTTGGTTGCTCGAAGCCACTCATAAGTTTGTAGATTATTTTTCACAAAAGAATTGCTTAACGGCGCAGGTTTGTCCCTCCTCCCTGCTTCAGGGCAGTCCTGAATCTCACCTCCTAATTGGTTTAACCACTGGAGAAGCCACAGGCACGGGGCTGGGAGGGGTGCCCTCCGCACCTTACCCATGGGACCCTCAGGGCTGGTTTCCACGTGTGTGTGTGTGTGTGTGTGTGTGTGTGTGTGATTCTGTCTGTGCTTTCAATTTTTATTGAAGTATAAAGGTTTCTCTGTTTTTTTATGTGTTTTATTAAATTTATTTGGGTGACACTGGTTAATAGCATCATATAAATTTCAGCTGTACAGCTTTTATGACATCTGCGTACGCCGTTGCGTGCTCTCCACGCAAAGTCCGGTCTCCGTGTATATTTGACCCCCTTTACCCGCCTCGTCGCGCCCCCCCCAGAGGTTTCTGTTTTGTGAAGCTCAGAGGTGTCGATGCTTCTGGAATCGGTACTCCACACGCTTAGGAAATAACACAGACCCGGCACATTTCACACCGCTTTGTGGTTCCGTGTCTTCTTGCCAGGTTTTGGCTATGAGGGGCCGGGGGCGAGCGGTGGATGGAATATGAGGCCAAAGCCTCGTGCCACCCTGTCACCAGCCAGTCGTGGGTGCGGGAGGGAGGCCGCCCGGGACGACCTGGGGCTCACATGGCAGTGCGTGCAGGGGACCCAGGCAGTGCAGGCAGGAGGGCTCTGCTGGTCTCGATCGGCCTCCGTGTGTTTGGGGGCGTAGGGTGTGCCGAGGGGAGCCTCTGGTGAGCGTGCACCCCGGGAGGTGACATTGGGAATAAGATTCGGGGGGGGTGACACAACCAGCTCCTTCCCTTCTTTCCCTTGCTCCCCATTTTGAACGGTGCCATCGAGGCATGATTCCCAGACCGCCCGGTCCCCCCGTTTGAAGTGTACGCCTCGGTGGGTCTCAGGGTATTTGCAGAGTCGTGCGGCCGGCACTTCTGTGTAGTTCCAGAACATTCACCGCCCATGTGGAAACCTGCTGTCCACATGCCGTCACCCTGTCCCCGCCCTGTGCAGCCCCCGGTGGCCGCAGTCTGCTTCCCGTCTCTCCAGGCGCCTGTCCTGCACCCGCGTGGGGATGGGGTCGTGGGACGTGTGGTCTTCTGTGTCGGGGCAGAGGTCAGTGCGTGCTGCTTTTCCCGGCCGGGTAACACCCCAACGGATGGATGTACCACTCATTGGTTGATAGACATTTGGGTTGTTTATACTTTTTGTCAATTGTGAGTAAAGCTACTTGGCCGTTTCTTCAGCCAGGGTGGCCTTTTCAGCCACCCCCTGCCCAGTCCTGTTCTTCCTTTATTCCCACGGGCGCAGGGCCTCTTCCTCCTCCTCCCCCGTCTTTTCTCCTTTCTCTTCTTCCCTCCTGTTCTATCGGGATGTTTCTGCCCCTCCCCCAGCCTCAGCCGAGGGAGTAGGAGTCTGGAAGTCATTCCCGGGGGGCCCTAGGCAGACTCCTGGCTGCCCACCCCAGGGAGGGAGCCGAAGGGACAGCCCGCTCCTGCTAATCCAGCCCCAGGGAGACGTGTGGGGACAGGGCCTCGTTTAGGAAATGGCTTTTCTTGGGGACTTTTAAAAACGTATGTGTTTTATTTTTTTGGAATAGGAAACACATGCTCCAAACTCGTATGGTATCAAAGATTTCTAGTGAAAGGCCTCTCTCCCTCCCCCAGCTCCGAGCCTGCAATACCCATGTCCTCGTCCCAGAGGTCAAACGATTAGTTTTTGGGCCTCTTTCCAGCAAGGTATTCTGTGCACGCATAAGCATCTCTCTCTCTCTGTCTCAATCTGTCTCTCTGTCTCTCTGTCTCTCTGTCTCTCTCTCTCTCTCTCACACACACACACACACACACAGTTTATAAGGCAATAATGATGGTATTTTAACACCATTCTGCCCTTTGCTTTTTCCTTTTACCATATCCAGGAGGTTATAACTTTATCAAGTTCGGTGTCTGTCACAGCTGCATAGTATTCCGCTGGAGGACCTCACTTCCTGGACCCATCCCCCTTTGCTGGACACTTGGTTAGCTCCGGGCTGTCACAAACAAGGTTGCAATGAGTAACCATGGGCAACTGTTGATTTGCGTGAATGTGAGTGGAGCTGTAAGTTAAAAACCCAGAGTGTGTGCATTAAACAAAAAAATGAAAATTTCCAAATATACACAAAAGTAGAGAAAACAGCAGAATGACCCCTGTTATCCGCGAGTCCCACATAGATGGAGATTTGGCCGCACTTGTCTTAACCGATCTTTTGTGTTGTCGTTGAAGTATTTTAAAGCAAACCCCACATCTCCTGCCATTTGAATCCTACGTACTTAAGTATGTACTTAAGAAACAAAAATGGCGTTTTTTTGTATAACCACATTGTGATGTCATCAAACCAACAAGTCACGGCTGTTTGGTACCATCAAGGGTATCACGATGACCTTCACGCACCGTCAAATTCGCTCCGAAAGCGCACGGCTCCCTGGCTTTGGCATGTTCGCATGTTCGCATGTGCCGCCGTCTGCGCCACCTGGCTCCAGCTCACTGTCACTGCCCCACAGACCCTGTGCCCGGGCAGTCCCTCACCCCCACCCTTCCTTCTCCAGGGCACGCTAAGCCCCTGGCAGCTGCGAACCGACCCTCCGTCCCTGTGGACTCGCCCGTGCGGGACGTCCCATGTCAGTGACGTGGCGCCACCCGAGGTCCTCGGTGTCTTCTTCCACTCAGCGTCACGTCCTCAGGGGTCGGAGCCTCATACCTTTCTATGGCTGAGTAGTGTTCCCTTGTCCGTCCGCTCATCAGTCAGAGGACATGCGCGTTATTCCCGCTTTGGGGCTCTGAGGGATAATGCTGCTGTGGACATTCACGGACGAGCTTGCGTGTGGCCGTGCGTTTTGATTTCCTCCGTGTGTGTGCGTGGGAGAGGGATGGCTGGTCAGACGGTAACTTGAGCTTAACTCGCTGAGGAACAGCCGGACTGCTTTCTGCAGAGGCCACACTGTGTCCTGTGCCCACCAGCGAGGCGTGAGGACGCCAGTGTCTCTTTTTATTACAACCGCCCTGGTGGGTGTGAGGCGAAATCTCATTATGGTTTTGATTTGCATTTCCCGATGGCCGAGGACACTGAGCATCTTCTCCCGGGGGTGTGCATTTTAAATTCAGGTCTGTCTTTCTACGTGGGGACCAGGGCCACTGTTTTTGACTGCTTTGTCTTTCATTCGTCCCCCGGATACTCTCCTTCCCCGACTGTGTTTTCTGGCCCTGATTTCTTATTCTTGTGAAGACTGGGGACCGCGTAGCCTTCCTATACAGAGACCTCCCATCTCTCTTGCCTTCTGTTATTCGAGGGATGAAACCTGGGTTTCCTGGTGGTCCGTGGCCCATGCCTCTCCCGGGCTGCGTAGTCGATGGTGTCGGGTTGTCCATGGAACCCCAGCTCTGCTCGCGATTGGCTGTGTGACTCGGAGCCAGCGCCTTCACCTCTCTGAGCCTCAGTTCCTTCCCAGGACGGCTGTCAAGCCCATTGGGCTTCCCTTGGGCTGTCTCCTTCTTCGTTGGACACTTTTTGAGGGACTTTGCCCACATGGGGGTAACATGCCCCCCTTCGTTCACTTGTCCGCAGTTGCGTGCTGTCTGGTGTGTGCCAGGCCCTGTCCTGGGAAGAGGGAGGTGACGGGAACCAGACAGCATCCTCTGCCTCGGGGGGCCGATTGGCTGGTGGGGTGACCCAGGATGGGGCTGCTGGCGCGTGCCCCGCCTGGGAGAAGTGGCGTTTGAGCAGAGAGCTGAGGAAGGCGAGGGCCGAGCCTGGTGCCATCTGCCGAGGGACGTTCCTGGCAGAGACCAGCAAACGCAGAGGCCCCGAGGCAGGAGGACGGAGGCTCTTGCCCCAGGTCATAGCCCGTAAGCGCCGGAGCCACAGTTTGAACCTGGCCATCTGGAGTCTCAGTTTTTGTTTTTTTTTTAAATCTATAATGAACTTTATTGAGATATAATTCGTGTACAACGTGATACATCCATTTTAAGGGTACTTTTGGGTACGTTTTGACAAACGTGTGTAACCACCACCCCTGTTCCGCCATAAAACATTTGCTTCCATCACCGATAAAAGGGTCCCTCGTCCGACCTCCTGGCTCAGGCAACGTCATCCGCTTTCTATAAGTTCGATTTGTCTTTTCTAGAGTTCGACGGAAAGAGACTCGCACAGCACGTCTCTTTTTGTGTCTGGCTTCCGCCACTCTGGTGGACTTCTGGGTTGTTCCAGTGTGTCCATTCCAAAGGAAGCTGCTCCGAGCGTCCACGTGCTGAGCTTTGCGTGGACACACGCCGTCCTGTCTCCCGGGTAAACACCTGGGAGAGGAGCGGCCGGGTCTGAGGAGGACGCGTTTATTAGAAACTGTCGGGCTGTTTGAGGGTGGCCACGGCGTTTCCTGCCGTGCCCAGCGCTGTGTGGACGTGCCAGTCGCTCCCCACCCTCACCAGCACTTGCCGCCCTCGTCCTTCATTTGAGACCTTGGAATGCGTGTGTATCGGTCTCTCATTCTGGTCCTGATTTTAATTTCCTGATGACAAAAGGCGTCGAAGATCTCGTTGGCTTACGGGCCATTCGTAGACCTGCTTTTATTCGTTTTTAAATTGAGCCATTTGTCTTCTTGTTACTGAGCTGTAGGGTTTCTTTACATATTCTGGACCCACGTCCTTTATCTGGTATATGTTCTGTGAACGTTTCCTCTCAATCTGTGATTTGCTATTTTGCA
>NW_024344002.1:0-604 GCF_902729225.1 Pteropus medius | reverse complement strand
TTAGGGTCAGGGTTAGTGTTAAGTTTAGGTTTAGGGGTAGGGTTAGGGTTACAGTTATGGTTAGGGTTAGGGTTGCTATTTGCCAAATTTTCATATTATTCCTTATTTACTATGTTTTCAGTTTAAAATTTACTATTTACTATTTTTTCAATTTAAAATTAAAATTTTTATGACCTATCTAAACATTGTTGAAACTCAAATTCATAAGACAGTCTTCAAAATTTTATTTTATATTCAACATCTAATTTATATGCCCACAAATGGGGTTGGGTTTGGGTTAGAGTTAGGGTTAAGAATAAGGTTAGGGTTAGGGTTGGTTTAGGGTTAAGGTTAGAGTTAGGTTTCCAGGTATGTTTAGGTTTAGGTTTAGGGTTAGTGTTAGTGTTAGGGGTAGGGTTAGGTTTAGAGTTAGGGTTCAGTTTAGGTTTGGAATAGGGTTAAGATTAGGATTAGGTTTAGGGTGATGGTTAGGGTTACCGATAGTGTTAGGGTTAAGGATAGGGTTAGGGTTAAGGTTAGGGTTATGGTTAAAGTTAAGTTTAGGAATAGGGATAGGGTTAGGGTTGATATTTTCCAAATTTTCATATTATTGTCGTTTTAAATG
>NW_024344001.1:0-500 GCF_902729225.1 Pteropus medius | reverse complement strand
CAAGATGTCATTCTTTTTTATGGCTGAGTGATATTTCATTGTACATATATACCACCTCTTCTTTATCCGTCCATCCATTGATGGACACCCAGGATGCCTCCATATCTTGGCCACTGTAAATAATGATGCAATGGACACATGGATTCACATTCCCCTTCAAAGTAGTGTATATTTTGTCTGTTATAGGTACTGCTACCCCAGATGTTTTTTGTTTCCGTTTTCATGAAATGTCTATTTTCATCCCTTTACTTTTGGTTTTTGTGTGTCTTTTGATCTGAAATGAGTCTCTTGTAGGCAGTATATGTAAGGGTCTTGTATTTTATCCATTCAGCCACCCTCTTTTGATTGGCACATTTAATCCATTTACATTTAAAGTACTTGTTGCTAGATATGCAGTTATTGCCATTTTATTCATATTTTTTTTTCTTTTTTTCTTCTTAAGTCCCTCTGACATTTCCTAGAATACCGGCTTGGTGATGATGAACTCCTTCAGCTTTTTC
>NW_024344000.1:0-909 GCF_902729225.1 Pteropus medius | reverse complement strand
GGCATCGCGCCTGCATAACCGGGGTGTAGTTTGGGTGTCGGAACGTGCCTATCACTTTGCCGTCATAGGCTAGTGACCTGTGAGCCATATCCACATCAAATTTTATATAAAACAGACCATTTTCCTTCCCAGCATCCGAGAAATATTTATAAACATTGACTACACGTTGGGCCACACAGAAAACCTCAATAAATGCCGAAAAGCAGACCGTGTACTGAGGTTCTAAGATCTCAGTGCGGTAAGTGTACAAGTTAATAACCAGAGTTTAATTTTTTAAATGCTCCGTGTAAATCCTTTTTTTGATTAAAAACACTCTCCTAAATAAATGTTGTGTGTCAGAGGGGACGGGCTGTGACAGAGACAGGGATGAGAAGACATCGCCCAGCAAAGCCTCGGGGGCAGTCACAGCCCGGTGTCATCAGGAAGCCGAATGGAGGTGAGTCTCCAGCAGGAGAAGTTAGAAGCAGAAATACGAGGCGAAGATCGTTTCGAAAGACGCACGCCCGAGGATTAAAACAAAACTAAATGAGGGTCTGAGGGTCGAGAGAAGAGATACCGATCTTCATAAATAAAATTAAGGGGGCTCGTCACCCTGCGGGCCTCCGCGGGGGGCGGGGACACGCGATGGGGCGGGGCTTCTCTCCCAGATGTCGCTGCTGGCCCCTAGGAGGCTGTCCCCACCCCCGTCTGCGGGGCCGGCTGGGCTCCTGGGAGGGTGAGTGTAAATTAGACCCTGTTACCGGGCCCCACGGGAGTTGCCAAGGGCACTGGCGCTTGAGGACCCCACTGTGAGACGTCCCTGGAACCAATGTGTCCCTTTTCCAAGTCGGCCCTCCATCTAATTTAACTGCCGGGTCATCTGGGAGGACTTGGGCTGGGTCGTTTTCTCTTCGTGGACCGTGGTGTCCT
>NW_024343999.1:0-575 GCF_902729225.1 Pteropus medius | reverse complement strand
GTAATTAATTTATTCTTTTAATTTCTTTTCTAGAGACTCTAATTTTTAAAAACTTTTCCTCATGTGTCCTATTATTTTTCATCCCTTTCATTATTTTTGCTGTTCTTCTTAGCTGCTTAACATTACAGCAAAAATTTGGGGAAAAATATTAACTCAGGTTTATCTTAGGCAGAATATAGCAGAGGAATTATTTTGTGATTCTTATAAGATGCTCATTAATCTTCTCTTCTTCTTTCTCTCCTCCTTTCCTTTCTCCCTCTCTCCTCCCTTCCTTCCTCCCTCCTTCTTTCCCTCCATCTCTCCCTTCCTTCTTCCAAAAGACTAGGTAAATATTGTCTCTCCTTTAAAATTTTTTAAGTGTAGCTTCCTCATAATGAACTCTCATATATAAATCAGTGTTTCTTTTCCTGTTAAGAAACAGTGAGGCAATAAAAAGAAGACATTTTTAAAGATTCTTTAAAACAATCTTCCCTTACCTGTGAACTCTAACCCTCATTATTAATGCTGCCAGTGGATTAAGTTCTATTAAGAAAGAAAATTGTAGACACTGTGGAAAATTAATAGGAGGAAATGCT
>NW_024343998.1:0-576 GCF_902729225.1 Pteropus medius | reverse complement strand
AGGATCTAAATCAATATTTCTCCGAAGATATACAAATTGCCAATAAACACATGAAAAGATGTTCAACATCATGTCATTAGGGAAAAGCAAATCAAAAGCACAATGAGATGCCACTTAATAGGCGCTAACATGATTAAAAAAGACAGACAGTAATGAGTGTTAACATGGATATAGAAAAACTGGAACTCTCACTTACTGATGATGATATTGTAAAATGGCACAGCCACTCTAGGAAATTGATGGTTTCTCAAAATAGTAAAGAGAGTTACCATATAACTCTCAAGAGAATATTTGCCCAAGAGAATTGAAATACAAAAATTTGTACATGTATTCATAGTAGTATTATTCATAATAGCCAGAAAGTAGAATTAATCTAAATGTCGATCGACTGATTAATGAATAAACAAAATGTGGTATATCCATACAATGGAATATTATTTGGCCATAAAAGAGAATAAAGTTCTGATATGTGCTAAAACATGGATGAATGAACCTTGAAATATTATGCTAACTGAAAGAAGCCAGACAAAAGGCCACACTTGTATGATTCCATTTAAATGTAATATACAGAATAGG
>NW_024343997.1:0-490 GCF_902729225.1 Pteropus medius | reverse complement strand
AGTGGCAACAATAAGACAGACAGCCAACTTCTCAACAGAAATGATGAAAAGCAAAATGATAGGTTAAATTTATAAAAGGAAGTAAAGCTCAGTTTTAAAAGTCTTAAGTTTATATCTTCCAATTTACAAAATGGCAAACTAGTATGCAAGCAAGAATAACTGGTGTTAATGTAAGAAACTGATGACTACAAAATAAAAATGTTAACAAACAAATAAACAAACAAACAAAAAACTATGAGAAAGTTCTTTGCCAAAGTTCCAAAAAACAATAGAAACACTAAGGTTCTTCAGGCAGGAAGAAAAATATTTACAAGGAGAAACAGAAATAAATGAATGAATGAAGAGCAACAGAATGGGTAAATATAGGTTAAATTTATAAAAGGAAGTAAAGCTCAGTTTTAAAAGTCTTAAGTTTATATCTTCCAATTTACAAAATGGCAAACTAGTATGCAAGCAAGAATAACTGGTGTTAATGTAAGAAACTGATGAC
>NW_024343996.1:0-778 GCF_902729225.1 Pteropus medius | reverse complement strand
ACTAAACATAACCTTAACCCTAAACCTAACCCTAACTCTATCCCTAACCCTAACTCTAATCCTAACGAAAACACTAACCCTAACCATAACCCTCACACTATTACCCTAACCCTAACCCTACCCTTATTGTGAACTTAACCAAAATCCTAACCCTAACCATAATCACTAAACCTAACCCTAACCATAATCTAAACCTAACCCTAACCCTAACCCAATCCTAACCCTAACCATAAACCTACCCCTAAACTAAACCTAACTTGAAACCTAAGGGTAATCCTATCCCTAAACCTAACCCTAACGCTGACCCAAAAACTAAAACTAAAGGTACTCCTAATCCTAATTCTAATCCTATTTACACTAATCTTAACCATAAATTTTTCTGACCCTAATTTTCTTTCTTGCCCTATCCCTAACCCTAACACTAACCCTAAATTTTACACCAAATATAACCATAACCCAAACCCCTTACCCTTAACATTATACTAATCCTAAATTAATTCTAAAACGAACTCTTACCCTAACCCTAAACCTAACGGTAACACTAATCATAACCCAGATCCTAACCCTAAAACTAAAGCTAATCCTAAATCTAATTTGAACTGTAACCCTAACCCAAAACCTGACCCTAAATTTTACAGTAACAATACCCTAACGTTAACCCCTTACCCTGAAGCTAACCCCAAGCCTTAATTAACTCTAAAATTAAATCTAACCCTAACCCTAACCCTGATTTTAACTCTAAAACTAAAGCTAATCCTAAACCTATTTCAAAACCTAA
>NW_024343995.1:0-300 GCF_902729225.1 Pteropus medius | reverse complement strand
CTCATTTTACCCTTTAAAATGAGGGAGGAAATGTGCAAACCATTCACAAAAAAGATATACAAGATAAGAAGATTATGGAAATTTGATAATTTTTTTCCATCAGGGAAATGCAAATTAAAACTCAGTGGGACTTTTCTTCATACCCATTAGAACAGCAAAAAAAAGTTAAATTCTGACAATGTCAATGTTAGCAAAATTTCAGAGCCATGGGTACTTTCTAATTCCTGGTGGGAATGGAAAACCTATAAAAACTACTTGACAATTTCAATCCTGTATATTTATCCAAGTGAATTAAAAACA
>NW_024343994.1:0-346 GCF_902729225.1 Pteropus medius | reverse complement strand
CCTTCCCGCTTTCCGCAGTGGAAATCAGACTTCAGGACGGAAGCAGACACCTCCCTCTCCCTCACCTTTCAGCCTGGGATGGTAGTAATGGTCCCCGGGGACGCATACATAATGAAGAAATGAAATGCTCAAAGAGCTGATCGCAAAGCTCCTAAGGCACGGAGGCCGAATTCAGACCCACAGCTGTCTGCAGTGTCTCCTAACTGAACTCTTTCCAGCGGGTGACGGCCGCCATGGACGGAGCGGCCAAAGCATCCCCGGGTACGCTGTCTGTGGGCGGTCCTGAACCCTGCAAGAGGATGCAGAGACGAATGACACGTAGTTTGTACCTCTAGGAGCTCAAAGT
>NW_024343993.1:0-524 GCF_902729225.1 Pteropus medius | reverse complement strand
GACTATGCCTTCCTTACCAGGACTGAAATCTGACTTTGAGATACTGCAATACCAGATTAGAGTAGGTTGATCTGTCCTTAGTCACACTGCCTTCAAAAGAAATAGGCGTAAAAAAGGTAAAACTTCCCCCAAACCAAAATTAAAAAACAAACAAACAAACATAATAGAAGGAGACCCATAAGAAATCTATATATTGTTGTTATCAGACATACACTTTAAAATAACTATCACTAGTATAATCAGGAAATTCAATGACAAGATGGAGACTTTCAGCATAAAACTAGAGATTATAATAAAAGAGTAAAATTAAAATGTGAAACTAGAAATTACAACTGAAAATAAAAATGTAATGGAACAGTTTGTGATAGTTAATTTTATGTGTCAACTTGACTGGATCACATGGCACCCAGATATTAGCTAACTGTTATTTCTGGGTGTGTCTGTGAGAGTATTTCAAGATAAAATTAGCACTTGAATCAGTGGACTCAGTAAAGTAGTTTTGTCCTCCCCATGGTGGATGGCAT
>NW_024343992.1:0-15065 GCF_902729225.1 Pteropus medius | reverse complement strand
CACAGCCTTTTTTCCTAAAAATCCACCATATATATATGTGCATACATATATATAGATATATATATGCACATATATTTATATATATGCACATATATGCACATATATTCATATATATGAATATATATATTCATATATATGCACATATACATATGGTAGTTCTGGCATTAACCACTGAGTTCATGTCCATTTTGAGCCCAAAGTACAGACTTTTGAGAAATTGCTCACTTGTGGCACATACACAGGCTTGTCAGGCCCTGGGGCTTTGTGGCCTTGTTCAGTCCCCTGCGGGAAGTGAGTACATACGTTTGACAAGCTCTCAGGGTCCCATTGAGCTCCTTGGGACAGAAAATGGGTCTAATTCCACTGTGTATCCTTCTGTAGACTTCAGGGCCACCCACAGTCAGTGTGACCAGCGCTGCTTTGGGCCACCATTCCATCGTCCCATGTTCCCGTCCAACCTTGTACAAGAGGAAGCCAAAATGGTATCCTTCGCCCGGTAGAAAGAGGTCAGTTTGGCAAACTTCAGACCCTTGTTGGGCTGTATGTGACTCTATCTCTTCTTAGCTGTGTGATCATGTGCATGAGACTCAGTTTTCTGAATTTTGAATGAGTATACAGGAACCAAGACGAGCAGCCCAGGCAGAAAGGTGAAGGACAGGGACGTGTCTGCTCCATTCCAGAGCTCTGATATCAAATTGAAAAAGCAGGAAGGAAGAGAGGCCCCAGGACTGAGCCCCGGTGCCTATCTGATGAGCTGGGACACTGTCTCATTGTGGCTCTGGGACACCCTGTGTCCCCAATCCGGGAAGGCGGATGTGCTTGGAAAGGCCTGCCTTCCCTAAAGACCTGAGGCAACACAGCCTTTTTTCCTAAAAGTCCACCATATATCTGTGCATACATATTCATATATATGCATATATATATATATGGTAGTTCTGGCATTAAGCACTCAGTTCACGTCCATGTTGATCCCAAAGTACAGACTTTTGAGAAATTGCTCACTTGCGGCAAATACACAGGCTAGTCAGTCCCTGGCGCTTTATGGGCAATGTTCAGTCCTCTGCGGGTAGTGGGTACATACTTTTGACAAGCTCTCAGGGTCCCATTGAGCTCCTTGGGACAGAAAATGGGTCTAATTCCTCTCTGTATCCTTCTGCAGACTTCAGGGCCACCCACAGACAGTGTGCCAGCGATGCTATGGCCGCCCTTCCATCGTCCCATGTGCCCCTCCATCCTTGTCGAGATGGAAGCCAAAATGGCATCCTTCGCCTTATAGAAAGAGGTCATTTAGCAAACTTCAGACACCTGTTGGGCTGTATGTGACTCTGTGACTTATTAGCTGTGTGATCACGTGTATGAGACTCAGTTTTCTGAATTTTGAATGAGTGTACGGGAACCATGACGAGCAGCCCAGGTAGAAATGTGAAGGACAGGGAGTTGTCTGCTCCAGTTCAGAGGACTGATATCAAATTGAAAAAGGAGGAAGGAATAGAGGCTCCAGGTAGAGCCCCGGGGCCTGTTGGATGAGCTGGGACACTGTCTCATTGTGTCAATGGGAACTCCTGGGTCCACAATCCGGGAAGGCGGATGTGCTTGGAATCGCCTGCCTTCCCTAAGACCTGAGGGCAACACAGCCTTTTTTCCTAAAAATCCACCATATATATATGTGCATATATATGCACATATATATATGGTAGCTCTGGCATTAAGTACTCAGTTCACGTTCATTTTCTGCTAAAAGTGCAGATTTTAGAGAAATTGCTCACTTGCGGAAAACACAGGCTTGTCAGGCCCTGGGGCTTTGTAGGCAATGTTCAGTCCTCTGCGGGTAGTGGGTACATACTTTTGACAAGATCTCAGGGTCCCATTGAGCTCCTTGGGTCAGAAAATGGGTCTAATTCCTTCCTGTATCCTTCTGCAGACTTCAGGGCCAACCACAGGAAGTGTGCCCAGCGATGCTTTGGGCTGCCCTTCCATCGTCCTATGTGCCCATCCATCCTTGTCGAGGAGGAACCCAAAATGACATCCTTTGCCTGATAGAAAGAGGTCAGTTTGGCAAACTTCAGACACCTGTTGGGCTGTATGTGACTCTCTGACTTATTAGCTGTGTGATCACGTGTATGAGACTCAGTTTCCTGAATTTTCAATGATTGTCCAGGAACCGGGCGTGCAGCCCATGCAGAAAAGTGAAGGACAGGGAGGTGTCTGCTCCAGTCCTGAGCTCTGATATCAAATTGAAAAAGCAGGAAGGAAGAGAGGCCCCAGGACTGAGCCCCGGTGCCTCTTGGATGAGCTGGGACACTGTCTCATTGTGGCTCTGGGAAACCCTGTGTCCCCAATCCGGGAAGCCGGATGTGCTTGGAACAAGTTGTCTTCCCTAAAGACCTGAGGGCAACACAGCCTTTTTCCTAAAAATCCACCATATATATATGTGCATATATATTCATATATATGCATATATATACATGGTAGCTCTGGCATTAAGCACTCAGTTCACGTCCATTTTGAGCCCAAAGTGCAGACTTTTGAGAAATTGCTCACTTGCGGCAAATACACAGGCTTGTCAGGCCCTGGGGCTTTGTGGGCAATGTTCGGTCCTCTGCGGGTAGTGGGTCAATACGTTTGACGAGCTCTGAGGGTCCCATTGAGCTCCTTGGGACAGAAAATGGGTCTAATTCCTCTCTGTATCCTTCTGCAGACTTCAGGGCCACCCACAGGCAGTGTGCCCAGCGATGCTTTGGACCGCCCTTCCATCGTCCCATGTGCCCTTCCATCCTTGTGGAGGAGGAAGCCAAAATGGCATCCTTCGCCTTGTAGAAAGAGGTCAGTTTGGCAAAGTCAGACACCTGTTGGACTATATGTGACTCTGTCTCTTACTAGATGTGTGATCATGTGCATGAGACTTAGTTTTCTGAATTTTATATATATATATGAATTTTAATATATATATGTGCCTATATATATTCATAAATACATAGGCACATATATATATGGTAGCTCTGGCATTAAGCACTCAGTTCACATCCGTTTCGAGCCCAAAGTGTAGACTTTTGAGAAATTGCACACTTGCAGCAAATACACAGGCTTGTGAGGCCCTAGGTGTTGTGGGCATTGTTCAGTCCTCTGCGGGTAGTGGGTCCATACTTTGACAAGCTTTCAGTGTCCAATTAAGCTCCTTGAGGCAGAATATGGGTCTAATTCCTATCTGTATCCTTCTGCAAAGTTCAGGGCAGCCCACAGATAGAGTACCCAGGGATGCTTGGGCCCCTCCGTCTATGGCGGCCTTAACCCGCAGGGTAGAGGTCAGTTGCGGGGCTCTGCAGACAGTTCTGGGTCTGAATTCGGCCTCCGTGCCTTAGGAGCTTTGCGATCAGCTCTCTGAGCCTTTCATTTCTTCATTTTGAATGAGTCCACGGGGACCATCACGACCATCCCAGGCAGAAAGGTGAGGGCGAGGGAGGTGGCTGCTTCCGTCCTGAAGTCTGATTTCCACTGCGGAAAGCGGGAAGGAGCCAAGGCCTTAGGAAGGAGCCCCGGGGCCTCTGGGATGAAAAGAGATCATGCGGAATTGTGGCTCTGGAACGCCCGGTGTCCCCACTGCGGGGAGGTGGAGGTGCTAGGAGCGGCCTGTCTTCTGTGGTAGACCAGGGTCCACGCAGGTTTCCTTCGAAAATCCACCATATACATATATATGCATATAGATGAACATATATATGCATATATGTATATGGTAGCTTTGGCAAAAAGCTCTCTGGTGACGTCCATTTCGAGCCAGAATCGCAGACTTCCGAGAAAAGGCTCACTTGCGGCAAATGCACAGCCCTCCCGGGGCCTTGGGGCTCTGTGGGCTATGCTCGGTCTTCTGCGGAGACTGGGGTACCGAAGTTGGAGGAGCACTCACTGACACTTTGAGCTCCTAGAGGTACAAACTACGTCCCATTCATCTCAGTATGCTCTTGCAGGTTCAGGGCCACCCACAGACAGTGTACCCAGGGATGCTTTGGCCCCTGCGTCCATGGCGGCCGTCACCCGCTGGAAAGAGTTCAGCTGGGAGACACTGCAGACAGCTGTGGGTCTGAATTTGGACTCCGTGCCTTAGGAGCTTTGCGATCAGCTCTTTGAGCCTTTCATTTCTTCATTTTGAATGCGTCCACGGGGACCATTACGACCATCCCAGGCAGAAAGGTGAGGGAGAGGGAGGTGTCTGCTTCCGTCCTGAAGTCTGATTTCCACTGCGGAAAGCGGGAAGGAGCCGAGGCCTTAGGAAGGAGCCCGGGGCCTCTGGGATGAAAAGAGATCATGCTGAATTGTGGCTCTGGAACGCCCGGTGTCCACACTGCGGGGAGGTGGAGGTGCGAGGAGCGGCCTGTCTCCTGTGGCAGAGCAGGGGTCCAGGCAGGTTTCCTTCGAAAATCCACCATATACATATATATGCATATAGATGAACATATATGCATATAGATGAACATATATATGCATATATATGTATATGGTAGCTTTGGCAAAAAGCTCTCTGGTGACGTCCATTTCGAGCCAGAATCGCAGACTTCCGAGAAAAGGCTCACTTGCGGCAAATGCACAGCCCTCCCGGGGCCTTTGGGCTCTGTGGGCGATGCTCGGTCATCTGCGGGTACTGGGGTAGCGAAGCTGGAGGAGCACTCACTGACACTTTGAGCTCCTAGAGGTACAAACTACGTCTCATTTGTCTCTGTATCCTCTTGCAGGGTTCACGGCCACCCACAGACAGCGTAGCCATGGATGCTTTGGCCCCTCCGTCCATGGGGGCCGTCACCCGCTGGAAAGAGGTCAGCTGGGAGACACTGCAGACAGCTGTGGGTCTGAATTCGGCCTCCGTGCCTTAGGAGCTTTGCGATCAGCTCTCTGAGCCTTTCATTTCTTCATTTTTGAATGCGTCCACGGGGACCATCACGACCATCCCAGGCAGAAAGGTGAGGGCGAGGGAGGTGTCCGCTTCCGTCCTGAAGTCTGATTTCCACTGCGGAAAGCGGAAGGAGCCGAGGCCTTAGGAAGGAGCCCCGGGGCCTCTGGGATGAAAAGAGATCATGCTGAATTGTGGCTCTGAACGCCCGGTGTCCACACTGCGGGGAGGTGGAGGTGCGAGGAGCGGCCTGTCTTCTGTGGTAGAGCAGGGGTCCAGGCAGGTTTCCTTCGAAAATCCACCATATACATATATATGCATATAGATGAACATATATATGCATATATATGTATATGGTAGCTTTGGCAAAAAGCTCTCTGGTGACGTCCATTTGTAGCCAGAATCGCAGACTTCCGAGAAAAGGCTCACTTGCGGCAAATGCACAGCCCTCCCGGGCCTTGGGGCTCTGTGGGCATGCTCGGTCATCTGCGGGTACTGGGGTACCGAAGTTGGAGGAGCACTCACTGACACTTTGAGCTCCTAGAGGTACAAACTACGTCTCATTCGTCTCTGTATGCTCTTGCAGGGTTCAGGGCCACCCACAGACAGCGTACCCAGGGATGCTTGGCCCCTGCGTCCATGGCGGCCGTCACCCGCTGGAAAGAGTTCAGTTGGGAGACACTGCAGACAGCTGTGGGTCTGAATTCGGCCTCCGTGCCTTAGGAGCTTTGCGATCAGCTCTTTGAGCCTTTCATTTCTTCATTTTGAATGCGTCCACGGGGACCATTACGACCATCCCAGGCAGAAAGGTGAGGGAGAGGGAGGTGTCTGCTCTCGTCCTGAAGTCTGATTTCCACTGCGGAAAGCAGGAAGGAGCCGAGGCCTTAGGAAGGAGCCCCGGGGCCTCTGGGATGAAAAGAGATCATGCTGAATTGTGGCTCTGGAACGCCCGGTGTCCACACTGCGGGGAGGTGGAGGTGCGAGGAGCGGCCTGTCTTCTGTGGTAGAGCAGGGGTCCACGCAGGTTTCCTTCGAAAATCCACCATATACATATATGCATATAGATGAATATATATATGCATATATATGTATATGGTAGCTTTGGCGAAAAGCTCTCTGGTGACGTCCATTTTGAGCCAGAATCGCAGACCTCCGAGAAAAGGCTCACTTGCGGCAAATGCACAGCCCTCCCGGGGCCTTGGGGCTCTGTGGGCGATGCTCGGTCATCAGCGGGTACTGGGGTAGCGAAGTTGGAGGAGCACTCACTGACACTTGAGCTCCTAGAGGTACAAACTACGTCTCATTCGTCTCTGTATCCTCTTGCAGGGTTCACGGCCACCCACAGACAGCGTAGCCAGGGATGCTTTGGCCCCTCCGTCCATGGGGGCCGTCACCCGCTGGAAAGAGGTCAGCTGGGAGACACTGCAGACAGCTGTGGGTCTAAATTCGGCCTCCGTGCCTTAGGAGCTTTGCGATCAGCTCTCTGAGCCTTTCATTTCTTCATTTTGAATGCGTCCACGGGGACCATCACGACCATTCCAGGCAGAAAGGTGAGGGCGAGGGAGGTGTCTGCTTCCGTCCTGAAGTCTGATTTCCACTGCGGAAAGCGGGAAGGAGCTGAGGCCTTAGGAAGGAGCCCCGGGGCCTCTGGGATGAAAAGAGATCATGCTGAATTGTGGCTCTGGAACGCCCGGTGTCCACACTGCTTGGAGGTGGAGGTGCGAGGAGCGGCCTGTCTTTTGTGGTAGAGCAGGGGTCCACGCAGGTTTCCTTCGAAAATCCACCATATACATATATATGCATATAGATGAACATATATATGCATATATATGTTTATGGTAGCTTTGGCAAAAAACTCTCTGGTGACGTCCATTTCGAGCCAGAATCGCAGACTTCCGAGAAAAGGCTCACTTAGGCAAATGCACAGCCCTCCCGGGGCCTTGGGGCTCTGTGGGCGATGCTCGGTCATCTGCGGGTACTGGGGTAGCGAAGTTGGAGGAGCACTCACTGACACTTTGAGCTCCTAGAGGTACAAACTACGTCTCATTCGTCTCTGTATGCTCTTGCAGGGTTCAGGGCCACCCACAGACAGCGTACCCAGGGATGCTTTGGCCCCTGCGTCCATGGCGGCCGTCACCCGCTGGAAGAGTTCAGTTGGGAGACACTGCAGACAGCTGTGGGTCTGAATTCGGCCTCCGTGCCTTAGGAGCTTTGCGATCAGCTCTTTGAGCCTTTCATTTCTTCATTTTGAATGCATCCACGGGGACCATTACGACCATCCCAAGCTGAAAGGTGAGGGAGAGGGAGGTGTCTGCTTCCGTCCTGAAGTCTGATTTCCACTGCCGGAAGCGGGAAGGAGCCGAGGCCTGAGGAAGGAGCCCCGGGGCCTCCGGAATAAAAAGAGATCATGCTGAATTGTGGCTCTGGAAAGCCCGGTGTCCACACTGCGGGGAGGTGGAGGTGCTAGCAGCGGCCTGTCTTCTGTGGTAGACCAGGGGTCCACGCAGGTTTCCTTCGAAAATCCACCATATACATATATATGCATATAGATGAATATATATATGCATATATATGTATATGGTAGCTTTGGCGAAAAGTTCTCTGGTGACGTCCATTTTGAGCCAGAATCGCAGACTTCCGAGAAAAGGCTCACTTGCGGCAAATGCACAGCCCTCCCGGGGCCTTGGGGCTCTGTGGGCCATGCCCGGTCATCTGCGGGTACTGGGGTGGCGAAGTTGGAGGAGCACTCACTGACTCTTTGAGCTCCTAGAGGTACAAACTACGTGTCATTCGTCTCTGCATCCTCTTGCAGGGTTCAGGGCCGCCCACAGACAGCGTACCCAGGGATGCTTTGGCCCTCCGTCATGGCGGCCGTCACCCGCTGGAAAGAGTTCAGTTGGGAGACACTGCAGACAGCTGTGGGTCTGAATTCGGCCTCCGTGCCTTAGGAGCTTTGCGATGAGCTCTTTGAGCCTTTCATTTCTTCATTTTGAATGCGTCCCGGGGGACCATTACGACCATCCCAGGCAGAAAGGTGAGTGAGAGGGAAGTGTGTGCTTCCGTCTAGAAGTCTGATTTCCAATGTGGAAAGCTCGAAGGAGCAGAGTCCTTAGGGAGGAGCCCCGGGGCCTCTGGGATGAGCTGGGACTCTGTCTCATTGTGGCTCTGGGACCCCTTGTGTCCACAATCCGGGAAGGCGGATATGCTTGGAACGGCCTGCCTTCCCTAAAGACCTGAGGGCAACAGAGCTTTTTTCCTGAAAATCAACTATATATTTGTGCATATATATTCATATATATTCATATTCATATATATGCACATGTGTATATGCTAGCTCTGGGATTAATCACTCAGTTCACATCCATTTTGAGCCAGAAATGCATACTTTTGAGAAATAGCTCACTAGCGGCAAATTGACATGCTGGTCAGTCCCTGGGATTTTGTGGGCAATGTTTTGTCCTCTGCGGGTAGTGGGTTCATACGTTTAACAAGCTCGCAGGGTCCCATTGAGCTCCCTGGGATAGAAAATGGGTCTAATTCCTCTCTGTATCCTTCTGCAGACTTCAGGGCCACCCACAGGCAGTGTGCCCAGCTATATTTTGGGCCGCCCTTCCATCGTCCCATGTGCCCCTCCATCGTTGTCGTGGAGGAAGCCAAAAGGCATCCTTCTTCTCGTAGAAATAGGTCAGTATGGCAAACTTCAGACACCTGTTGGGCTGTATGTGACTCTGTCACTTATTAGCTGTGTGATCACGTGTATGAGATTCAGTTTTCTGAATTTTGAATAAGTGTACAGGAACCATGACGAGCAGCCCAGGCACAAAGGCGGAGGAGAGGGAGGTGTCTGCTCCAGTCCAGAGGTCTGATATCAAATTGAAAAAGTAGGAAGGAAGAGAGGCCCCAGGACGGAGCCCCGGTGTCTCTTGGATGAGCTGGGACACGGTCTCATTGCGGCTCTGGGACCCCCTGTGTCCACAATGCGGGAAGGCAGAAGTGCTTGGAACGGCCTGCCTTTCCTAAAGACCTGAGGACCACACAGCCTTTTTTCCTAAAAATCCAAATATATATATATATATATATATATGGATATATATTGATATATATTTGCATATATATTCATATATATGTATATACATATATATATGGTAGCTCTGGGATTAAGCACTCAGTTCACGTCCATTTTGAGCCCAAAGTGCAGACTTTTGAGAAATTGCTCACTTGCGGCAAATACCCAGGCTTATCAGGCCCTGGGCTTTGTGGGCAATGTTCAGTCCTCTGCGGGTAGTTGGGTATAGACGTTTGACAAGCACTCTGGGTTCCGTGGAGCTCCTTGGGGTGGCTCCATGTCCTGAGCGTCTTTCGTCAGCTCTGGAGGAGGTTGGGCAGCATAAAGCATCAGAAGCTGCTGTCCCCACCATCCTGAATTTTTTCTTGGGGTCAGGTGCAGAGTATTTCAAGACCACTGTTCGGAAAGCGAGCGGGGGTGTGGGGCGGCAGCAGAAGACGCTGCTTAAGAGCACCTGCTCTGGTCTTCAATTGCCCCGTGTTCAAACCCGGCTCCTCCCCCCACCACGTGTGCCCAATTGCCTCATTCTCACAGGCGGTTGCAGGAGGAGCCGGGTTTGAACACGCAGCAGTTTCTACCCTGCCTCTTACTAGCTCAGCTTCTCAGTTACCTGTGGATGGTCCTAACGATATTCACCTCCGAGGGTTTCAGTGTATATACAAAGTCATTTCATGTAAGTGTCAGCCCTTATTTTTTCCGAGGTCCTTAGGTTCAAAAGTTGCAGTGGGATTTAGGGGGCAGGGACAGAGGGAGGGGGCCTGAGCCCTTTCATGCGTCCCGCAGCCGCAGCAGTTCACCCCCGTGGAACGCGACGGCCCTGAGAGATGCCTGGCCAATGCTGGGGGCTGGGGACCGCTCAAAGTTGAGCCCGGGACTCCACATCTCTCCCTCGCCTGCCCCGTAGTCCGCCGGGGTGGTCCGAGGGCAGCAAATAGGCCCCGGAGCTGCGCGCAGCTTCAGGCCCCTCACGGCCCTCCACGCCCATGCCCGGTGTCACAGAACACAGCGCTGGCCACCAGGCGCCGACGTGGCCGAAACAGACACAGCCGTCTGCAGGCCTTTGCAGGAATCCATGAGCCGACTGGACACGCGGTCGTGACCTTGGAGAGGGAGCATTGTCCCTCTGTGCCCTCCCCGCCTTCAGATGTGGCTGGGGGCGAGGTTGATGCTCCTGGGATCTCAGGCCTGTGAGGCCCCAGCCCCTCCTGCTCCCCCAGGCATCGCATGCTGGGAGGGGCTGTGAGTTTCGTAAAGAAACATATTTGCCCTTGGGGTCCCTCAGCTTCTGACTGCAGAGCAGGGGTGGAGCGGGGAGATGTGAGAACTGAGAGGCGGGGGCTGGCGTTGGCACCCGTGTGCATTTCTGAGCATGTCTGTGATTGGGGGACAGGTTGGGGTTCAGGCTTAAGGAAAACTCCAATACGCTAAAGCAGCGTGACGGGGGAACTGTGGGGTGGTAGTGAGCAGCCTGTGGGGTCGGCGTAGAGATTCTGCACAGGAAGTCTCTGGCGGTATGGTGGACAGGGGTTTCTCAGAGCATGGTCCGCTGCCTGGGGGGACCCTGAGGCTGCTGTCGGTGACATCAGGGCTGGCCGGGTGCCGACTCCTGTATAGCGACCTGAGACCTCTGGGTTCTGAGATGGGGTGTCTGGGGTCTTGGTTCAAAGCCGGGGTCTCTGGGTACTGAGCAGCAGCTAGGACAGAATACGGGGAGGCGGGGGCACAGCCGGGGTCTCAGGCCTCTTGGATGAGAAGGGACCAGGTCGCATTGTGGCTCTGGAAGCCCCTGTGTCCACACTCTGATTCTGTCACTTATTAGGCGTGTGATCTCCTCTCTGAGACTTAGTTGACTTATTTTTGAATGAGCATCCACGGACCCCCACGACCATCCCAGGAAGAAATGTGACCGCGGATAGGTGACTGCTCTAGTCCAAAAGTTTCTATTGAAACTGAGAAAGCGGGAAGGAACAGAGTCCTAGGAAAGGAGTCCCGGGGCTTCTTGGATGAGCTGGAACACTGTCTCATTGTGGCTCTGGTACCCCCTGTGTCCACCCTCCGGGAAGGCGGATGTGCTTCGAACGGCCTGCCTTCCCTAAAGACCTGAGGGCAACCAACAGTTTTTCCTAAAAATCCACGATATATATATATGGGCATATATATTCATATGTATGGATATATATATATGGTAGCTCTGGCATTAAGCACTCAGTTCACGTCCATTTAGAGCCCAAAGGGCAGATTTTTGAGAAATTGCTCACTTTGCGGCAAATACACAGGCTTGTCAGGCCCTGGGGCATTGTGGGCAATATTCACTCCTCTGCGGGTAGTGAGTACATACGTTCGAAAAGCTCTCAGGGTCACATTCAGCTCCTTGGGACAGAAAATGGGTCTAATTCCTCTCTGTATTTTTCTGCAGACTTCATGGCCACCCACAGCTGTGTGCCCAGCGACGGTTTGGGCCGCCCTTCCATCGTCCCATGTGACCCTCCGTCCTTGTCGAGGAGGAAGCGAAAATGGCATCCTTCGCCTGGTAGAAAGAGGTCAGTTTGGCAAACTTCAGACACCTGTTGGGCTGTAAGTGACTCTATCCCTTATTAGCTGTGTGATCACGTGTATGAGACTCACTTTTCTGAATTTTGAATGAGTGTCCAGGAACCGGGCGTGCTTCCCAGGCAGAAACGTGAAGGACAGAAAGGTGTCTGCACCAGTCCAGAGGTCTGATATCAAATTGAAAAAGTAGGAAGGAAGAGAGGCCCCAGGATTGAGCCCCGGTGCCTCTTGGATGAGCTGGGACACTATCTCATTGTGGCTCTGGGAAACCCTGTGTCCCCAATCCGGGAAGGCGAATGTGCTTGGAACAAGTTGTCTTCTCTAAAGACCTGAGGGCAACACAGACTTCTTTCCTAAAAATCCACCATATATATATGTGAATATATTCATATATATATATGCACATATATGTATGGTAGCTCTGGCATCAACCACTCATTTCATGTCCATTATGAGCCCAAAGTACAGACTTTTGAGAAATTGCTCACTTGCGGCACATACACAGGCTTGTCAGGCCCTGGGGCTTTGTGGCCTTGTTCAGTCCTCTGCAGGTAGTGCATACATACGTTTGAGAAGCTCTCAGGGTCCCATTGAGCTCCTTAGGACAGAAAATGGGTCTAATTCCTCTCTGTATCCTTCTGCAGAGTTCAGGGCCACCCGCAGACAGCGTACCCAGGGATGCTTTGGCCCCTCCATCCATGGCGGCTATCACCCGCTGGCAAGAGGTCTGTTGGGGGACACTGCAGACAGCTGTGGGTCTGAATTCGGCCTCCGTGCCTTAGGAGCTTTGCGATCAGCTCTTTGAGCCTTTCATTTCTTCATTTTGAATGCGTCCACGGGGACCATTACGACCATCCCAGTCAGAAAGGTGAGGGAGAGGGAGGTGTCTGCTTCCGTCCTGAAGTCTGATTTCCACTGCGGAAAGCGGGAAGGAGCCGAGGCCTTAGGAAGGAGCCCCGGGGCCTCTGGGATGAAAAGAGATCATGCTGAATTGTGGCTCTGGAACGCCCGGTGTCCACACTGCGGGGAGGTGGAGGTGCTAGGAGCGGCCTGTCTTCTCTGGTAGACCAGGGGTCCACGCAGTTTTCCTTCGAAAATCCACCATATACATATATATGCATATAGATGAATATATATATGCATATATATGTATATGGTAGCTTTGGCGAAAAGCTCTCTGGTGACGTCCATTTGGAGCCAGAATCGCAGACTTCCGAGAAAAGGCTCACTTGCGGCAAATGCACAGCCCTCCCGGGGCCTTGGGGCTCTGTGGGCGATGCTCGGTCATCTGCGGGTACTGGGGTACCGAAGTTGGAGGAGCACTCACTGACACTTTGAGCTCCTAGAGGTACAAACTACGTCTCATTCGTCTCTGTATCCTCTCGCAGGGTTCAGGGCCACCCACAGACAGCGTACCCAGGGATGCTTTGGCCCCTCCGTCCATGGCGGCCGTCGCCCGCTGGATAGCGTTCAGTTGGGAGACACTGCAGACAGCTGTGGGTCTGAATTCGGCCTCCGTGCCTTAGGAGCTTTGCGATCAGCTCTTTGAGCCTTTCATTTCTTCATTTGGAATGCGTCCACGGGGACCATTGCGACCATCCCAGGCAGAAAGGTGAGGGAGAGGGAGGTGTCTGCTTCCGTCCTGAAGTCTGATTTCCACTGCGGAAAGCGGGAAGGAGCCGAGGCCTTAGGAAGGAGCCCCGGGGCCTCTGGGATGAAAAGAGATCATGCTGAATTGTGGCTCTGGAACGCCCGGTGTCCACACTGCGGGGAGGTGGAGGTGCTAGGAGCGGCCTGTCTACTCTGGTAGACCAGGGGTCCACGCAGTTTTCCTTCGAAAATCCACCATATACATATATATGCATATAGATGAACATATATATGCATATATATGTATATGGTAGCTTTGGCAAAAAGCTCTCTGGTGACGTCCATTTTGAGCCAGAATCGCAGACTTCCGAGAAAAGGCTCACTTGCGGCAAATGCACAGCCCTCCCCGGGCCGTGGGGCTCTGTGGGCGATGCTTGGTCTTCTGCGGAGACTGGGGTACCGAAGTTGGAGGAGCACTCACTGACACTTTGAGCTCCTAGAGGTACAAACTACGTCTCCTTCGTCTCTGTATCCTCTTGCAGGGTTCACGGCCACCCACAGACAGCGTAGCCAGGGATGCTTTGGCCCCTCCGTCCATGGGGGCCGTCACCCGCTGGAAAGAGGTCAGCTGGGAGACACTGCAGACAGCTGTGGGTCTGAATTAGGCCTCCGTGCCTTAGGAGCTTTGCGATCAGCTCTTTGAGCCTTTCATTTCTTCATTTTGAATGCGTCCCCGGGGACCATTACGACCATCCCAGGCAGAAAGGTGAGGGAGAGGGAGGTGTCTGCTTCCGTCCTCAAGTCTGATTTCCACTGTGGAAAGCGGGAAGGAGCCGAGGCCTTAGGAAGGAGCCCCGGGGCCTCTGGGATGAAAAAAGAGATCATGCTGAATTGTGGCTCTGGAACGCCCGGTGTCCACACTGCGGGGAGGTGGAGGTGCTAGGAGCGGCCTGTCTTCTGTGGTAGACCAGGGGTCCACGCAGGTTTCCTTCCAAAATCCACCATATACATGGAATGCATATGGAGTAGATAGCATATGCCATCTATATATATATTAACTTAACAAGCTCTCTGGTGACGTCCATTTTGAGCCAGAATCGCAGACTTCCGAGAAAAGGCTCACTTGCGGCAGATGCACAGCCCTCCCGGGGCCTTGGGGCTCTGTGGGCGATGCTCGGTCATCTGGGGGTACTGGGGTAGCGAAGTTGGAGGAGCACTCACTGACACTTTGAGCTCCTAAGGTACAAACTACGTCTCATTCGTCTCTGTATCCTCTTGCAGGGTTCACGGCCACCCACAGACAGCGTAGCCAGGGATGCTTTGGCCCCTCCGTCCATGGGGGCCGTCACCCGCTGGAAAGAGGTCAGCTGGGAGACACTGCAGACAGCTGTGGGTCTGAATTCGGCCTCCATGCCTTAGGAGCTTTGCGATCAGCTCTCTGAGCCTTTCATTTCTTCATTTTGAATGCGTCCACGGGGACCATCACGACCATCCCAGGCAGAAAGGTGAGGGCGAGGGAGGTGTCTGCTTCCGTCCTGAAGTCTGATTTCCACTGCGGAAGGCGGGAAGGAGCCGAGGCCTTAGGAAGGAGCCCCGGGGCCTCTGGGATGAAAAGAGATCATGCTGAATTGTGGCTCTGGAACGCCCGGGGTCCACACTGCGGGGAGGTGGAGGTGGTGCTAGGAGCGGCTTGTCTACTCTGGTAGACCAGGGGTCCACGCAGTTTTCCTTCGAAAATCCACCATATACATATATATGCATATAGATGAATATATATATGCATATATATGTATATGGTAGCTTTGGCAAAAAGCTCTCTGGTGACGTCCATTTAGAGCCAGAATCGCAGACTTCCGAGAAAAGGCTCACTTGCGGCAAATGCACAGCCCTCCCGGGGCCTTGGGGCTCTGTGGGCGATGCTCGGTCATCTGCGGGTACTGGGGTAGCGAAGTTGGAGGAGCACTCAGTGACACTTGGAGC
>NW_024343991.1:0-414 GCF_902729225.1 Pteropus medius | reverse complement strand
TGTTGAGACTATCTAAATAGCTCTTTAGTAGAGTGTTATGTGACATTTCTCACTGCGCACATCAGCAATTATTGGTGTTTTCTTTTCTAAGACATAAGGACTGCAGAAAGGTGATTTTATGTATATACATATATATATATATGTATATATATATCCAGTTGTAGTTCCTCGAATATATAATAACTCTATGATATGAATAAGTGAGAATGAAATATTGAGATTCAATAAATTTCTGGGAAGTCACAAAGCAATATCCTCTGGAGGGTGAGAAAGCTATTTCTTTTTCCTAAGATGACAGGTTGGTACAATGAAAAAAATATAAACTTGAGATTTGAACAGAACTGCATTTGAGTTCTTGCTTTACTATGACTTAGATGCTCAATGTTGGACAAGTGACTTTAGCTCTCTGACTCT
>NW_024343990.1:0-865 GCF_902729225.1 Pteropus medius | reverse complement strand
ATATATGTATATGGTAGCTTTGGCGAAAAGCTCTCTGGTGACGTCCATTTTGAGCCAGAATCGCAGACTTCCGAGAAAAGGCTCACTTGCGGCAAATGCACAGCTCTCCCGGGGCCTTGGGGCTCTGTGGGCGATGCTCGGTCTTCTGCGGAGACTGGGGTACCGAAGTTGGAGGAGCACTCACTGCCACTTTGAGCTCCTAGAGGTACAAACTACATCTCATTCGTCTCTGTATGCTCTTGCAGGGTTCAGGGCCTCCCACAGACAGCGTACCCATGGATGCTTTGGCCCCTGCGTCCATGGCGGCCGTCACCCGCTGGAAAGAGTTCAGTGGGAGACACTGCAGACAGCTGTGGGTCTGAATTCGGCCTCCTTGCCTCAGGAGCTTTGCGATCAGCTCTATGAGCCTTTCATTTCTTCATTTTGAATGCGTCCACGGGGACCATTACGACCATCCCAGGCAGAAAGGTGAGGGAGAGGGAGGTGTCTGCTTCCGTCCTGAAGTCGGATTTCCACTGCGGAAAGCGGGAAGGAGCCGAGGCCTTAGGAAGGAGCCACGGGGCCTCTGGGATGAAAAGAGATCATGCTGAATTGTGGCTCTGGAACGCCCGGTGTCCCCACTACGGGGAGGTGGAGGTGCTAGGAGCGGAATGTCTTATATCTAATGTCTAAGGAAAACACAGCCTTTTGTTATAAAAATCTCTATATATATATAAATATATATATAGAAAGAGAAAGAGAAATAGATAGATACATAGATAGATAGATAGATAGATAGATAAATAGATAGATAGTTAGATAGATAGATGGATAGATGGATAGATATAGAGATATCTATAGATACAGATAAAGACATAGATATAGA
>NW_024343989.1:0-647 GCF_902729225.1 Pteropus medius | reverse complement strand
CAGAGTTTTATTTTTTCTATTTGAATCCTATGCTTTTAAAAGGATTTTATCCTCTTATTGAATTGCCTTAGACCTCCAGCACAGTGTTTAATAAAAGGGGAATCTTTTTCTCATTTGTCATCGCAGGGAAAAGAATTTGGTATTCACCGTTACGTGTGATGTTTGCTATACATTTTTTTGTATTTATTTTTCATGCGATTTAATGAATTTCCTAATATTTTTTCAACTAAGGATTTATGTGTCACAAATAGGTGTTGACTGTTGTTACTTTTACTTCAACTATTAAAACTCATATTGTTATCTCATTTCTCGATATGATGATTCCTGTTGTTTATTAAGATTTGAATATTAAACTACACTTGTATTTCTACAATAAATCCCCCTTGGTCAAACTATTTTACTATTTTTTATATCACCAGATTTAATGAGCTTATAGTTTGTTTAGGATATTTTTATGCAGTTGATGAGATAGTCTCACTTTTTTTTCCTGTGACATTCTTGTCATTATTTTTTTCTTGTAATCAAGGCTATGATGGACTCATCATAGGCTATGATGGACTAATTGCGGAGTGTTTCTTCTATTACTATTGGATGATTTTGTGTAAGATTGATACTATTCTTTCTTAGATATTCAGAAGAATTTAATA
>NW_024343988.1:0-3937 GCF_902729225.1 Pteropus medius | reverse complement strand
GTAGCTGATAACACTACTGTCTGATTGAAATCTGACGAGAGCAGAACTTAAATGTTCTCAGCCAAAGAGAGAGGGCGGGAGGCGGAGGCAGAGGCAGGAGAAGAAAACTGGTTAGGTCAGGTCGGTGGAGTGAACCACAGGTCTGCAGAGATTATGGAAGGAAACTGGTTTTTCAACGGGTCAGTTTTGAAGGCAGCCTGTGTCTCCACCCCCAGGCCGGCATCTGGCATCTCTCAAGGCTTCCGGCCACGTGTCTGTTCCCTTGCACCAGGTGTCCTGGAGTGACGCAGCTTAAAATCAGGACGTGCTTTCATCCTCACCCTGCACCTTCTGAGGCCTGAGCTGCCCCTCCTGTGTCTGTGCCCCACCCACGCCGCCAGTGCGTCCAGCCGCGGCCAGCGGGGGCCCTGGAGCTGAATAAGTTGGGTTTGTGACCCTCTGCCAGGGGAGAGAGGTCGCTGGGGTCGCAGGCTTCTCCGTGCAGGCCAGGAAGGAGCTGAGCTGGTGATGGGCAGGGACCTCAGGAACGGGGACTGGAGGGCGCGCTGGCTGCCAGGAGCAGGGGGTCTTCCCGCCCAGGGCTCCTGAGAAAGGAAGGACGGAGGGGACGTGGGGCTTCTGGGGGGGAGGTGCGTGTGCCGTCCGCGCTCAGAGCTGACTGCCGAGGGGTCCTTCCCGTCACTCCGTCACGGTCGCCAGGCGGTCTCGTGGGACATTGATGCCCTGAGAAAATGATTCTAACGGAAGGGCCCACAGCCAGCGGTGGGTGTTAGGGGGCCGAGGGGGCCCTGAGAAAATGATTCTAACGGAAGGGCCCACAGCCAGCGGTGGGTGTTAGGGGGCCGAGGGGGCCAGGGAGCCCCTGGACGGAGGCAGGGGGGCTGCTGTTCCCTCCTCGCTGTGGCATGAGACTCACTCCACTCTGAATTTAAGCTCTGGGCCTTTCTTTGCCCACCAGTCAACCACTTAAGACACGGCTGTGAATTCACTGTTGGTCTTTTTAACTTTTCTGTTGGAAGTCTTCTGCCTGGCTCCTGTGGTCCACAGGACTCCTCAGGCCGAGCTCGAGAGACTGTCACTGCGGTCATGGGACAGGCTGGAAACCCACAGGCAAGCCCGACACTCCCACTGGTGACTTCGCCACCTGCTTGGGGCCACGGGTGTGGCCCCCTGGCCAGCCCTGTCCCCGCCTGTCCTCCGAGAGGTCCAGCTGCACTCACACCCCTGCTGGTTGTCCTGAGCAGAGGAAATTTGTCCCAGACCCTCCTGGGGTGTGAACCACGTGCCGTGGGCAGGTCGCAGTCGTGCATGTGCTCACCGGCCGGGCCGACATGCTTCAGTCCACTGTCAGGCTCTGCGGTCCCCCGTCTCTAGCCTTCGGCCGCGTGGGCGGGCAGGAACACCGTGGTCCCCGGAGCTGAGTCACACTGACCACAGAGCTGTGGGGTCAGGCGCCTCCCCACCGGTTCCGACAGTCAGCAACTGAGCACAGAGCAGACCGGGGCTGAGAGGCCTGTGGCTGTGAAGCCGGGACCAGCTCTGCCGAGAGTCAGCGTCCAGCACCCCCTGCTCCCGCGGCTCCTGCCACCGGCTTCCCAGGCACGTCCGTGAGGCCGGACGGTCTGCTGCTTTGAGACACTGTGGGGTTCAAGAAACAGCTTTGCAGTCACTGCAGGTCTTAGCCGCAGGCCGCCGGAACCTGCACAAGTTCGTGGACACAGAAAGCGGACAAGATGGCTCGCGGGAGGTCGACAACGATCCAGGCTGTAGGCAGAGCTTTCGGAAGGTGCTCAGGCTCGCCCCGGCATCACCAGGAGTCACCCCCCTGCAGCCACCTGCCAGGGGCGGGACTTTTACAAAAACGAGACAGATTGCTTTTCTCAGCCATTGCTACTTGAGGTTTTATGTCACTGTCACCTAAAAATAGGCCTGATGAATTAAGAGTATATTTGGCTTCATCAAGGACCCAAACCCCAGTAATTTATTTCTTGTACTTCCCTAGGAATTCGGATTCCTCATTTACTTAATACGCAAACAAGGCCGAAGGCCTCCTACGTGCTTTGCTCTGTGCGTTCGATCAACAGGTATTGGTCTAAGAGAAGTCCCAGGAGGAATGACAGCCCTGTGTCATCGGGCCCCACAGGGACCTTCCTGTCACACGTGGAAACTCGCCAGCCGGCCGGCGTGCCTGCCTGCCGGGCCAGGGGTGCGAGCAGCCCACCAAGTCCCGTCCAGGCTGAGTCCTGAGGACACGAAGGCATTAGCTTGTTGGGGACACATAACAGAAGCCACAGAAGCAGCATCCGTGAAGCCACAGACACAGGAGCGTAGGCCCATCCGAGGGGCGGGCCACGCGGACAGGGGACAGGGCAGGCCACGCGGACAGAGCCCTACAGGCGGGGGCCGGCTTCTGGTCCCGCTGGCTCCTCAACGGCCTCCCAGCCCAGACCAGAGGCGTCCGCACGGACCGCGCCCAGACCGAGACTCAGGGCCGCCGTCCCCGGCACCCCGCACTGCCCAGAAGGCCACCGTCCCTGCCCTCAGTCGGTCTCCGCTCTAGACTCTGCCATTGCAGCTGCCCTTGTCACGCGTCCCCTCCCCAGCACCCCTCCGTCCCTCGACCCCCTCTCCTGTCTCGTTCTCGGCAGAGGGGTGCTCCTGTTTGCTCAGCCAGGCTCACGGATGAGCCAAATCACGGGTCCGCCGAGAACGCAAAGTGGTTCGCCAGCCAAGGAAAGGGGAGGGCTAGCCCCATATTCACAGCTCTGAACCTCAAGAGCCACTCCAGTCTAGGAGCAAAAAGGGACACCCGAAGGGCCCTCACCGCTCCCTGACAGACGTCGCTGCCGGTGCCGGATCTCTGTGGGGCTGGGGGCCGGTTCGCTAACAATTCACTGCCGTCCTATTTGCAACTTCGCTGCTCAAGATAACGTATTTTAGGTCAGCTTTCTCTCTCTTTCCATTAAGAAGTGATTAATAATGGTGACTTAGTGAGAAATTATTAATAATGTTATAATGAAAAGTGTGAAAAAGGTGACCTAAAGTTGTCGTCTTCGGCAATAAAATTGTGGCTAGGATCGTGATTATTTTTATAGGCAGTTACGGAGATGCTCATTCTTAAATGTTTACATAAAACGCACAGAGAACAGACACGTGAGGAACACGATCCTGAATCGTAGGGACGGCCTGTGACGCTGCTCCGGCCACCTACAAGTTCCTCCGCTCGCGGGCGTTTGACCCTCCGAGCTCCGTCCTTGGGCCTCTGATGTGGTTTCACCACCTTCTGTCCTCGGGAGGCTGTGACGGTCCCTTTTCCAAAGCCTCGTTTCCCCTCGTGGAGTCTCGGTCGTGCCGTTTCTATTCTTTTTGGAATATAAATATGTATGAGCTCATCTCATGAACTCATGACCCCTGGAGGCGCAGGACGAGGGCATCTGCGACTCGTGCTGAGTGTCGTGGTTTATGCGCCATCCACACCGTAGCCGTGTGCGCAGTGACTAATCAGCCTTCAATCCCGACGGCCCTCGGGGCACCCGAAACCTGCGCACGGCATTTCCGAACTGGGCTCTTCACTCTGTGTCGTCTCCGGGCGTGAAGCTGGGGAGGGCCAGCCCTCCCCTGGAGAAGTCACGTCTCCCACTCACAGCTGTGCCCGAGCTGGGAGCACCCACATTCTTTTTCCTGCACCCAAAGTCTCAGTCCAGAGAGGTTTTCTTTGTACCCAAGACACGGCTTACCCTTTGGGCTGGCTTGTCCTCCCTCTCTGGATGGACATCTCGAAAGCCCAGGTTTTCACGTGTCTGGGGGTCGTTTCCATTACAAACAGAAGGAGGAGATTTGGGGGGGGCGGGGAGCAGACGCGGGCTGGAGGAAGGGCCAGCACGACTACAAAGAATCAGAGGGGGAGAGAGCCATTTGGCGTCTGCGGCGCCGGAGG
>NW_024343987.1:0-506 GCF_902729225.1 Pteropus medius | reverse complement strand
TATTACTCAGTCATAAGAAGAGATGAAATACTGCCATTTGTGACAACATGAATGACCTTGAGATAATCATGCTAAGCAATATAAGCTAGACAGAAAAAGTTGAAAACCACATGATATCACTTGTATGTGGGATATAAACCTAAAAGCAACAAACGAACAGGACTCATGGACACAGACAGAGAGTGGGGGGAAGGGAAGGAGGAAGGTAGGGTAAAAGGGGTCAAATATGTGGTGACATTAAAGAATTAAGAATAAATAAATAAATTTAAACAAAAACAAAAATTAAGGAAGTATTTTTTTAAAAAAATATATTAAATTTGTTATTGTCCTATCCCTAATCCCCTTGGATAATCTAATATAAATACAAAAAATAAATTGGATTTTAAATAATTTATATTTTATCTTTATAAATAATATTTATTGAACACTGATCCCATGCCAGAGTTTATTTTTAACACTTTCATATGAAAGCTCTATTAGTCAATGTCTTCCAGAGAAACAAAATG
>NW_024343986.1:0-1194 GCF_902729225.1 Pteropus medius | reverse complement strand
CTGCCCCTGTCACCAGCACCAGTCACCGCTTCCAGGCTCCTGCAGGTGCCGTACTCCCCAGCGCGCCCGCACCCATACTCGGCCTGGCTCCCCTCAGATACCGTGTTCGCTGTGGGTCCCGCCAGTTCCTGCCCACTACACGCGTCTGCACGGCGGCGGGGGGACAGTGCGCCTCTTGCACATGGAAGAGGCCTGACGGGAACTCGGATGGACTTTTGGACAAATCCGTCTCCCGTGGAAGAAGAGCCCATAAGTACTTCTTTTAAATCAGAAATATGCCTTTCCCTTTTAAGGATGCGAATCGGCTTCTTACCAGCTAAGGGCCAGATTGGAAGGAAATGAACCCCCCTCCCCGCCAACTTGCCTGAATGCTAAGCGCCTGGTACTTCCCTAGAAAGAGATAAGAATTATCTCAGGGAGAGGAAGATAAGAATTCTGGTGCTAACAAATGATCGCCTTCCTGTTTCTCATATGGTTTTTACATGATTCAATTGTTTAAAATGTTTGCGAACATTCAAATAAATGGCATGTTGTTTTGAAGCCTTTTTTTTTTGCGAAAATTAGTGACGGTCACGATGGTAGCCCTTGATATAGGCGACTTGACAATGAACTTACTACATGTTTTCTTAAAGATGCATTTCTCTGACAAGTGTTTACTGAGTTCCGGCCACATGTCACGCATCGCTTTAGATGCTGGGCACATACCAGAGAGCGGGGACAACACAGGAAAACTCGGAGGGCACATTCTAATCGGTGGAGACAGCTAACAACGTCAAAACATAATAAGTAAGCTACACAGAATGTGGAGTGTGTGTGTGTGTGTGTGTGTGTGTGCGCGTAGCTGCACTTTGTGTGCCAATGCCTGCCTCCAAGCCTAGCAATGTGATTGTGTAGTCTCATTGTGTGTCTTGTTCCCTTGGCATGACAGTGTGTGACATTGTTACTGTATTATCGTGCAGCTGTGTCTCTTGAGGGCAAGTGGAGTTGCAAGTTGTGTGTTGCTGTGTGTGCCATGGAGAGGGGGCACGCCGACGGGCATTAACGATCATGTCTGTGTGTGCAACTGTGCTATTGTGTATTGACGCCTGTGACTGAATTCTGTAGTGTGTGCTCTGCCTGTAATTGTGTGGTTTTCTGGGTGAGCTGTCCTGCCCTTGGCTGGATGGATGTGTATCTGTGTGTGTGTGTGTGTGT
>NW_024343985.1:0-381 GCF_902729225.1 Pteropus medius | reverse complement strand
AAAGCAGAGGAACTGAGCTAGTTGAAATCAGCTGGAAAATCTAAGATTAGGACATTCTGAACATCACCATGTTCACAGGGGCCTCCTCAGCACAAGGAGTTTGTAAACGATTTTTCCCATAAGAAGAGAGATGATGGTAATAGAGTCATAGGGATGTTTGATACTTCATTTTGTTTTGTTGTAAATAATACATTCCTTTAACTACTACTCCCTTATGAGCACGTGTGTCGCCTCACCTAGCCACTTCTATGGTGAAAAACTCAGATTTGAGAGAAGACAAATTGGCATTCCAAATGCCCCAATTTTTAAATAGTTACTAAAGCTGAGGTCTGCCTCCATGTATTTTTTAGGCAACTCAGTCGTTTAATAAATTATTACTGA
>NW_024343984.1:0-12040 GCF_902729225.1 Pteropus medius | reverse complement strand
GACGGCCGCCATGGACGGAGGGGCCAAAGCATCCCTGGGTACGCTGTCTGTGGGTGGCCCTGAACCCTGCGAGAGGATACAGAGACGAATGAGACGTAGTTTGTGCCTCTAGGAGCTCAAAGTGTCAGTGAGTGCTCCTCCAACTTCGGTACCCCAGTACCCGCAGATGACCGAGCATCGCCCACAGAGCCCCAAGGCCCCGGGAGGCCTGTGCATTTGCCGCAAGTCAGCCTTTTCTCGGAAGTCTGCGATTCTGGCTCGAAATGGACGTCACCAGAGAGCTTTTTGCCAAAGCTACCATATACATATATATGCATATATATGTTCATCTATATGCATATATATGTATATGGTGGATTTTCGAAGGAAACCTGCCTGGACCCCTGCTCTACCACAGAAGACAGGCCGCTCCTCTCACCTCCACCTCCCCGCAGTGTGGACACCGGGCGTTCCAGAGCCACAATTCAGCATGATCTCTTTTCATCCCAGAGGCCCCGGGGCTCCTTCCTAAGGCCTCGGCTCCTTCCCGCTTTCCGGAGTGGAAATCAGACTTCAGGGCGGAAGCAGACACCTCCCTCGCCCTCACCTTTCTGCCTGGGATGGTCGTGATGGTCCCCGTGGACGCATTCAAAATGAAGAAATGAAAGGCTCAGAGAGCTGATCGCAAAGCTCCTAAGGCACGGAGGCGAATTCAGACCCACAGCTGTCTGCAGTGTCTCCCAGCTGACCTCTTTCCAGCGGGTGACGGCCCCCATGGACGGAGGGGCCAAAGCATCCCTGGCTACGCTGTCTGTGGGTGGCCGTGAACCCTGCAAGAGGATACAGAGACGAATGAGACGTAGTTTGTACCTCTAGGAGCTCAAAGTGTCGGTGAGTGCTCCTCCAACTTCGGTACCCCAGTACAAGCAGATGACCGAGCATCGCCCACAGAGCCCAAGGCCCCGGGAGCGCTGTGCATTGGCCGCAAGTGAGCCTTTTCTCGGAAGCCTGCGATTCTGGCTCAAAATGCACGTTTGTAGAGTGCTTTTTGCCAGAGCTCCCCTAGATATATCTATATCTATATCTTTATGTGTATCTATAGATATCTCTATATCTATCTATCTATCCATCTATCTATCTAACTATCTATCTATCTATCTATCTATCTATGTATCTATGGATTTCTCTCTCTCTTTCTATATATATTTATATATATATGGTGATTTTTATAACAAAAGGCTGTGTTTCCTTAGACATTTGAGAGCAGACAGGCCGCTCCTAGCACCTCCACCTCCCCGCAGTGTGGACACCGGGCGTCCCAGAGCCACAATTCAGCATGATCTCTTTTCATCCCAGAGGCCCCGGGGCTCCTTCCCAAGGCCTCGGCTCCTTCCCGCTTTCCGCAGTGGAAATCAGACTTCAGGACGGAAGCAGACACCTCCCTCGCCCTCACCTTTCTGCCTGGGATGGTCCTGATGGTCCCCGTGGGCGCATTCAAAATGAAGAAATGAAAGGCTCAGAGAGCTGATCGCAAAGCTCCTAAGGCACGGAGGCCGAATTCAGACCCACAGCTGTCTGCAGAGTCTCCCAGCTGACCTCTTTCCAGCGGGTGACGGCCCCCATGGACGGAGGGGCCAAAGCATCCCTGGCTACGCTTTCTGTGGGTGGCCGTGAACCCTGCAAGAGTATACAGACACGAATGAGACGTAGTTTGGACCTCTAGGAGCTCAAAGTGTCAGTGAGCGCTCCTCCAACTTCGCTACCCCAGTACCCGCAGATGACCGAGCATCGCCCACAGAGCCCCAAGGCCCCGGGAGGGCTGTGCATTTGCCACAAGTGAGCCTTTTCTTGGAAGTCTGCGATTCTGGCTCGAAATGGACGTCACCAGAGAGCTTTTTGCCAAAGCTACCATATACATATATATGCATATATATGTTCATCTATATGCATATATATGTATATGGTGGATTTTCGAAGGAAGCCTGCCTGGACCCCTGCTCTACCACAGAAGACAGGCCGCTCCTCGCACCTCCACCTCCCCGCAGTGTGGACACCGGGCGTTCCAGAGCCACAATTCAGCATGATCTCTTTTCATCCCAGAGGCCCCGGGGCTCCTTCCTAAGGCCTCGGCTCCTTCCCGCTTTCCGCAGTGGAAATCAGACTTCAGGACGGAAGCAGACACCTCCCTAGCCCTCACCTTTCTGCCTGGGATGGTCGTGATGGTCCCCGTGGACGCATTCAAAATGAAGAAATGAAAGGCTCAGAGAGCTGATCGCAAAGCTCCTAAGGCACGGAGGCCGAATTCAGACCCACAGCTGTCTGCAGTGTCTCCCAACTGAACTCTTTCCAGCGGGTGACGGCTGCCATGGACGCAGGGGCCAAAGCATCCCTGGGTACGCTATCTGTGGGTGGCCATGAACCCTGCAAGAGCCTACAGAGACGAATGAGATGTAGTTTGTACCTCTAGGAGCTCAAAGTGTCAGTGAGTGCTCCTCCAACTTCGGTACCCCAGTCTCCGCAGAAGACCGAGCATCGCCCACAGAGCCCCAAGGCCCCGGGAGGGCTGCATTTGCCGCAAGTGAGCCTTTTCTCGGAAGTCTGCGATTCTGGCTCAAAATGGACGTCACCAGAGAGCTTTTTGCCAAAGCTACCATATACATATATATGCATATATATGTTCATATATGTATATGGTGGATTTTCGAAGGAAACCTGCGTGGACCCCAGGTCTACCACAGAAGACAGACCGCTCCTAGCACCCCCACCTCCCCGCAGTGGGGACACCGGCGTTCCAGAGCCACAATTCAGCATGATCTCTTTTCATCCCAGAGGCCCCGGGGCTCCTTCCTAAGGCCTCGGCTCCTTCCCGCTTTCCGCAGTGGAAATCAAACTTCAGGACGGAAGCAGACACCTCCCTCGCCCTCACCTTTCTGCCTGGGATGGTCGTGATGGTCCCCATGGACGCATTCAAAATGAAGAAATGAAAGGCTCAGAGAGCTGATCGCAAAGCTCCTAAGGCACGGAGGCCGAATTCAGACCCACAGCTGTCTGCAGTGCCTCCCAACTGAAGTCTTCCCACCGGTGACGGCCGCCATGGACGGAGGGGCCAAAGCATCCCTGGGTACGCTGTCTGTGGGTGGCCCTGAACCCTGCAAGAGCATACAGAGACGAATGGGACGTAGTTTGTACCTCTAGGAGCTCAGTGTCAGTGAGTGCTCCTCCAACTTCGATACCCCAGTCTCCGCAGAAGACCGAGCATCCCCCACAGAGCCCCAAGGCCCCGGGAGGGCTGTGCATTTGCCGCAAGTGAGCCTTTTCTCGGAAGTCTGCGATTCTGGCTCAAAATGGATGTCACCAGAGAGCTTTTTGCCAAAGCTACCATATACATATATATGCATATATATGTTCATCTATATGCATATATATGTATATGGTGGATTTTCAAGGAAACCTGCCTGGACCCCTGCTCTACCACAGAAGACAGGCCGCTCCTCGCACCTCCACCTCCCCGCAGTGTGGACACCGGGCGTTCCAGAGCCACAATTCAGCATGATCTCTTTTCATCCCAGAGGCCCCTGGGCTCCTTCCTAAGGCCTCGGCTCCTTCCCGCTTTCCGCAGTGGAAATCAGACTTCAGGACGAAGCAGACACCTCCCTCGCCCTCACCTTTCTGCCTGGGATGGTCGTGATGGTCCCCGCGGACGCATTCAAAATGAAGAAATGAAAGGCTCAGAGAGCTGATCGCAAAGCTCCTAAGGCACGGAGGCCGAATTCAGACCCACAGCTGTCTGCAGTGTCTCCCAGCTGACCTCTTCCCAGCGGGTGACGGCCGCCATGGACGGAGGGGCCAAAGCATCCCTGGCTACGCTGTCTGTGGGTGGCCTTGAACCCTGCAAGAGGATACAGAGACGAATGAGACGTAGTTTGTACCTCTAGGAGCTCAAAGTGTCAGTGAGTGCTCCTCCAACTTCGCTACCCCAGTACCCGCAGATGACCGAGCATCGCCCACAGAGCCCCAAGGCCCCTGGAGGGCTGTGCATTTGCCGAAAGTGAGCCTTTTCTCGGAAGTCTGCGATTCTGGCTCGAAATGGACGTCACCAGAGAGCTTTTTGCCAAAGCTACCATATACATATATATGCATATATATGTTCATCCATATGCATATATATGTATATGGTGGATTTTCGAAGGAAACCTGCGTGGACCCCTGGTCTACCACAGAAGAGAGGCCGCTCCTAGCACCTCCACCTCCCCGCAGTGGGGACGCCGGGCGTTCCAGAGCCACAATTCAGCATGATCTCTTTTCATCCCAGAGGCCCCGGGGCTCCTTCCTAAGGCCTCGGCTCCTTCCCGCTTTCCGCAGCGGAAATCAGACTTCAGGACGGAAGCAGACACCTCCCTCGCCCTCACCTTTCTGCCTGGGATGGTCGTGATGGTCCCCGTGGACGCATTCAAAATGAAGAAATGAAAGGCTCAGAGAGCTGATCGCAAAGCTCCTAAGGCACGGGAGGCCGAATTCAGACCCACAGCTGTCTGCAGTGTCTCCCAGCTGACCTCTTTCCAGCGGGTGACGGCCCCCATGGACGGAGGGGCCAAAGCATCCCTGGCTACGCTGTCTGTGGGTGGCCGTGAACCCTGCAAGAGGATACAGAGACGAATGAGACGTAGTTTGTACCTCTAGGAGCTCAAAGTGTCAGTGAGTGCTCCTCCAACTTCGCTACCCCAGTACCCGCAGATGACCGAGCATCGCCCACAGAGCCCCAAGGCCCCGGGAGGGCTGTGCATTTGCCGCTAGTGAGCCTTTTCTAGGAAGTCTGCGATTCTGGCTCGAAATGGACGTCACCAGAGAGCTTTTTGCCAAAGCTACCATATACATATATATGCATATATATGTTCATCTATATGCATATATATGTATATGGTGGATTTTCGAAGGAAACCTGCCTGGACCCCTGCTCTACCACAGAAGACAGGCCGCTCCTCGCACCTCCACCTCCCCGCAGTGTGGACACCGGGCGTTCCAGAGCCACAATTCAGCATGATCTCTTTTCATCCCAGAGGCCCCGGGGCTCCTTCCTAAGGCCTCGGCTCCTTCCCGCTTTCCGCAGTGGAAATCAGACTTCAGGACGGAAGCAGACACCTCCCTCGCCCTCACCTTTCTGCCTGGGATGGTCGTGATGGTCCCCGTGGACGCATTCAAAATGAAGAAATGAAAGGCTCAGAGAGCTGATCGCAAGCTCCTAAGGCACGGAGGCCGAATTCAGACCCACAGCTGTCTGCAGTGTCTCCCAACTGAACTCTTTCCAGCGGGTGAAGGCCACCATGGACGCAGGGGCCAAAGCATCCCTCGGTACGCTGTCTGTGGGTGGCCCTGAACCCTGCAAGAGCATACACAGACGAAAGAGACGTAGTTTGTACCTCTAGGAACTCAAAGTGTCAGTGAGTGCTCCTCCAACTTCGGTACCCCAGTCTCCGCAGAAGACCGAGCATCGCCCACAGAGCCCCAAGGCCCCGGGAGGGCTGTGCATTTGCCGCAAGTGAGCCTTTTCTCGGAAGTCGGCGATTCTGGCTCAAAATGGACGTCACCAGAGAGCTTTTTGCCAAAGCTACCATATACATATATATGCATATATATGTTCATCTATATGCATATATATGTATATGGTGGATTTTCGAAGGAAACCTGCGTGGACCCCTGGTCTACCACAGAAGACAGGCCGCTCCTAGCACCTCCACCTCCCCGCAGTGTGGACACCGGGCGTTCCAGAGCCACAATTCAGCATGATCTCTTTCATCCCAGAGGCCCCGGGGCTCCTTCCTAAGGCCTCGGCTCCTTCCCGCTTTCCGCAGTGGAAATCAGACTTCAGGACGGAAGCAGACACCTCCCTCTCCCTCACCTTTCTGCCTGGGATGGCCGTAATGGTCCCCGTGGACGCATTCAAAATGAAGAAATGAAAGGCTCAAAGAGCTGATCGCAAAGCTCCTAAGGCACGGAGGCCGAATTCAGACCCACAGCTGTCTTCAGTGTCTCCCAACTGAACTCTTTCCAGTGGGTGACGGCCGCCATGGACGCAGGGGCCAAACATCCCTGGGTACGCTGTCTGTGGGTGGCCCTGAACCCTGCATGAGCATACAGAGACGAATGAGACGTAGTTTGTACCTCTAGGAGCTCAAAGTGTCAGTGAGTGCTCCTCCAACTTCGGTACCCCAGTCTCCGCAGAAGACCGAGCATCGCCCACAGAGCCCCAAGGCCCCGGGAGGGCTGTGCATTTGCCGCAAGTGAGCCTTTTCTCGGAAGTCTGCGATTCTGGCTCGAAATGGACGTCACCAGAGAGCTTTTGCCAAAGCTACCATATACATATATATGCATATATATGTTCATCTAAATGCATATATATGTATATGGTGGATTTTCGAAGGAAACCTGCGTGGACCCCTGCTCTACCACAGGAGACAGGCCGCTCCTCGCACCTCCACCTCCCCGCAGTGTGGACACCGGGCGTTCCAGAGCCACAATTCAGCATGATCTCTTTTCATCCCAGAGGCCCTGGGCTCCTTCCTAAGGCCTCGGCTCCTTCCCGCTTTCCGCAGTGGAAATCAGACTTCAGGACGGAAGCAGACACCTCCCTCTCCCACACCTTTCAGCCTGGGATGGTCGTAATGGTCCCTGTGGACGCATTCAAAATGAAGAAATGAAAGGCTCAAAGAGCTGATCGCAAAGCTCCTAAGGCACGGAGGCCGAATTCAGACCCACAGCTGTCTGCAGTGTCTCCCAACCGAACTCTTTCCAGCGGGTGACGCCCGCCATGGACGCAGGGGCCAAAGCATCCCTGGGTACGCTGTCTGTGGGTGGCCCTGAACCCTGCAAGAGCATACAGAGACGAATGAGACGGAGTTTGTACCTCTAGGAGCTCAAAGTGTCAGTGAGTGCTCCTCCAACTTCGGTACCCCAGTCTCCGAGAAGACCGAGCATCGCCCACAGAGCCCCAAGGCCCCGGGAGGGCTGTGCATTTGCCGCAAGTGAGCCTTTCTCGGAAGTCTGCGATTCTGGCTCAAAATGGACGTCACCAGAGAGCTTTTTGCCAAAGCTACCATATACATATATATGCATATATATGTTCATCTATATGCATATATATGTATATGGTGGATTTTCGAAGGAAACCTGCGTGGACCCCTGGTCTACCACAGAAGACAGGCCGCTCCTAGCACCTCCACTTCCCTGCAGTGGGGACACCGGGCGTTCCAGAGCCACAAATCAGCATGATCTCTTATCATCCCAGAGGCCCCGGGGCTCCTTCCTAAGGCCTCGGCTCCTTCCCGCTTTCCACAGTGGAAATCAGACATCAGGACGGAAGCAGACACCTCCCTCGCCCTCACCTTTCTGCCTGGGATGGTCGTAATGGTCCCCGTGGATGCATTCAAAATGAAGAAATGAAAGGCTCAAGGAGCTGATCGCAAAGCTCCTAAGGCACGGAGGCCGAATTCAGACCCACAGCTGTCTGCAGTGTCTCCCAACTGAACTCTTTCCAGCGGGTGACGGCCGCCATGGACGCAGGGGCCAAAGCATCCCTGGGTACGCTGTCTGTGGGTGGCCCTGAACCCTGCAAGAGCATACAGAGTCGAATGAGACGGAGTTTGTACCTCTAGGAGCTCAAAGTGTCAGTGAGTGCTCCTCCAACTTCGGTACCCCAGTCTCCGCAGAAGACCGAGCATCGCCCACAGAGCCCCAAGGCCCTGGGAGGGCTGTGCATTTGCCGCAAGTGAGCCTTTTCTCGGAAGTCTGCCATTCTGGCTCAAAATGGACGTCACCAGAGAGCTTTTTGCCAAAGCTACCATATACATATATATGCATATACATGTTCATCTATATGCATATATATGTATATGGTGGATTTTCAAAGGAAACCTGCGTGGACCCCTGGTCTACCACAGAAGACAGGCCGCTCCTAGCACCTCCACCTCCCCGCAGTGGGGACACCGGGCATTCCAGAGCCACAATTCAGCATGATCTCTTTTCATCCCAGAGGCCCCGGGGCTCCTTCCTAAGGCCTCGGCTCCTTCCCGCTTTCCCCAGTGGAAATCAGACTTCAGGACGGAAGCAGACACCTCCCTCTCCCTCACCTTTCTGCCTGGGATGGTCGTAATGGTCCCCGTGGACGCATTCAAAATGAAGAAATGAAAGGCTCAAAGAGGTGATCGCAAAGCTCTAAGGCACGGAGGCCGAATTCAGACCCACAGCTGTCTGCAGTGTCTCCCAACTGAACTCTTTCCGGCGGGAGACGGCCGCCATGGACGCAGGGGCCAAAGCATCCCTGGGTACGCTGTCTGTGGGTGGCCCTGAACCCTGCAAGAGCATACAGAGACGAATGAGACGTAGTTTGTACCTCTAGGAGCTCAAAGTGTCAGTGAGTGCTCCTCCAACTTCGGTACCCCAGTCTCCGCAGAAGACCGAGCATCGCCCACAGAGCCCCAAGGCCCCGGGAGGGCTGTGCATTTGCCGCCAGTGAGCCTTTTCTCGGAAGTCTGCGATTCTGGCTCAAAATGGACGTCAACAGAGAGCTTTTTGCCAAAGCTACCATATACATATATATGCATATATATGTTCATCTATATGCATATATATGTATATGGTGGATTTTCGAAGGAAACCTGCGTGGACCCCTGGTCTACCACAGAAGACAGGCCGCTCCTAGCACCTCCACCTCCCCGCAGTGGGGACACCGGGCGTTTCAGAGCCACAATTCTGCATGATCTCTTTTCATCCCAGAGGCCCGGGGGCTCCTTCCTAAGGCCTCGGCTCCTTCCCGCTTTCCGCAGTGGAAATCAGACTTCAGGACGGAAGCAGACACCTCCCTCTCCCTCACCTTTCAGCCTGGGATGGTCGTAATGGTCCCCGTGGACGCATTCAAAATGAAGAAATGAAAGGCTCAAAGAGCTGATCGCAAGCTCCTAAGGCACGGAGGCCGAATTCAGACCCACAGCTGTCTGCAGTGTCTCCCAGCTGACCTCTTTCCAGCCGGTGACGGCCCCCATGGACGGAGGGGCCAAAGTATCCCTGGCTACGCTGTCTGTGGGTGGCCGTGAACCCTGCAAGAGGATACAGAGACGAATGAGACGTAGTTTGTACCTCTAGGAGCTCAAAGTGTCAGTGAGTGCTCCTCCAACTTCGGGACCCCAGTACCCGCAGATGACCGAGCATCGCCCACGGAGCCCCAAGGCCCCGGGAGGGCTGTGCATTTGCCGCAAGTGAGCCTTTTCTCGGAAGTCTGCGATTCTGGCTCGAAATGGACGTCACCAGAGAACTTTTTGCCAAAGCTACCATATACATATATATGCATATATATGTTCATCTATATGCATATATATGTATATGGTGGATTTTCGAAGGAAACCTGCGTGGACCCCTGGTCTACCACAGAAGACAGGCCGCTCCTAGCACCTCCACCTCCCCGCAGTGTGGACACCGGGCGTTCCAGAGCCACAAATCAGCATGATTTCTTTTCATCCCGGAGGCCCCGGGGCTCCTTCCTCAGGCCTCGGCTCCTTCCCGCTTTCCGCAGTGGAAATCAGACTTAAGGACTGAAGCAGACACCTCCCTCTCCCTCACCTTTCAGCCTGGGATGGTCGTAATGGTCCCCGGGGACGCATTCAAAATGAAGAAATGAAAGGCTCAAAGAGCTGATCGCAAAGCTCCTAAGCACGGAGGCCGAATTCAGACCCACAGCTGTCTGCAGTGTCTCCCAACTGAACTCTTTCCAGCGGGTGACGGTCGCCATGGACGCAGGGGCCAAAGCATCCCTGGGTACGCTGTCTGTGGGTGGCCCTGAACCCTGCAAGAGCATACAGAGACGAATGAGACGTAGTTTGTACCTCTAGGAGCTCAAAGTGTCAGTGAGTGCTCCTCCAACTTCGGTACCCCAGTCTCCGTAGAAGACCGAGCATCGCCCACAGAGCCCCAAGGCCCCGGGAGGGATGTGCATTTGCCGCAAGTGAGCCTTTTCTCGGAAGTCTGCGATTCTGGCTCAAAATGGACATCACCAGAGAGCTTTTTGCCAAAGCTACCATATACATATATATGCATATATATGTTCATCTATATGCATATATATGTATATGGTGGATTTTCGAAGGAAACCTGCGTGGACCCCTGGTCTACCACAGAAGACAGGCCGCTCCTAGCACCTCCACCTCCCCACAGTGGGGACACCGGGCGTTCCAGAGCCACAATTCAGCATGATCTCTTTTCATCCCAGAGGCCCCGGGCTCCTTCCTAAGGCCTCGGCTCCTTCCCGCTTTCCGCAGTGGAAATCAGACTTCAGGACGGAAGCAGACACCTCCCTCTCCCTCACCTTTCAGCCTGGATGGTCGTAATGGTCCCCGTGGACGCATTCAAAATGAAGAAATGAAAGGCTCAAAGAGCTGATCGCAAAGCTCCTAAGGCACGGAGGCCGAATTCAGAACCACAGCTGTCTGCACTGTCTCCCAAGTGAACTCTTTCCAGCGGGTGACGGCCGCCATGGACGCAGGGGCCAAAGCATCCCTGGGTACGTTGTCTGTGGGTGGCCCTGAACCCTGCAAGAGCATACAGAGACGAATGAGACGTAGTTTGTACCTCTAGGAGGTTTAAGTGTCAGTGAGTGCTCCTCCAACTTCGGTACCCCAGTCCCCGCAGATGACCGAGCATCGCCCACAGAGACCCAAGGCCCCGGGAGGGCTGTGCATTTGCCGCAAGTGAGCCTTTTCTCGGAAGTCTGCGATTCTGGCTCAAAATGGACGTCACCAGAGAGCTTTTTGCCAAAGCTACCATATACATATATATGCATATATGTGTTCATCTATATGCATATATATGTATATGGTGGATTTTTGAAGGAAACCTGCGTGGACCCCTGGTCTACCACAGAAGACAGGCCGCTCCTAGCACCTCCACCTCCCGCAGTGGGGACACGGGCGTTCCAGAACCACAATTCAGCATGATCTCTTTTCATCCCAGAGGCCCCGGGGCTCCTTCCTAAGGCCTCGGCTCCTTCCCGCTTTCCGCAGTGGAAATCAGACTTCAGGACGGAAGCAGACACCTCCCTCTCCCTCACCTTTCTGCTGGGATGGTCGTGATGGTCCCCGTGGACGCATTCAAAATGAAGAAATGAAAGGCTCAGAGAGCTGATCGCAAAGCTCCTAAGGCACGGAGGCCGAATTCAGACCCACAGCTGTCTGCAGTGTCTCCCAACTGAACTCTTTCCAGCGGGTGACGGCCGCCATGGACGCAGGGGCCAAAGCATCCCTGGGTATGCTGTCTGTGGGTGGCCCTGAACCCTGCAAGAGCATACAGAGATGAATGAGACGTAGTTTGTACCTCTAGGAGCTCAAAGTGTCAGTGAGTGCTCCTCCAACTTCGGTACCCCAGTCTCCGCAGAAGACCGAGCATCGCCCACAGAGCCCCAAGGCCCCGGGAGGGCTGTGCATTTGCTGCAAGTGAGCCTTTTCTCGGAAGTCTGCGATTCTGGCTCAAAATGGACGTCACCAGAGAGCTTTTTGTCAAAGCTACCATATACATATATATGCATATATATGTTCATCTATATGCATATATATGTATATGGTGGATTTTCGAAGGAAACCTGCGTGGACCCCTGGTCTACCACAGAAGACAGGCCGCTCCTAGCACCTCCACCTCCCCGCAGTGTGGACACCGGGCGTTCCAGAGCCACAATTCAGCATGATCTCTTTTCATCCTAGAGGCCCCGGGGCTCCTTCCTAAGGCCTCGGCTCCTTCCCGCTTTCCGCAGTGGAAATCAGACTTCAGGACGGAAGCACACACCTCCCTCTCCCTCACCTTTCTGCCTGGGATGGTCGTAATGGTCCCCGTGGACGCATTCAAAATGAAGAAATGAAAGGCTCAAAGAGCTGATCGCAAAGCTCCTAAGGCACGAGGCCGAATTCAGACCCACAGCTGTCTGCAGTGTCTCCCAACTGAACTCTTTCCAGCGGGTGACGGCCGCCATGGACGCAGGGGCCAAAGCATCCCTGGGTATGCTGTCTGTGGTGGCCCTGAACCCTGC
>NW_024343983.1:0-359 GCF_902729225.1 Pteropus medius | reverse complement strand
CCTTCCCGCTTTCCGTAGTGGAAATCAGACTTCAGGACGGAAGCAGACACCTCCCTCTCCCTCACCTTTCAGCCTGGGATGGTCGTAATGGTCCCCGTGGACACATTCAAAATGAAGAAATGAAAGGCTCAAAGAGCTGATCGCAAAGCTTCTAAGGCACGGAGGCCGAATTCAGACACACAGCTGTCTGCAGTGTCTCCCAACTGATCTCTTTCCAGCGCGTGACGGCCGCCATGGACGGAGGGGCCAAAGCATCCCCGGGTATGCTGTCTGTGGGCGGCCCTGAACCCTGCAAGAGGATGCAGAGACGAATGACACGTAGTTTGTACCTCTAGGAGCTCAAAGTGTCAGTGAGTGCT
>NW_024343982.1:0-696 GCF_902729225.1 Pteropus medius | reverse complement strand
AGCTGGAAAGGGCGAAGAAGCTGCTTCTCCCCGAGAGCCTCCGGAAGGAAGGCAGCCCTGCCGGCACCCTGACCCAGCGAGGCTTCTGACCTCGGAATCATAAGATGCACGAGAAAGCTGGGTGGTTTAAGTCGCTAACTCCGCGGCAGTTCGTTGCCGCAGCTGCAGGGAGCGAACAGGTGGGCGACTCCTCAGCACTCAGCGGCTCCCGCCTGCCACCTGCCACGGGAAACGCGCTGCACAGCGGGACGGTCAAGTTCCCCCCAGGGCCGCTTCCACCTCATTTGCCACTGTTCCCGTACGTGAGCTCTGTTCTGCAGACACATAGATTTATTTCCTTTTCCCACTTTGCCTCCTGTCCTGTCCTGTCTCTAACACCATATGTGCATTTTGGCTTTGGCTAGAAAGTCCTTTTTTTCATCTCTCTCTATACAAAAATGATTTCCCAGCCTTCAAAGCCAAGACCGAACGCCCCCACAGCCTTCCTAACCCTAGTCGGCCCTCCGTCCTGGCTCATAGATTTGTCTCCAAGACCTAGCGATGTGCACGTCCCGCCGACTGGTAGAAAATATTCAGATGCGAAAGCATAGCAGATTCAACAACAACCCAGTCTTGACGGCCTGTGTAGATGCTTGGGAGTCCCTCGTTCACCTCCAGCCCTGGGCATCTTCTATTCTCAGAGCTGGGGACTGAGCC
>NW_024343981.1:0-334 GCF_902729225.1 Pteropus medius | reverse complement strand
CAGAGCCCCAAGGCCCCGGGAGGGCTGTGCATTTGCCGCAAGTGAGCCTTTTCTCGGAAGTCTGCGATTCTGGCTCAAAATGGACTTCACCAGAGAGCTTTTTGCCAAAGCTACCATATACATATATATCCATATATATATACATCTATATGCATATATATGTATATGGTGGATTTTCGAAGGAAACCTGTGTGGACCGCTGGTCTACAACAGAAGACAGGCCGCTCCTAGTACCTCCACCTCCCCGAAGTGTGGACACCGGGCGTTCCAGAGCCACAATTCAGCATGATCTCTTTTCATCCCAGAGGCCCCGGGGCTCCTTCCTCAGGCCTCG
>NW_024343980.1:0-543 GCF_902729225.1 Pteropus medius | reverse complement strand
GCCCGGAAGACACATTCTTACACTCGTTTTCAAATCGGGCAAGTCGTTTTTCTGAACTGTCGAGAGTTTGTTTCAATGATTCAAAAGCTCTGTAAATTCAAGATGACGACGGTGTCGCAGTGGTGGGTGGCTTTCTCGCTCCGCCTTGTGAATGGCGTTTCTCAGAGGAGCGGAGTTCTGCCACCACCCTCGAATCCACTTAACCGCCAGTCACGAAAGCACTCGTCCATCTATAAGTCAGTAGACCGATGCACAAACGAGGTCGGAAACGCCGCCCCCGGGCGTGAAGGCTGAGTGGGCAGGTTAGCTCGGAGTCTGGTGCCTGGTCGTGACGCACGGAGGGCAGCTGGCTGCCCACCCAGGCCCCTCCTCCCCGGCCGTGCAGGTGGCAACATCTCCCTGCTTCCTGCACAGCCACAGCAGACAGAAAGAGCGGAATCGGCATGGCCGAGTGAAGCGTAAACGAGAGAGGCTGTAAGACCTATACCCAGGAAGTTGGTGGAAGCTGCCTCCTCTCTGGACAGCGGGCGCTTTGCAGGAGGG
>NW_024343979.1:0-470 GCF_902729225.1 Pteropus medius | reverse complement strand
AGTGAGCCTTTTCTCGGAAGTCTGCGATTCTGGCTCAAAATGGACGTCACCAGAGAGCTTTTCGCCAAAGCTACCATATACATATATATGCATATAAATATTCATGTATATGCATATATATGTATATGGTGGATTTTCGAAAGAAAGCTGCGTGGACCCCTGGTCTACCACAGAAGACAGGCCGCTCCTAGCACCTCCACCTCCCCGCAGTGTGGACACCGGGCGTTGCAGAGCCACAATTCAGCATGATCTCTTTTCATCCCGGAGGCCCCGGGGCTCCTTCCTCAGGCACGGCTCCTTCCCGCTTTCCGCAGTGGAAATCAGACTTCAGGATGGAAGCAAACACCTCCCTCTCCCTCACCTTTCTGCCTGGGATGGTCGGAATGGTCCCCGGGGACGCATTCAAAATGAAGAAATGAAAGGCTCAAAGAGCTGATCGTAAAGCTCCTAAGGCACGGAGGCCGAATTCA
>NW_024343978.1:0-500 GCF_902729225.1 Pteropus medius | reverse complement strand
CACTGGTCTGTAATCAAATAGAAAACAGCCACAATCGAGGGAACTAAACAGGATGCTACAACTCTGCTTAAGAGGTACTTACATTCATCATGAGGGGAAAAGCGTATGCCACTCCCAAATATGCCCTTTTATAGATATTATTTTAAGCTGGTTATTTTTAAGACATGAAAGACTCAAGAAGAAACTGTGACCTTGCCCCTAACTGCCTAAAAGAATTCAGATAGAGGACCTGCTCCAGGAAGGCAGCTATCATCATAGATAACTATAGTTTAATATGAACTAGGTATGACACACAGGAAGGAACTTGGCAAGGCCCCTTAGATCAAAGTTTTCTCTGTGTCCCACTGCTAAAGACAGTAGGTCTCCCATTCTTAGGGAACCCCATACATACGTAATAAATTTGGTCATTTTCTCCTGTTAATCTGTCTCATTTTAATTTGATTATTTGTCCATTCAGAAGAACTTAGAAGGGTAGGATAAAATTTATTTTCCTCCCCCAC
>NW_024343977.1:0-386 GCF_902729225.1 Pteropus medius | reverse complement strand
CGTCAGAAGCCAGTCCCCCTTCCCCGCTGGTTCCGCCCATCGTCTTCGGAGACTCGTGGGGGCGGTGCCAGCTCTGTCTCCATTTCTCTGGTCAAGGGCCAGGAGGCAATGGCTCCAGGGCAAAGAGACTTTCTTAGTCTGTCCTCTACTGTGTCACCTCCCAGTCCTCCACGCCTGGCGTTCCGCCTGCGACCAGCCGACGCGTTGGCCTGCTCACGTTGTGCAAATGTCGGATCCTGCCATGGGTCCAATATGGTGTCCTAGCCCTGGGTACCTGCGACTGTGGCCTTACAGGGTCTTTGCAGATGTGGTCAAGTTAAGAGGCGGTCGAGCCGGAGCCGTGTGGGCCTGGTCCAGGGACTGGTGTCCTCAGAGGAGAGCCAGAC
>NW_024343976.1:0-375 GCF_902729225.1 Pteropus medius | reverse complement strand
GGGCAGGGGTGTCCTTGCTCCACGCGAGGACCCTCACATCCTCGAGACTCACCGCCCTCCGTTCCTCTTGTAGTTGTCTGGGACATAGTGAGGCTGCAGAGAAGAAAAGGGAGCAGTAAGCGTGTTGCAGGAGCGGGCGATGCTGGGCCGGATGATCCGGGGCCCACTCAGGGTTCGGGGGGTGCGGAGGGAAAGGGGGGAAATAGGGCTAGAGCCCGTCTGAGCCGGGAGACTGCGTTTGAAGTTCTGCCGGCCACAGTGGCAAAGACAGGGTCGCAATTCTTTTTGCTCCGTCCCAACTTTTAAGTAGTTAACGCTGGCGTTTCCGAGGTAATCGGTGAGCGGCTGACTGAGCGAGCAAGCCCAGAGAGTTCC
>NW_024343975.1:0-324 GCF_902729225.1 Pteropus medius | reverse complement strand
TGTGTATATATATATACGTATATATATATACATATGTATATATACGTATATATATATGTATATACGTATATATATATATATGTTTAAGAGTTCTCAGTTTTGAATATAAAAATTATACTCCATATAATGATATAAATGGTCTTCTGTATTTTTATTTTTTAAGATGCTTCTCTAAATCTGTTTTGTCTCTCGCGTTTTAGAAAAATATTTAAGACAATTAATACCTTTAGAGCCTATACAACACATGTATTCAGGTTACTTGTATATATGTATATATACGTATATGTATATATATACACGTATATACGTATATATATATATATA
>NW_024343974.1:0-608 GCF_902729225.1 Pteropus medius | reverse complement strand
CAGACCCACAGCTGTCTGCAGTGTCTCCCAACTGAACTCTTTCCAGCGGGTGACGGCCGCCATGGACGCAGGGGCCAAAGCATCCCTGGGTACGGTGTCTGTTGGCGGCCCTGAACCCTGCAAGAGGATGCAGCGACGAATGACATGTAGTTTGTGTCTCTAGGAGCTCAAAATGTCAGTGAGTGCTCCTCGAACTTCGCCACCCCAGTACCCGCAGATGACCGGGCATGGCCCACAGAGCCCCTAGGGCCCGGGAGGGCTGTGAATTTGCCGCAAGTGAGCCTTTTCTCGGAAGTCTGCGATTCTGGCTCAAAATGGACGTCACCACAGAGCTTTTCGCCAAAGCTACCATATACATACATATGCATATATATATACATCTATATGCATATGTATGTATATGGTGGATTTTCAAAGGAAACCTGCGTGGACCCCTAGTCTACCACAGAAGACAGGCCGCTCCTAGCACCTCCACCTCCCCGCAGTGAGGACACCGGGCGTTCCAGAGCCGCAATTCAGCATGATCTCTTTTCATCCCAGAGGCCCCGGGGCTCCTTCCTCAGGCCTCGGCTCCTACCCGCTTTCCGCAGTGGAAATCAGACTTCAGG
>NW_024343973.1:0-330 GCF_902729225.1 Pteropus medius | reverse complement strand
TGCCGCAAGTGAGCCTTTTCTCGGAAGTCTGCGATTCTGGCTCAAAATGGACGTCACCAGAGAGCTTTTCGCCAAAGCTACCATATACATATATATGCATATATATATATATCTATATGCATATATATGTATATAGTGGATTTTCGAAGGAAACCTGCGTGGACCCCTGGTCTACCACAGAAGACAGGCCGCTGCTAGCACCTCCACCTCCCCGCAGTGTGGACACCAGGCGTTCCAGAGCCACAATTCAGCATGATCTCTTTTTATCCCGGAGGCCCCGGGGCTCCTTCCTCAGGCCTCGGCTCCTTCCCGCTTTCCGCAGTGGAAATC
>NW_024343972.1:0-3176 GCF_902729225.1 Pteropus medius | reverse complement strand
GCGGCCGTCACCCGCTGGAAAGAGTTCAGTTGGGAAACACTGCAGACAGCTGTGGGTCTGAATTCGGCCTCCGTGCCTTAGGAGCTTTGCGATCAGCTCTTTGAGCCTTTCATTTTTCATTTGGAATGCGTCCATGGGGACCATTACGACCATCTCAGGCAGAAAGGTGAGGGAGAGGGAGGTGTCTGCTTCCGTCCTGAAGTCTGATTTCCACTGCGGAAAGCGGGAAGGAGCCGAGGCCTTAGGAAGGAGCCCCGGGGCCCTGGGATGAAAAGAGATCATGCTGAATTGTGGCTCTGGAACGCCCGGTGTCCACACTGCGGGGAGGTGGAGGTGCGAGGAGCGGCTCGTTGTTCCCCCGGTAGACCCCAGGGGTCCAGCCACAGGTTTCCTTCAAATCCACCATATACATATATGCATATAGATGAACATATATGCATATATATGTATATGGTAGATCTGGCAAAAGCTCTCTCCATGTCCATTTTGAGGCCGAACTGCAGACTTCCAGATAATGCTCATCACTTATGCAATTCACTGCCCTCCGGGCGCTCGACTCTGAGGGCGGCGCTCGTCTTCTGCGGTTACTGGGTACAGGTGAAGTTGCACAGCCACTGACACTTTGTGGAGCCCCTAGAGGTACGTAAACGGGTGTCTCATTCCTCTCTGTATCCTCAGGGTTCAGAGCTCAAGGCCACCCACGGATAGCGTACCAGGGATGCTTTGGCGCCTCCGTCCCTGGTGGCCGTCACCCGCTTGAAAGAGGTAAGTTGGGGAACACTGCAGACAGCTGTGGGTCTGATTTCAGCCTCCGTGCCTTATGAGATTTGCGATCACCCCTTTGAGCCTTTCATTTCTTCATTTTGAATGCGTGCACGGGGACCATTACGACAATCCCAGGCAGAAAGGCGAGGGAGAGGGAGGTGCCTGCTTCCGTCCTGAAGTCTGAATTCCCATGTGGAAAGCAGGAAGGAGCAGAGGCTTTAGGAAGGAGCCCCGGGGCCTCTGGGATGAAAAGAGATCATGCTGAATTGTGGCTCTGGAACGCCCGGGGTCCACACTCCGGGGAGGTGGAGGTGCTAGGAGCGGCCTGTCTTCTCCGGTAGACCAGGGGTTCACACAGGTTTCCTTCGAAAATCCACCATATACATATAGATGCATATAGATGAATATATATATGCATCTATATGTATATGGTAGATCTGGGAAAAAGCTCTCTCCTGACGTCCATTTTGAGCCGGAACTGCAGACTTCCGAGATACGGCTCACTTGCGGCAAATTCAAGGCCCTCCCGGCGCCTCGGGGCTCTGAGGGCCCTGCTCGCTCGTCTGCGGCTACTGGGGTACAGAAGTTGCAGAAGCACTCACTGACACTTTGAGCCCCTAGAGGTACAAACGGCGTCTCGTTCCTCTCTGTATCCTCAGGGTGCAGAGCTCAAGGCCACCAACAGACAGCGTACCCAGGGATGGTTTGGCCCCTCCGTCCCTGGCGGCCGTCACCCGCTGGAAAGAGCTCAGTTGGAGGACACTGCAGACAGCGGTGGGTCTGATTTCGGCCTCCGTGGCTTATGAGCTTTGCGATCACCCCTTTGAGCCTTTCATTTCTTCATTTGGAATGCGTACACGGGGACCATTACGACCATCCCAGGCAGAAAGGCGAGGGAGAGGGAGGTGCCTGCTTCCTTCCTGAAGTCTGAATTCCCATGCGGAAAGCAGGAAGGAGCAGAGGCTTTAGGAAGGAGCCCCGGGGCCTCTGGGATGAAAAGAGATCATGCTGAATTGTGGCTCTGAAACGCCCGGGGTCCACACTCCGGGGAGGTGGAGGTGCTAGGAGTGGCCTGTCTTCTCCGGTAGACCAGGGGTCCACACAGGTTTCCTTCGAAAATCCACCATATACATATATATGCATATAGATGAACATATATATGCATATATATGTATATGGTAGATCTGGCAAAAAGCTCTCTCCTGACGTCCATTTTGAGCCGAACTGCAGACTTCCGAGATACGGCTCACTTATGTTTCAAGGCTCCTCGGTGCCTCGCCTTTCCTGAGGGGCCATGCTCATCATTCATGCTACCGAGGTACAGAAGTTGCAGAAGCACTCACTGACACTTTACTCTCTAGAGGTACAAACGGCGTCTCGTTCCTCTCTGTATCCTCAGGGTGCAGAGCTCAAGGCCACCCACAGACAGCGTACCCAGGGATGGTTTGGCCCCTCCGTCCCTGGCGGCCGTCACCCGCTGGAATCGCTCAGTTGGAGGACACTGCAGACAGCGGTGGGTCTGATTTCGGCCTCCGTGCCTTATGAGCTTTGCGATCACCCCTTTGAGCCTTTCATTTCTTCATTTGGAATGCGTACACGGGGACAATTACGACCATCCCAGGCAGAAAGGCGAGGGAGAGGGAGGTGCCTGCTTCCGTCCTGAAGTCTGAATTCCCATGCGGAAAGCAGGAAGGAGCAGAGGCTTTAGGAAGGAGCCCTGGGGCCTCTGGGATGAAAAGAGATCATGCTGAATTGTGGCTCTGGAACGCCCGGGGTCCACACTCCGGGGAGGTGGAGGTGCTAGGAGCGGCCTGTCTCCTCCGGTAGACCAGGGGTCCACACAGGTTTCCTTCGAAAATCCACCATATACATATATATGCATATAGATGAACATATATATGCATATATATGTATATGGTAGATCTGGCAAAAAGCTCTCTAGTGACGTCCATTTTGAGTCGGAACTGCAGACTTCCGAGATACGGCTCACTTGCGGCAAATTCACGGCCCTCCCGGCGCCTCGGGGCTCTGAGGGCGATGCTCGGTCTCTGCGGCTACTGGGGTACAAAAGTTGCAGAAGCACTCACTGACACTTTGGGCCCCTAGAGGTACAAACGGCGTCTCATTCCTCTCTGTATCCTCAGGGTGCAGAGCTCAAGGCCACCCACAGACAGCGTACCAGGGATGCTTTGGCGCCTCCGTCCCTGGCGGCCGTCACACGCTTGAAAGAGGTAAGTTGGGGGACACTGCAGACAGCGGTGGGTCTGATTTCGGCCTCCGTGCCTTATGAGCTTTGCGATCACCCCTTTGAGCCTTTCATTTCTTCATTTGGAATGCGTACACGGGGACCATTACGACCATCCCAGGCAGAAAGTCGAGGGAGAGGGAGGTGCCTGCTTCCGTCCTGAAGT
>NW_024343971.1:0-390 GCF_902729225.1 Pteropus medius | reverse complement strand
AAATGAGGTGGGGGCTTTTGTCAGTTTGGGTAGGTGGAAGATTTATAGTTTGTTCTAGTCATTTTCTTCCCTGGTGTCTATGATTATAATGAGGAGGTATTTTGAGAAGTTGCAAACTATCCATGAATTAAGAATCAGACCATGTGACTAGGACCAAACTATAGCTCTGAGGCAGATCTGAGGTAGGACAGCACAGGAGTTAAGGGCATAGACTTGTGGCAGACAGACCTGAGTTCAAATCTGGTTCTGCCTCTTACTTAGGTGACCTTGGCAAGTTAAACGGCCTCTCCATGGCCAAAGTTTTTCTTCTATAGCTAGTTCTTTATAGTTGTGGTCGGTATTACTGAGATGGTAGAGGGCAGAATGTCCAATATGGTAGTAACTGCTTAA
>NW_024343970.1:0-309 GCF_902729225.1 Pteropus medius | reverse complement strand
TATATATATATATATATACATATATATATATATATAAAGTGTGAGAGAAATAGACAGATACATAGATAGATAGATAGGTAGATAGAGAGAGAGAGAGAGAGAAACAGAGAAAGAGAGAGAGATAGAGATATAGAGATATCTATATAGATATAGCTATATCTAGGGGAGCTCTGGCAAAAAGCACTCTACTGACGTCCATTTTGAGCCAGAACTGCAGACTTCCGAGATACGGCTCACTTGCGGCAAATTCAAGGCCCTCCCGGCGCCTCGGGGCTCTGAGGGCGATGCTCGGTCGTCTGCGGGTACTGG
>NW_024343969.1:0-4621 GCF_902729225.1 Pteropus medius | reverse complement strand
GAAAGTGGAAATCAGACTTCAGGACGGAAGCAGACACCTCCCTCTCCCTCACCTTTCAGCCTGGGATGGTCGTAATGGTCCCCGTGGACGCATTCAAATGAAGAAATGAAAGGCTCAAAGAGCTGATCGCAAAGCTCCTAAGGCACGGAGGCCGAATTGAGACCCACAGCTGTCTGCAGTGTCTCCTAACTGAACTCTTTCCAGCGGGTGACGGCCGCCATGGACGCAGGGGCAAAGCATCCCTGGGTACGCTGTCTGTGGGTGGCCCTGAACCCTGCAAGAGCATACAGAGACGAATGAGACGTAGTTTGTACCTCTAGGAGCTCAAAGTGTCAGTGAGTGCTCCTCCAACTTCGCTACCCCAGTACCCGCAGATGACCGAGCATCGCCCACAGAGCCCCAAGGCCCCGGGAGGGCTGTGCATTTTCCGCAAGTGAGCCTTTTCTCGGAAGTCTGCGATTCTGGCTCAAAATGGACGTCACCAGAGAGCTTTTCGCCAAAGCTACCATATACACATATATGCATATATATATTCATCTATATGCATATATGTGTATATGGTGGAATTTCGAAGGAAACCTGCGTGGAACCCTGGTCTAGCACAGAAGACAGGCCGCTGCTAGCACCTCCACCTCCCCGCAGTGTGGACACCGGGCGTTCCAGAGCCACAATTCAGCATGATCTCTTTTTATTCCGGAGGCCCCGAGGCTCCTTCCTCAGGCCTAGGCTCCTTCCCGCTTTCCGCAGTGGAAATCAGACTTCAGGACGGAAGCAGACACCTCCCTCTCCCTCACCTTTCAGCCTGGGATGGTCGTAATGGTCCCCGTGGACGCATTAAAATGAAGAAATGAAAGGCTCAAAGAGCTGATCGCAAAGCTCCTAAGGCACGGAGGCCGAATTCAGACCCACAGCTGTCTGCAGTGTCTCCCTACTGAACTCTTTCCAGCGGGTGACGGCTGCCATGGACGGAGGGGCCAAAGCATCCCAGGGTACGCTGTCTGTGGGCGGCCCTGAACCCTGCAAGAGGATGCAGAGACGAATGACACGTAGTTTGTACCTCTAGGAGCTCAAAGTGTCAGTGAGTGCTCCTCCAACTTCGCCACCCCAGTACCCGCAGATGACCGGCATGGCCCACAGAGCCCCAAGGCCCCGGGAGGGCTGTGCATTTGCCGCAAGTGAGCCTTTTCTCGGAAGTCTGCGATTCTGGCTCAAAATGGACGCCACCAGAGAGCTTTTTGCCAAAGCTACCATATACATATATATGCATATATATGTTCATCTATATGCATATATATGTATATGGTGGATTTTCGAAGGAAACCTGCGTGGACCCCTGCTCTACCACAGGAGACAGGCCGCTCCTCGCACCTCCACCTCCCTGCAGTGTGGACACCGGGCGCTCCAGAGCCACAATTCAGCATGATCTCTTTTCATCCCAGAGGCCCCGGGGCTCCTTCCTAAGGCCTCGGCTCCTTCCCGCTTTCCGCAGTGGAAATCAGACTTCAGGACGGAAGCAGACACCTCCCTCTCCCTCACCTTTCTGCCTGGGATGGTCGTAATGGTCCCCTGGGACGCATTCAAAATGAAGAAATGAAAGGCTCAAAGAGCTGATCGCAAAGCTCCTAAGGCACGGAGGCCGAATTCAGACCCACAGCTGTCTGCAGTGTCTCCCAGCTGACCTCTTTCCAGCGGGTGACGGCCCCCATGGACGGAGGGGCCAAGCATCCCTGGCTACGCTGTCTGTGGGTGGCCGTGAACCCTGCAAGAGGATACAGAGACGAATGAGACGTAGTTTGTACCTCTAGGAGCTCAAAGTGTCAGTGAGTGCTCCTCCAACTTCGGTACCCCAGTCTCCGCAGAATACCGAGCATCGCCCACAGAGCCCCAAGGCCCCAAGGCCCCGGGAGAGCTGTGCATTTGCCGCAAGAGAGCCTTTTCTCAGAAGTCTGCCATTCTGGCTCAAAATGGACCTCACCAGAGAGCTTTTTGCCAAAGCTACCATATACATATATATGCATATATATGTTCATCTATATGCATATATATGTATATGGTGGATTTTCGAAGGAAACCTGCGTGGACCCCTGCTCTACCACAGGAGACAGGCCGCTCCTCGCACCTCCACCTCCCCGCAGTGTGGACTCCGGGCGTTCCAGAGCCACAATTCAGCATGATCTCTTTTCATCCCAGAGGCCCCGGGGCTCCTTCCTAAGGCCTCGGCTCCTTCCCGCTTTCCGCAGTGGAAATCAGACTTCAGGACGGAAGCAGACACCTCCCTCTCCCTCACCTTTCTGCCTGGGATGGTCGTAATGGTTCCCGTGGATGCATTCAAAATGAAGAAATGAAAGGCTCAAAGAGCTGATCGCAAAGCTCATAAGGCACGGAGGCCTAATTCAGACCCACAGCTGTCTGCAGTGTCTCCCAACTGAACTCTTTCCAGCGGGTGACGGCCGCCATGGACGCAGGGGCCAAAGCATCCCAGGGTACGCTGTCTGTGGTGGCCCTGAACCCTGCAAGAGCATACAGAGACGAATGGGACGTAGTTTGTACCTCTAGGAGCTCAAAGTGTCAGTGAGTGCTCCTCCAACTTCGGTACCCCAGTCCCCGCAGATGACCGAGCATCGCCCACAGAGCCCCAAGGCCCCCGGAGGGCTGTGCATTTGCCGCAAGTGAGCCTTTTCTCGGAAGTCTGCGATTCTGGCTCAAATGGACGTCACCAGAGAGCTTTTCGCCAAAGCTACCATATACATATATATGCATATATATATTCATATATATGTATATGGTGGATTTTCGAAGGAAACCTGCGTGGACCCCTGGTCTACCACAGAAGACAGGCCGCTGCTAGCACCTCCACCTCCCCGCAGTGTGGACACCGGGCGTTCCAGAGCCACAATTCAGCATGATCTTTTCATCCCAGCGGCCCCGGGGCTCTTTCCTCAGGCACGGCTCCTTCCCGCTTTCCGCAGTGGAAATCAGACTTCAGGACGGAAGCAGACACCTCCCTCTCCCTCACCTTTCTGCCTGGGATGGTCGTAATGGTCCCCGTGGACGCATTCAAATGAAGAAATGAAAGGCTCAAAGAGCTGATCGCAAAGCTCCTAAGGCACGGAGGCCGAATTCAGACCCGCAACTGTCTGCAGTGTCACCCAACTGAACTCTTTCCAGCGGGTGACGGCCGCCATGGACACAGGGGCCAAAGCATCCCTGGTACACTGTCTGTGGGTGGCCCTGAACCCTGCAAGGGCATACAGAGACGAAGGAGACGCAGTTTGTACCTCTAGGAGCTCAAAGTGTCAGTGAGTGCTCCTCCAACTTCGGTACCCCAGTCCCCGCAGATGACCGAGCATCGCCCACAGAGCCCCAAGGCCCCGGGAGGGCTGTGCATTTGCCGCAAGTGAGCCTTTTCTCGGAAGTCTGCGATTCTGGCTCAAAATGGACGTCACCAGAGAGCTTTTTGCCAAAGCTACCATATACATATATATGCATATATGTTCATCTATATGCATATATATGTATATGGTGGATTTTCGAAGGAAACCTGCGTGGACCCCTGGTCTACCACAGAAGGCAGGCCGCTCCTAGCACCTCCACCTCCCCGCAGTGTGGACACCGGCATTCCAGAGCCACAATTCAGCATGATCTCTTTCATCCCAGAGGCCCCGGGGCTCCTTCCTAAGGCCTCGGCTCCTTCCCGCTTTCCGCAGTGGAAATCAGACTTCAGGACGGAAGCAGACACCTCCCTATCCCTAACCTTTCTGCCTGGGATGGTCGTAATGGTCCCCGTGAACGCATTCAAAATGAAGAAATGAAAGGCTCAAAGAGCTGATCGCAAAGCTCCTAAGGCACGGAGGCCGAATTCAGACCCACAACTGTCTGCAGTGTCTCCCAACTGAACTCTTTCCAGCGGGTGACGGCCGCCATGGACGCAGGGGCCAAGGCATCCCTGGGTACGCTGTCTGTGGGCGGCCCTGAACCCTGCAAGAGGATGCAGAGACGAATGACACGTAGTTTGTACCTCTAGGAGCTCAAAGTGTCAGTGAGTGCTCCTCCAACTTCGCCACCCCAGTACCGCAGATGACCGGGCATGGCCCACAGAGCCCCAAGGCCCCGGGAGGGCTGTGCATATGCCGCAAGTGAGCCTTTTCTCGGAAGTCTGCGATTCTGGTTCAAAATGGACGTCACCAGAGAGCTTTTCGCCAAAGCTACCATATACATATATATGCATATATATATGCATATATATGTATATGGTGGATTTTCGAAGGAAACCTGCGTGGACCCCTGGTCTACCACAGAAGACAGGCCGCTGCTAGCACCTCCACCTCCACGCAGTGTGGACACCGGGCGTTCCAGAGCCACAATTCAGCATGATCTCTTTTCATCCCGGAGGCCCCGGGGCTCCTTCCTCAGGCCTAGGCTCCTTCCCGCTTTCCGCAGTGGAAATCAGACTTAAGGACGGAAGCAGACACCTCCCTCTCACTCACCTTTCAGCCTGGGATGGTCGTAATGGTCCCCGGGGACGCATTCAAAATGAAGAAATGAAAGGCTCAAAGAGCTGATCGCAAAGCTCCTAAGGCACGGAGGCCGAATTCAGACCGACAGCTGTCTGCAGTGTCTC
>NW_024343968.1:0-323 GCF_902729225.1 Pteropus medius | reverse complement strand
TTTTCTGTGAAACTTGACTGTAGTGGTTATTGACCAAGTAGACTTTTCCTATGGGAATTTTCTGTGAAACTTGACTGTAGTGGTTATTGACCAAGTAGACTTTTCCTATGGGAATTTTCAAACATGTACGAAAGTAGAGAGAATAATATAATGAATTACCAGGTACCTGTCGCCCAACTTGTGGTTTCATCAACATATGGCCAATCTTGTTTCATCTCTACTCCCATTCACTTCCTCTCCCCACTAGATTATTTTGATCCGAAATCGATATATTGACCAAATTTTCAGTTTCTACTTGTTCTCGAAGCTATTTCCCTTAGATA
>NW_024343967.1:0-900 GCF_902729225.1 Pteropus medius | reverse complement strand
TTCTGTCTTACCTTTATTCCCCTTAAGGGTTTACCTTTATTCTTTTTATTCTGCATATGATCCTGACATGTGATTTTGCCTGTGATTTAAGTTATTCGGTATCTACACCTCCTCCCTGCCCTTGCTCCAGCTCGAATTCTCCTTCTTGCCATATTGTCATTGTTTGAGTTTTATTTTCGGTCTTTTGTGGTAATAAATTGTGTTCTATGAACAGTAAACTGAGCACATGCGTATTCAATTTCTGTGCCCACTGCTCTTTAAGCTGCTCCTCACTGTATGTCCCCAAACGCTGGGGGAGACTTTGCTCGTGAGCCCCAAACGCTGGGGGGACTTCGCCCGTGAGCGCAGGGGGCCCGGGGAAAGCGGGCAGACCCCAGGGTCAGCACGTGCTAGAAAATGGCCTCAGTTTGCACTTACATTTTTTGATAGTGTATTGATAGCATCTCAGTGTCGATGGAAAGCCCAGATGCGTAAACAGTGACTCTCAGGCTCGCTTCCTGGCGGTGTGTCTTAGCTACGTTCCTGTCCTGTGTTCGGACTTCAGGATGTCCGAGCGTGTCCTCCGATGTCAACATGCGCGGCTCGGGCCCCAGGCTTAGGCGGCTCCGTGGTGCTCGTGCCGCGACCCTCCGGCCAGCGTCCCCGCTTCCCGCGTCTGGGTCTGCGCTCTCTGCCGTCCGGGCCTCGCCTCAGTGAGACATTCCCAGGTGCCATTGCTGTCACGTGACCGTCCAGTCACACGCAATGCGAGTGACAGGTCTCCGCTGCGTGAGGACACGTCCCCACGCCACGACCCCGCTTATCCCTCGTGAGAAGCATTCCAGTTCGTTTTAATTTATTGTACTTGAGTGCACTTTCTATATAAAATTACATCTGTCTTGAATCCCCTAACAAGTTAGC
>NW_024343966.1:0-1221 GCF_902729225.1 Pteropus medius | reverse complement strand
CAATCTGCTTCCCCAGCAGCTTCAGGAGCTACCTGCCTAGCTCAAGAGACCTAAAATAGGCTGGAATTGGGAAAGAAGAAACTACCATTTTCCATTAAAAAATCCTATGTATGTAAGATAAAGGATGCTAACTAAACTTACTGTGGTGATCGCAGTAAGTTTAGAAATAAATTGTCATTATGCTATACACCTTAAAGTTATAGATTACTAGATGTCAGTCACAGCTCAATAAAACTAAAAATGTTTCCAAAAATATTTTTATGTATATATCCAATATACAGTGATTTGATTAATGATGATAATAACCTTAATGTAAAATCACACTCATATATACACAGGAAACTTAAAGATATGCAATCTTTACTCGAAAAATGTGGTCTAAATCCAAGTTTAAAGACTCATAAAATAGTAAAAAATTATTATGATAGCTGAACTTAACTACACTTAGAAATTCATCATATGAGATAAAAACGAAGTAAAAGAGCTGGATCACAGATATTAGCAAGAGGCAGGAAAGGCCCAGATCATCAGGGTGACTGAAGACCTAGATTACAACTTATTAAATGCAATGTAAGCTCTGCACTCAGAGCTAGATTCAATTTCTTCATGGTCATTTTCTAAATATGTGAATTGGGAATGTTACTTAAGTATTGTATGCCAGTTTTATATCTTTAAAGTAGTATTCAAAATACTTTGCAAAGTTGTGGTATATTTAAAAGTAAATAAAATATGCAAATGCTTAGGAGAATGTGAAAATTTTAATTGCTTAATGTGGCTATTACTTGTACTATTAATACTATTATAATTAGGTAATAAACTGCAAGTTTAAAAGACATAGCAATAGATTTCCAACATTATACTGTCTTTCTTATCTATGAAAATTTTCACTTTGAATGTGTTTGTATTTGTATGTTCTGTACAATATGCATAAAATATTTATGTGGTCAAAAACACATGTCGATTAAACAAGAATTCTAGGTCTTTTCTGATTTAGGATAGTTTTCTTTTGATATGAAACCATTACTTATAAGTTCAGAAATTAATTTTAATAAACATTGGAATAGTTTGAACTAATATTCTTTAATAGTTTAGGCCATAGAAAATTATTGAAATTTCTGGGGACTATTTCAAATTTCTCCATATTGACACAAAAAAATTAAAATCTTGTCTTCAAAAGATGATTTTTGATTCTCAAAATACATTAAGTCAAAGTATAAAAAT
>NW_024343965.1:0-563 GCF_902729225.1 Pteropus medius | reverse complement strand
CGGTGATCTTATAGTTGAACATAAAAAGTATATTATTAGCACCATTCCCTATGTAACATACAGTGAATTACAGTTTAAGCAACCTCTTGTGAGTTTAATCAGTGTGGGTATTATCTTCATTCAACAGGTGAGGGAACCAAAGTATAAAAAGGTTAATAATCTTCACACTATTTATTATACTACAATTGAACATTTCAAAACACTTTTATAACTTGGTTATCGGATGAGGTTAAAGTTATATTTGTAAGGTTGAAGATAAGGGTAACAGTCTCTAGTCTAAGGCGCCCTTACCTTCCAAAACACACGTGACATGCTTAACAGCGTCAGAGCTGCATAATTAATTGTAGCCTGCACTAAATTTTCAACCTTTTTTATTCAAACATGCTCAGAAGGAGCAAATGAAAAGAAGGAAGGTCAGCCATTATTTTCAGTACTCAGAACTAACCACTACTGTGTAAACACAGTTTTCTTTTTCTTTGCCTGGCTAGAATTGGTTTTTGGTGCTTATGAATTGGATCTTAGTGTATTTGCGCTTTTAGCAATCAACATGTTTTAATCTGATT
>NW_024343964.1:0-476 GCF_902729225.1 Pteropus medius | reverse complement strand
TAATGTAATTGATCTGAAAGTAAAGATAGAGTGAAAGAGAAATGTTGTCAGGAGGGGACACGTAAGGAAATTTGTGGGTGAAAGAGAAATGTGGTCAGGAGGGGACACGTAAGGAACTTTAGGGATGATTGCTCTGTTTCCTGATCACAGTGACAGTATGCTTGCTGTAAAGTGGTGGGTGTATGCTTTATAATTATTTGCTAAATTTCATATTTGTGAATGTGTGTTTTATTTCATAATATCAAAAGTCAAAAAAATTACAGCAAATACAAAAGAGGACCAATATCTCAAATGCCTGTAGAGTACTTACAGATCACTAAGGAAAAGATGAATAGCCTAAGTTTTTTTAATAGGTAAATTATATAAGTAATTAATTCATAAAAAATAACTACAACTAGACACTAAACATACAATATAATGCTTCACCCTACTAATCATTTTGAATGCTAATTAAAATGAGAAAATTACTCTTTTTA
>NW_024343963.1:0-2495 GCF_902729225.1 Pteropus medius | reverse complement strand
TGCAGACAGCTGTGGGTCTGATTTGCGCCTCCGTGCCTTATGAGCTTTGCGATCACCTCTTCGAGCCTTTCATTTCTTCATTTGAATGCGTCCACGGGGACCATTACCACCATCCCAGGCAGAAAGGTGAGGGAGAGGGAGGTGTCTGTCCGTCCTGAAGTCTGATTTCCAATGCGGAAAGAGGAAGGAGCAGAGGCCTTAGGAAGGAGCCCCGGGGCCTCTGGGATGAAAAGAGATCATGCTGAATTGTGGCTCTGGAACGCCCGGTGTCCACACTCCGGGAGGTGGAGGTGCTGGGAGCGGCCTGTCTTCTCTGGTAGACCAGGGTCCACACAGGTTTCTTTCGAAAATCCACCATATACATATATATGCATATAGATGAACATATATATGCATATATATGTATATGGTAGATCTGGCAAAAAGCTCTCTAATGAACTCCATTTTGAGCCGGAACTGCAGACTTTCGAGATACGGCTCACTTGCGGCAAATTCACGGCCCTCCCGGCGCCTCGGGGCTCTGAGGGCGGTGCTCGGTCGGCTGCGGGTACTGGGGCACAGAAGTTGCAGAAGCACTCACTGACACTTTGAGCCCCTAGAGGTACAAACGGCGTCTCATTCCTCTCTGTATCCTCGTGCAGAGCTCCAGGCCACCCACAGACAGCGGACCCAGGGAGGCTTTGGCCCCTCCGTCCCTGGAGGCCGTCACCCGCTGGAAAGAAGTAGTGGTGGACACTGCAGACAGCTGTGGGTCTGATTTCCGCCTCCGTGCCTTATGAGCTTTGCGATCACCTCTTCGAGCCTTTCATTTCTTCATTTGAATGCGTCCACGGGGACCATAACGACCATCCCAGGCAGAAAGGTGAGGGGGAGGGAGGTGTCTGTCCGTCCTGAAGTCTGATTTCCAATGCGGAAAGAGGAAGGAGCAGAGGCCTTAGGAAGGAGCCCCGGGGCCTCTGGGATGAAAAGAGATCATGCTGAATTGTGGCTCTGGAACGCCCGGTGTCCCCACTGCGGGGAGGTGGAGGTGCTAGGAGCCGCCTGTCTTCTGTGGTAGACCAGGGGTCCACGCAGGTTTAGTTCGAAAATCCACCATATACATATATATGCATATAGATGACATATATATGCATATATATGTATATGGTAGCTTTGGCAAAAAGCTCTCTGGTGACGTCCATTTTGAGCCAGAATCGCAGACTTCCGAGAAAAGGCTCACTTGCGCAAATGCACAGCCCTCCCGGGGCCTTGGGGCTCTGGGGGCGATGCTCGGTCTTCTGCGGAGACTGGGGTACCGAAGTTGGAGGAGCACTCACTGACACTTTGAGCTCCTAGAGGTACAAACTACGTCTCATTCGTCTCTGTATGCTCTTGCAGGGTTCAGGGCCACCCACAGACAGCGTACCCAGGGATGCTTTGGCCCCTGCGTCCATGGCGCCCGTCACCCGCTGGAAAGAATTCAATTGGGAGACACTGCAGACAGCTGTGGGTCTGAATTCGGCCTCCAAGCCTTAGGAGCTTTGCGATCAGCTCTTTGAGCCTTTCATTTCTTAATTTTGAATGCGTCCACGGGGACCATTACGACCATCCAAGGCAGAAAGGTGAGGGAGAGGGAGGTGTCTGCTTCCTTCCTGAAGTCTGATTTCCACTGCGGAAAGCGGGAAGGAGCCGAGGCCTTAGGAAGGAGCCCCGGGGCCTCTGGGATGAAAAGAGATCATGCTGAATTGTGGCTCTGGAACGCCCGGTGTCCACACTGCTGGGAGTTGGAGGTGCTAGGAGCGGCCTGTCTTCTATGGTAGACCAGGGGTCCATGCAGGTTTCCTTCGAAAATCCACCATATACATATATATGCATATAGATGAACATATATATGCATATATATGTATATGGTAGCTTTGGCAAAAAGCTCTCTGGTGACGTCCTTTTCGAGCCAGAATCGGAGACTTCCGAGAAAAGGCTCACTTGCGGCAAATGCACAGCCCTCCCGGGGCCTTGGGGCTCTGTGGGCGATGCTCGGTCATCTGCTTGTACTGGGGTACCGAAGTTGGAGGAGCACTCACTGACACTTTGAGCTCCTAGAGGTACAAACTACGTCTCATTCGTCTCTGTATGCTCTTGCAGGGTTCAGGGCCACTCACAGACAGCGTACCCAGGGATGCTTTGGCCCCCGCGTCCATGGCGGCCGTCACCCGCTGGAAAGAGTTCAGTTGGGAGACACTGCAGACAGTTGTGGGTCTGAATTCGGCCTCCGTGCCTTAGGAGCTTTGCGATCAGCTCTTTGAGCCTTTCATTTCTTCATTTTGAATGCGTCCACGGGGACCATTACGACCATCCCAGGCAGAAAGGTGAGGAGAGGGAGGTGTCTGCTTCCGTCCTGAAGTCTGATTTCCACTGCGGAAAGCGGAAGGAGCCGAGGCCTTAGGAAGGAGCCCCGGGGCCTCTGGGATGAAAAGAGATCATGCTGAATTGTGGCTCTGGAACGCCCGGTGTCCACA
>NW_024343962.1:0-315 GCF_902729225.1 Pteropus medius | reverse complement strand
CATTTTGAGCCAGAATCGCAGACTTCCGAGAAAAGGCTCACTTGCGGCAAATGCACAGCCCTCCCGGGGCCTTGGGGCTCTGTGAGCCATGCCCAGTCATCTGCGGGTACCGGGGTGGCGAAGTTGGAGGAGCACTCACTGACACTTTGAGCTTCTAGAGGTACAAACTACGTGTCATTCGTCTCTGCATCCTCTTGCAGGTTTCAGGGCCGCCCACAGACAGCGTACCCAGGGATGCTTTGGCCCCTCCGTACATGGCGGCCGTCACCCGCTGGAAAGAGTTCAGTTGGGAGACACTGCAGCCAGCTGTGGGTC
>NW_024343961.1:0-419 GCF_902729225.1 Pteropus medius | reverse complement strand
CTGAGTGGACTCCCTCCAGTCTCGCCCCTCTTTCCCCTCTCCAGCTCTGCGGCAGCGTGGCTCCGACTCCACCACTTAGCGCACGCAGGCCTCCCCGCACCCCTGTCCAGTCCCAGGGCCGCCCTGCTCCTACTCGGGGTACTCCTGGCGGGAGGCGGTCGGGTCCGAGGCCACACCGACCAGTGCCACCAACGCCAGCAGCGCGGAGCCATGGCTGGAAGGAGGAACCAAGCCTGCAGATCTGATCCTGGTGACTGGCCCGCGCCCCGCGCTAAGCGCCGGCTCCGCCTCCGGCTCCGGCCCCGCCTCCGGCTCCGGCCCCGCCTCCGGCTCCGGCCCCGCCCCTCCCTGACCCCGCCCATAGGCGCGGACCCGCCCCAAATCCTGCCTAGCACGCTCTAGGAAAGCCCAGCGAGGCG
>NW_024343960.1:0-1325 GCF_902729225.1 Pteropus medius | reverse complement strand
TTCCTGGCTCTCTGCTCCAGCGTCTTCAGCCTGTCCCCGCAACGACAGTTGGACACGTCGCCCCACAGGTCCCCGGGCTCCATGCTGTCCTGTCTGACGTGGCTCCCTGTCAGCCGGGAATCGGGTGGGAAAACAAGAGGACACGAACAAGGTGACTCTGCGCCGTGCGACACCGCAGCAGAGCCAGAGCGGCAGCCGGACGCGGCTCGGCTCAGCTCCAGACACGCTGAGAAGGGACCCGCCTGGCCGCCCCACCCGGCAGCGCCGCGCGGCCTGCGGCTCTGGGCTGGGTGGCTGCGTGGCCGGCGCCCGGGAGTGCCTGTGCCGCCCAGGCTCACGCCCGGGGCCGGGCTGGGGCAAGCACACAGACGTGCTTACGGTGCCATGGAAAAGCACAAGAGGATTTAAGAACCGTCAACAAAAACGACTCAAATGCCATAAAATGGGAATGTATTAAATGGCTTAGGATTAGTTTTTTGGGTTAAAAAATTGGAGCCGGAGCTAGGGTCTTACAGTAGATACTTATAGAAGCGAGCCGTGAGTCACGTGACAGCCAGCTGGCTTTGATTTTTCTGGACAGAACTGCAGGCGATGGAGGTAAACTACACCCATCTCTAGGCAGACCGGGTACCAGGAACGCTGTGGACCGGGCAGGGGCTGGACGACAGGGCCCCCAGGGGCCTGAGGCTCTTGCCAGGCTGACTCCAACAGACCAAGTATGGTCCTGGCTCCCTGGAGCTGGCCGCCCTAGAACCCTCACAGCAGAAGCGAACCCCGTGGGGAGGGAGGCCAAATCATAAAGTGACGTGTGACAGCCACGTCACCGCATCGGGAGCCCCGCCGAGGCCGTGCCTGGGACGGTACCTCTCTGGTAGTACTTGGAGTTGTGTGTCCACCTGAAGCCTGTGCAGAGGCCGAAGTCCGTCAGCTTAATGTGCCCATCGAGATCAATGAGGATGTTGTCCGGCTTGATGTCTCGATGGATGAAGCCCATCTTGTGGACGCTCTCGACGGCCAACGTGAGCTCTGCGATGTAGAAGCGGGCCAGGTGCTCGGGGAAGACCTCCATGCGGATCAGCAGGCTCATCATGTCACCCCCGGGGATGTAGTCCATCACGAAGTACAGGCTGTCCTTGTCCTGGAAGGAGTAGTACAGCTTGACCACCCACTCGTTGTCCGCCTCGGCCAGGATGTCCCTCTCAGCCTTGACATGGGCCACCTGGTTCCGGTCCAGAACGTCCTTTTTGCGCAGCGTCTTCATGGCGTACAGGGCGTGCGTGTCCACCTTGCAGGCCAGGCACACCTCGCCGAAGGCGCCGACCCCC
>NW_024343959.1:0-716 GCF_902729225.1 Pteropus medius | reverse complement strand
CTATATAAATGCGACAACTGTTTTATAAGATTTAAAGATTCTTTTGATGGCAGGATACAATACTATGACACTTGGATGAATGAAAGGCAGACTTTTTGTTACTTAGAACTACAAATGAGAGAAGGCTGCCGGGCAGGGCCACACAGGGGGTTGAACCAGGGACAGAGTAGCAGAAAACTGGGGCTTCAGCGGGCAGCTTCTGTGTGGCAAGAGGTGGGGAATTACTTGTTTTCAGCTCCCTGTGGACTGGCTAATGTGAGCAATTTCATGGGCTCCAGAGCACAGTTCTCCCTAGTAGTTTGGTACCCGGCCCTGGACAATTAAGGTGATTAGTGGCCCTGGAGTGTAAGGGACCCATAAGAGAAGTGGCTGGGGTGTGGACTTAGCTCCTGGAAAAGGGATATTGACCGACCTCCAGCCAGGGCCTCAAAACTGGGCCAAGGCAGCATTAAACACAAAAACAAAAATAAACCTATGTTATAACCACCATACTATACAGTGCAGTTCTCACAGACAACTGTAACCCTTTCCATCCCAGGCTAAGGTGAAGACTCTCCTGCCATCTGGCTGATGCTTCTCTGGAGATATATATGTGTGTGTGTGTGTATATATGTATATATATGTGTGTGTGTGTGTATATATGTATATATATTTATGTGTATATATATACATATATGTGGCATTTTATATATGCCATTTTATATATACCATTTTCT
>NW_024343958.1:0-352 GCF_902729225.1 Pteropus medius | reverse complement strand
CCCCCTGCCTGCTTTCTAAATAAAGTTTTATTCGCACACAGCCAGGACTATTTATTTAGATATCGTCTATGGCGGCTCATTTGGTACAACGGCAGAGTCGCCACCACAGAGACGGTACAGCCCACGAGGCCTGAAATAGTTATTACAGAGTTTCCTGATGCCTCCACGAGGCCCACAATCCCTGGCTGGGAGGCGAAGAAAGGCAGAGAGTTCCCTGATCAAGGTCGATCGTGCGCTCACGCTCATCGGCAAACCTCGAGCCGCTACAAGCGAGCGATGATGCAGGAGCAGGAAAGTCCAAGCTCCAATCACAGATCTGCGCGGGGCACCTAAGGACAAGAGCATCCACCAG
>NW_024343957.1:0-418 GCF_902729225.1 Pteropus medius | reverse complement strand
AAAAAAAAAAAGAAAAGAAAAAGAAAAAGAAAAAAAGAAAAACAAGAAAAAGAAAGAAAGAAAGGAAATTTCTTAAATTATTTATTTTCTTACTTAACAATGAGTATCTTCTAAACCCTCACTATTAAAAATTACCAATAATCTATTTTTCTTCTTATCGCTAAAACAGTAAATTGTTTTTCGCCTTCTTCTTCTTTGAACTCTCTATTACATTTATTATTGTTTTTAAAATTCATTATTCACTACTGTTGGCTTCCATTTCTTTTGAAGTTATTGCCTCTTGGCTTCCTAGATGCCTCTTTCCTGGTCACTTCTACACTGTCCACCATTCATTCTTAGTAGCTCTTATTGGAATCTCTTGCTCATTCTGCCCCTCAATTTTGCATTCCTAAAATTCTCTCCTTGGCACTCTTTTTTT
>NW_024343956.1:0-4870 GCF_902729225.1 Pteropus medius | reverse complement strand
GGCCTCCGTGCCTTAGGAGCTTTCACTGATCCAGCTCTCTGAGCCTTTCATTTCTTCATTTTGAATGCGTCCACGGGGACCATCACGACCATCCCAGGCAGAAAGGGGAGGGCGAGGGAGGTGTCTGCTTCCGTCTGAAGTCTGATTTCCACTGCGGAAAGCGGGAAGGAGCCGAGGCCTTAGGAAGGAGCCCCGGGGCCTCTGGGATGAAAAGAGATCATGCTGAATTGTGGCTCTGGAACGCCGGTGTCCACACTCCGGGGAGGTGGAGGTGCTGGGAGCGGCCTGTCTTCTCTGGTGGACCAGGGATCCACACAGGTTTCCTTCGAAAATCCACCATATACATATATATGCACATAGATGAACATATATATGCATATATATGTATATGGTAACACTAACAAAAGCTCTGGTGACGTCCATTTCGAGCCAGAATCGCAGACTTCCGAGAAAAGGCTCACTTGCGGCAAATGCACAGCCCTCCCGGGGCCTTGGGGCTCTGTGGGCGATGCTCGGTCATCTGCGGGTACTGGGGTAGCGAAGTTGGAGGAGCACTCACTGACACTTTGAGCTCGTAGAGGTACAAACTACGTCTCATTCGTCTCTGTATCCTCTTGCAGGGTTCCGGGCCACCCACAGACAGCGTAGCCAGGGATGCTTTGGCCCCTCCGTCCATGGGGGCCGTCACCCGCTGGAAAGAGGTGAGCTGGGAGACACTGCAGACAGCTGTGGGTGTGAATTCGGCCTCCGTGCCTTAGGAGCTTTGCGATCAGCTCTCTGAGCCTTTCATTTCTTCATTTTGAATGCGTCCACGGGGACCATCACGACCATCCCAGGCAGAAAGGTGAGGGCGAGGGAGGTGTCTGCTTCCGTCCTGAGTCTGATTTCCACTGCGGAAAGCGGGAAGGAGCCGAGGCCTTAGGAAGGAGCCCCGGGGCCTCTGGGATGAAAAGAGATCATGCTGAATTGTGGCTCTGGAACGCCCGGTGTCCACACTGCGGGGAGAGGTGGAGATGCTTAGAAGCTGGCCCTGTCTGATCTCAAATGTCACAAGAAAAACACAACCTTTTGTCATAAAAATCACCCTTATATATATAAATATATATATAGAAAGAGAGAGAAATCCATGAATGAATGAATGGAATGGAAATGAATAGATAGTTAGATAGATAGATGGATAGATAGATGGAGATATAGAGATATCTATAGATACAGATAAAAGATATAGATAGATATATCTAGAACTCTAATGTAAAAGCTCTACACAGGCGGTAAATTTCGAGCCAGAATCGCAGACTTCCGAGAAAAGGCTCACTTGCGGCAAATGCACAGCCCTCCCGGGGCCTTGGGGCTCTGTGGCGATGCTCGGTCATCTGCGGGTACTGGGGTAGCGAAGTTGGAGGAGCACTCACTGACACTTTGGGCTCCTAGAGGTACAAACTACGTCTCATTCGTCTCTGTATCCTCTTGCAGGGTTCACGGCCACCCACAGACAGCGTAGCCAGGGATGCTTTGGCCCCTCCGTCCATGGGGGCCGTCACCCGCTGGAAAGAGGTCAGCTGGGAGACCCTGCAGACAGCTGTGGGTCTGAATTCGGCCTCCGTGCCGTAGGAGCTTTGCGATCAGCTCTCTGAGCCTTTCATTTCTTCATTTTGAATGCGTCCACGGGGACCATGACGACCGTCCCAGGCAGAAAGGTGAGGGCGAGGGAGGTGTCTGCTTCCGTCCTGAAGTCTGATTTCCACTGCGGAAAGCGGGAAGGAGCCGAGGCCTTAGGAAGGAGCCCGGGGGCCTCTGGGATGAAAAGAGATCATGCTGAATTGTGGCTCTGGAACGCCCGGTGTCCACACTGAGGGGAGGTGGAGGTGCGAGGAGCGGCCTGTCTTCTGTGGTAGAGCAGGGGTCCAGGCAGGTTTCCTTCGAAAATCCACCATATACATATATATGCATATAGATGAACATATATATGCATATATATGTATATGGTAGCTTTGGCAAAAAGCTCTCTGGTGACGTCCATTTCGAGCCAGAATCGCAGACTTCCGAAAAAGGCTCACTTGCGGCAAATGCACAGCCCTCCCGGGGCCTTGGGGCTCTGTGGGCGATGCTCGGTCATCTGCGGGTACTGGGGTAGCGAAGTTGGAGGAGCACTCACTGACACTTTGAGCTCCTAGAGGTACAAAGTACGTCTCATTCGTCTCTGTATCCTCTTGCAGGGTTCACGGCCACCCACAGACAGCGTAGCCAGGGATGCTTGGCCCCTCCGTCCATGGGGGCCGTCACCCGCTGGAAAGAGGTCAGCTGGGAGACACTGCAGACAGCTGTGGGTCTGAATTCGGCCTCCGTGCCTTAGGAGCTTTGCGATCAGCTCTCTGAGCCTTTCATTTCTCATTTTGAATGCGTCCACGGGGACCATCACGACCATCCCAGGCAGAAAGGTGAGGGCGAGGGAGGTGTCTGCTTCCGTCCTGAAGTCTGATTTCCACTGCGGAAAGCGGGAAGGAGCCGAGGCCTTAGGAAGGAGCCCAGGAGCCTCTGGGATGAAAAGAGATCATGCTGAATTGTGGCTCTGGAACGCCCGGTGTCCACACTGCGGGGAGGTGGAGGTGCGAGGAGCGGCCTGTCTTCTGTGGTAGAGCAGGGGTCCAGGCAGGTTTCCTTCGAAAATCCACCATATACATATATATGCATAGATGAACATATATATGCATATATATGTATATGGTAGCTTTGGCAAAAAGCTCTCTGGTGACGTCCATTTTGAGCCAGAATCGCAGACTTCCGAGAAAAGGCTCACTTGCGGCAAATGCACAGCCGTCCCGGGGCCTTAGGGCTCTGTGTGCGATGCTCAGTTTCTGCGGAGACTGGGGTACCGAAGTTGGAGGAGCACTCACTGACACTTGGAGCTCCTAGAGGTACAAACTACATCTCATTCGTCTCTGTATGCTCTTGCAGGGTTCAGGGCCACCCACAGACAGCGCACCCAGGGATGCTTTGGCCCCTGCTTCCATGGCGGCCGTCACCCGCTGGAAAGAGTTCAGTTGGGAGACACTGCAGACAGCTGTGGTTCTGAATTCGGCCACTGTGCCATAGGAGTTTTGCGATCAGCTCTTTGAGCCTTTCATTTCTTCATTTTGAATGCGTCCACGGGGACCATTACGACCATCCCAGGCAGAAAGGTGAGGGAGAGGGAGGTGTCTGCTTCCGTCCTGAAGTCTGATTTCCACTGGGAAAGCGGGAAGGAGCCGAGGCCTTAGGAAGGAGCACCGGGGCCTCTGGGATGAAAAGAGATCATGCTGAATTGTGGCTCTGGAACGCCCGGTGTCCACACTGCGGGGAGGTGGAGGTGCGAGGAGCGGCCTGTCTTCTGTGGTAGAGCAGGGTCCAGGCAGGTTTCCTTCGAAAATCCACCATATACATATATATGCATATAGATTAACATATATATGCATATATATGTATATGGTAGCTTTGGCAAAACGCTCTCTGGTGACGTCCATTTTGAGCCAGAATAGCAGACTTCCGAGAAAAGGCTCAATTGCGGCAAATGCTCAGCCCTCCCGGGGCCTGGGGCTCTGTGGGCGATGCTCGGTCTTCTGCGGAGACTGGGGTACCGAAGTTGGAGGAGCACCATCGACACTTTCGAGGTCCGGAGATAAACTACGTCTCATTCGTCTCTGTATCCTCTTGCAGGGTTCACGGCCACCCACAGACAGCGTAGCCAGGGATGCTTTGGCCCCTCCGTCCATGGGGGCCGTCACCCGCTGGAAAGAGGTCAGCTGGGAGATACCGCAGACAGCTGTGGGTCTGAATTCGGCCTCCGTGCCTTAGGAGCTTTGCGATCATCTCTTTGAGACTTTCATTTCTTCATTTTGAATGCGTCCACGGGGACCATTACGACCATCCCAGGCAGAAAGGTGAGGGGGAGGGAGGTGTCTGCTTCCGTCCTCAAGTCTGATATCCACTGCGGAAAGCGGGAAGGAGCCGAGGCCCTAGGAAGGAGCCCCGGAGCCTCTGGGATGAAAAGAGATCATGCTGAATTGTGGCTCTGGAACGCCCGGTGTCCCCACTGCGGGGAGGTGGAGGTGCTAGGAGCGGCCTGTCTTCTGTGGTAGACCAGGGTCGACGCAGGTTTCCTTCGAAAATCCACCATATACATATATATGCATATAGATGAACATATATATGCATATATATGTATATGGTAGCTTTGGCAAAAAGCTCTCTGGTGATGTCCATTTTGAGCCAGAATCGCAGACTTCCAGGAAAAGGCTCACTTGCGGCAAATGCACAGTCCTCCCGGGGCCTTGGGGCTCTGTGGGCGATGCTCGGTCTTCTGCGGAGACTGGGGTACCGAAGTTGGAGGAGCACTCACTGACACTTTGAGCTCCTAGAGGTACAAACTACGTCTCATTCCTCTGCGTATGCTCTTGCAGGGTTCAGGGCCACCCACAGACAGCGTACCCAGGGATGCTTTGGCCCCTGCGTCCATGGCGGCCGTCACCCGCTGGAAAGAGTTCAGTTGGGAGACACTGCAGATAGCTGTGGGTCTGAATTCGGCCTCCGTGCCTTAGGAGCTTTGCGATCAGCTCTTTGAGCCTTTCATTTCTTCATTTTGAATGTGTCCACGGGGACCATTACGACCATCCCAGGCAGAAAGGTGAGGGAGAGGGAGGTGTCTGCTTCCGTCCTGAAGTCTGAATTCCACTACGGAAAGCGGGAAGGAGCCGAGGCCTCAGGAAGGAGCCCCGGGGCCTCTGGGATGAAAAGAGATCATGCTGAATTGTGCCTCTGGAACGGCCGGTGTCCCCACTGCGGGGAGGTGGAGGTGCTAGGAGCGGCCTCTCTTCTGTGGTAGACCAGGGGTCCA
>NW_024343955.1:0-472 GCF_902729225.1 Pteropus medius | reverse complement strand
CACGGCAGATGCCGAGGCCTCGAGCAGGTGTCCGCCCGTTCGCCCTCCGACGGGCTCCACGGCAGCCTGGGGGCGCGTCGGGCCGTGCACGCGTGCGCATGCACACACACACGCACACACGCACGCGCACACACACACACACATGCACATGCACACGGCAACACCGACACACGCGGCCGCGCCTCCGACACAGGCCGAGAAGGGAGGCCGGTGGGGACCCGGAGGCCGGCCTCTGCCGGCCCCTCCCGTGCTGCTCCCTTCTGCGGTCCCTTGGCCACCCTAGCACAGTCCCCCGCCTGTCACCAGATTTTGTTTTCCGTGAAAGCGCTCTCGGGAGAAGAGCCTCTCCCAGCCGGTTGTCAGCTGCCCTGGAGCCCCTCACACCCTGCCTTAAAGGGCCGGCACGTCTGCGGGCGAGGCCGGCCCCCGGCAGGCCCCCGTCCCCGAATCGTGTGCCGCCTGACCCCCACCC
>NW_024343954.1:0-609 GCF_902729225.1 Pteropus medius | reverse complement strand
GGCTGTGGCTCAGTCTCGGTTTTGCAACTGGGGCCAGTAAAAATCAACTGTCGATTCTCTGAAGTCCTGTCCCACTTCTCTGCTTTCTGCCCTGATGACTGGGCCCTGTTGCCAGCTGGTAGAAATTCAGGCACTTCCAGGCAGGCTGATCAGGCACTTCCAGGCACTTCCAGGCCAGCTGGTAGAAATTCAGGCACTTCCAGGCAGGCCGATCAGTCGCCACACCTTCTTCCCTCCACCTTCTCCTGCAAGGAGCTCCAGTGGCTGCTGTGAGAGGCAGCTTCTTTATTTCTCCCAGTCCACTGCCTGACACCTGGGGTTCTGACCTGTGGTAGGTCTTATGCGCAGACCTGTGGTAGGTCTTAGCTCAGACATGCTAGTGTACAGTTTAGGTGTTTTTTTGTTGAGTTTTAGATGTTCAGCTTATTGTTGTTTCAGGGAGAGAAATCTGAGGATGTCTCTCACTCACCATGTTTCTCGCCCCACATAGAGTGTTTTAAACAGTGATTGGCAAGCACAAAATAAATGTTCTGTATTTTAATCTGTTATTGTTATTCTTTGCAGTGGGGAATAGATTGAAAATGATCTGCTTAAGTCAGATGTACATGG
>NW_024343953.1:0-6101 GCF_902729225.1 Pteropus medius | reverse complement strand
AACTTTACTCTAAAACTAACGCTAACCCTAACCTTAACCCTAATAATAACCCTAACACTTAACCTAACCCCAAAACTAATGCTAATCCTAAAACAATTTCTAGCACTAACCCTAGCACTAAACGTAATCCTAACTCTAACACTATGCCTAATCCAAAACCTAACCCAAACGCTAACCTTAATTGTAACATTAACTCTAGCCATAACAGTAAACCTAATTCTAACGTTAACCCATAACCCTAATGTATCTCTAACCCTAACACTAACCTTAACACTAACCCTAACTCTAAAATCTTAACCTAACACTAATCGTAAACTTAACCCTAACCTAAACGTAAAACTAACCCTAACCGTAACTGAACCCTAACCTAAATCTAACTCTAAACCTAATCCTAACCTGAACCGTAACCTATAACTAACGCTAACCCTAAAACCTAATCCTAACCCTTACAATAATGCTGAGTCTAACCTTAAAACTAAATCTATTGAAACCCTAATTCTATCTCTAACCCTAATACTAAACCTAACTCTAAATTTTACACTAAAAATAACTCTAAACCTAACACCTTATCCTAAACTTAAACCTAAACCTAAAGATAACGCTAACCCTAACACCAACCCTAACCCTAACCCTAACTGTAACCTAACCTAACCCTAACCGTAACTTTAATAGTAAACCTACCTCTAACTAAAACTAACCCTAACCTTAATGCTAAAGATTAACCTTAACTCTAACCCTAATTATAACCCTGATCCTTACTCTAAAACTAATGCTAATCCTAAGTCAAATTCTAACCCTAATCTAACAATAACTCACTCTAAATTATAAACTAACGGTATCTTGGACCCTAACCCCTTATTCTAAACCTAACTCTAACCCCAACTTTAAATCTAAAACTAACCCTAACCTTAATCTCCACCCTAATATTAACCCTAACCCTGAATCTAACCCTAAACTAAAGCTAATCGTAACTCTAATTCTAAACCTAACGCTAACACTAACCATAACCATGAACCTAACCCTAAAACTATAGCTATTCCTAACTTTAATTCTAACCATATCCCTCATTTACAACTAACAATAAACCTAACCTTAACTGCTTACCTTAACCCTACCCTAAACCTAAGGCTAACCCTACAGCTAACACTAACTCTAACCCTAAATCTAATCCTACCTGAACCAAACCCTAAACCTAAAACTAGCCTAAAGCTAAGCCTATCCTAACGCTCACCCTAACCATAACAATAACTCTAATCCTAACACTAACATTTGACCCAAATCTTAAACCTTACCCTAACTCGAACCCTAACATAACCTAACCCAAACTCTAAAGCTAACATTAACTGAATACCTAAAGCCTAACCCTAACCATTACCCTACACTAAACCTAATTCTAACCCTAACTGTGCTCCTATACTTAAACTAAAGTTAATCTTATCCCTAATTCAAACCTTAACCCTAAAAAGAACCCTAAACATAAATCTTAAACTAAAAATAAACCAAACCCTAGTCCTTTAACTAAAAGCTCACCCTAACCCTAAATTTACCTCTAAATCTATCTCTAACCCTAAAACTAACCCTAACACTGACCCACACCCAAACTTAAATCTAACCCTAACACTAAGCCTAACACTGATCCTAACTTAAATAAGTGAATTCTAACCCTAATTCTAACCCTAACCCTAACAATAACCATAATACAAAATTTTAATTTAACAATAACCCTTACCCTAAAGACTTACCCTAAAAGTAAGCCGAAAACTAAATAAAACTCTAAAAGTAACTCGAACCCTAGCCTAACACTAACACTACCCTTAACCTTACCTCTAACCCAATCGTATATCAAACCCTAACTCTAACCCTAACTTAAAGCTAATGCTAACCTGAACCCTAACTCTGATCACAACCTTAAAACTAAAGCTAACATAACAACTAATTCTCATCCTAACCCTAACACTAACCCTAACCTTGAAACTAACCCTAAAACTAAAGCTTATCGTAACCCCATTTCTAAACATTACCTTAAATTGAACATGGGAATAACTCTAACGATAAACCTAACCCTAACACTAACCTTAACGCTAACACTAACCCTATACAAAACTCTAACTCAATATTTCCAATCCTTCAATCGCTTAACGCTAACACTAACCCTATCCTAAACCTAACCCTAACCCTAACCCTTACCATAACTCTACCCATAACCTAACAGTAACTCAAACAGTAACCTGGGCACTAATGCTATATAAAACTTTTACCCTAACCCTAACCCTTATCCTAACTCTAACCCAAAACCTAACCTAAACCTAACCCTACCACTAACTCTAACAAATCCACTACCTTGAAAGCCTAACCATAACCATAACCCTAACCCTAAAACTATCCCTGATCATAACCTTAAAATGAAAATTAATCCTAACCCTAATTCTAATCCTTTCCCTAACAATAACCTACCTTAAATTTTAAACTAACAATAACAGTGATCATAACCTTTTACACTAAACCTAAAACTAACCTGAATTTTAACTCTTAAAATAACCCTAACTCTAACTCTAACCCTAATATTAACCCGAACATTGATCCTAACACTAAAACTAAAGCTAATCCTAACCTTAATTGTAACCCGAACACTAACACTAACCCTAACCCTAAATTTTGCAATAACAATAAATCTAAACCTGACCACTTACACTAAAACTAACGCTAATCCTAACTTTTCCTCTAAAATTAAAACAATCCTTATCCTATCCATAAACCTTATCCTAACCATAACTCTAACACTAAACATAACCCTGATATTAACACTAACAGTGAAGCAAATCCTAAACTTAATTCTAACCCTAACCATAAATTTTACACTAGCAATAACCATATCCCTATACATTTTTCCTCACAATAACCCTGACCTAAAGCTAAGCCTAACTGTAACACTAAGCCTAACATAACTCTAACCCTAACCTAAAACTAACCCTAACCCCGAACATATACCTAACCCTAAAATAAATCTTAAGCAAACCGTAGTGGTAGTCCCACCCCTAACCTAATCCTAATCCTAACCCTAATCCTAACACTAATACTAACTCTAACCTCTTGCCTTCAAACTAACCCTAACCCCAACCAGACCCCTAACCTAAACATATCCCTAATCTTAAACCTAAATCCTAACCCTAACCCTAACCCTGAGTCTAACCCTAAAACTAATGCTAATACAAACCCTAATTCTATCCCTAACTCCAAGATTAACACTAACCCTAAATTTTACACTAAAAATAACTCTAACCTTAACCACTTATCCTACACCTAACCCTAAATCTAAAGCTAACCCTAATCCTAAAACCATCCCTAACCCTAACCCTACCGTAACCTAAACCTAACCCTATCACAAACCATAATTTAACCATAATCTTAACCCTAACCCTAACACTAACCCTAAAAGAAACACAAACCCTAACCCTAAAGACGCACCCTAACCCTAATCCTAACCATAACCATAACCTAACACTAACACTGATACTAACCTTAAAACTAAAGTTAATCCTAACCCTGATTCTAACCTTAATCTTAAAAATAACTCAAAAAATAAATTTTGATCTAACAAATACCCTGACCCTAACTCCTTAATCTAAAGCTAACTCTAACCCTAATTTTAACTCTAAAACTACCTCTAACCCTAAGCCTAACACTAATATTATCCTTAACCCTAACTCTAACCCTAACCCTAACACTAACCCTGATCTTAACCTTAATCTAAAGATAATCTTAAACCTAATTCTAACCCTACCCCAACACTAACCCTAACATTGAATCTAACCCTAAAAATAAAGCTTATCGTAACCTTATTTCTATCCATTCCCTTAAATTTTACACTGACAATTAACCCTAACACTAACCTTAACCCTAAAACTAACCCTATCCTAAACCTAACCCTAATGCTAACACTTATCATAAATCTACCCATAATGTAACACTAACCCTAAAACTCACCCTAACACTAAAGCTATGTCTAAACTCTTACCCTAACTCTAACCCCATTCTCAACTCTAAACCGAACCATAACCTAAACCTAATTCTACCCCTAACCCTAACCGAACTGCTACCTTTAAAGCTAAACATAACACTAACCGTAACCGTAACCCTATCCCTGATCATAACCTTAAAACTGCAATTAATCTTATCCCTAATTTAAGTCCACCTCTAACAACAACCCAACCTTAAATTTTAAACGATCAATAACTCTGACAATAAACCCTTACAGTTAATCTAACCTTAACCAGAACTTTAACTATAAAACTAAACCTAACTCTAAAACTAAACCTAACTCTAACTCAAACCTTAACATTAACCTAAAGACTCATCCTAACACTAAAACTAAAGCTAATCTTAACCCTAATTATAATCCGAACACTAACACTAACCCTAACCCTAAATTTTACACTACCAATAAACCTAAACCTGACAACTTATGCTAAACCGAACCCTAACACTAACTTTTACTCTAAAACTAAATATAAGCCTAAGCTTATCCCTAAACATCACCCTAACCTTAACTCTAAACTAACCCTAACACTGATCCTAACACTAAAACTAAAGACAATTCTAAACCTAAATCGAACCCTAACCTTAAATTTTACACTAACAATAACATTATCTTTAACCCTTTTCCTCACTCTAACCCTAAACCTAAAAATAAGCCTAACCCTAATACTAACCCTAAACATAATTCTAACCCTAAGCTAAACCTAACACTAACCGTAACCCTAAACATATACCTATTCATAAAATAAACCTTAAGCAAACCCTAATGATAACCCCACCACTAACTTAACCCTAATCCTAACCCTAACCCAAACACTAAACCTAACTCTAACCTCTTGCCTTAAAGCTATCCCTAATCTAACCATAACCCTAATCCTAAGCTTACCCTAACCCTAACACAAACCCTAACCCTATCCCTAATGCTACACTAATACTTTACGCTCTAACGCGAATGCTAACTCTAAAACTAACTCTAACCTCTTACCCTAACTCTAAAAATAATTTTTCAGTAACAATAACCCAACCCTCAACCCCTGACCCTAAACATAACCCAAACACAAATTCAATTCTAAAACTAACTCTAACCCTAAACCTAACCCTAAATATAACTGAAACTTTAAACGTGACCCTAACACTAACCCAAACCCAGATCCTAAACCAAATCTAAAGTTAATCTTAACCTTAATTCTAACCCTAACACTAAATTGACACTAAGAATAACCTGAAATCTAAACCCATACCTTAACCCTAACCCTAAACTTAATGCTAAACTTAACCTTAACAGTAACCCCAACCCTAACCTTATCAGTAACCATATCACTAACCCTGAACCATCACCCTAACCCTAACACTAACACTAACCCTAACCCTAAACCTACCACTAACACAAAACCCTAAACATAACTCTAAGCCTAACCCTAATTCTAACATTAACGTAACCCTAGACCTAACCCTAACACTACACTAATCATAATTATAAACTCTTACCCTAACCCTAACCCTAAACTTAACCTTAACCTAAGCGTAATCCTAAAGGTAACCCTGAACTAGTCCTAACCCTAATTCTAACCCTAACACTAATCCTAAATCTAACGTCATACCCTAACCCTAACCCTTAACATAACTGTAAACTTAAAACAAAACATAACTCTAAACGTAACCTTAATCTAAACCTAACAACAACCCTAACCCTAAAACCTAAAGCTCACCCTCACCCTATCCATAACCCTAAATTTTACACTAACTATAACCCTAACCTTAACCATAGACACTAACCTTAATTTACCCCTAATTTAACTCTAAAACTAACTCTAACTCTAACCCTAACCCTAAATCTAACCGAAACCTTAAACGTAACACTAACATCCAATCTTAACCCAGATCATAACCATAAATCTAAAGCTAATCCTAAACCTAATTCTAACCCTAACCCTAAAATTAGAGTAAGAATAACCCAAACAGTAAATCCATACCCTAATCCTAACCCTAACCCTAAACACTAACCCTAACCCTAAAACCTAACCATAACAATAACCCTTGCCATAACCTAAACCTAATCTTATCCT
>NW_024343952.1:0-54757 GCF_902729225.1 Pteropus medius | reverse complement strand
CCACCTTCATGCCCCGTCCCATTCCAACTCATGGGAATTTTCTAGCAGGCCATGTCTCTTTTCCTTTAAGTTTCTTAAACTCTCGCAGGCAATTCGACATAACTGTGCTCAGACATTCTCCATTCTTCATTCCCCGGACATCCACGACTCAGTTCCTCACCTCACCTGTTTCACAGCCCACTTCTGGGCAGTTTTCCTCATCCTCTATTCTGACCCTAGACAATCTTGTCCCCCAGAGAAGGTTTGTGGAACCCAAGAAAGAGCCCAGCTTCTGGGAGCAGTCCTGCCTTCAGGCTCACTGCTCAGTCAGGCCTCCTTGAATCACAAAGCCCGTGCTGGGCTCTTGCCCGTTGGCAAGAGGAAGACCTAGTTCTTCTGACTTTAAGGGTTCTGCCCTTAACCTTGGGAAAGCAAGCACTCATGGGCAGGCTGTGTGCCTCCCGGTGGCCACTTGCATGCATTACATGAAGCTCCCATAGAATGTTTCTGGGCTGTGCTGTGGGCAGCGGTCCATTTGAGCAGATTTCTTTGATTCGGTTCTTGGACTTATTGAAATTTAGATCCTTGATGTAGGCATGGACGGAATCCAAGTTTATATCAGTTTCAGGTCCATGACGTCATGATCTGATAGTTACACACCTCCGAATGTGTTCTCTGCAAAGTGTCCGGCTATCGTTTGCCACCCAGCAAACACTTGCATTAGGGCTGAGAGGATTCCCGTCACTTTTTGTACCCTTCCTTCACATCAGGCCTACCCAATGTTTAGAGGCCTCTCTGGGGAAAAAAATATTAAACACTCCCACGTTCATGTGGACACTGATAGAAACAAAGGACGCTTTATGTTCACATGCTGATTTGCACTCACACTTTAGCAAAGACACCAAACACCATATCATTAAACATCTGAAAACAATCCTGGAGTCCCAAGAACTTTTCACACAGGCACACATGCTGACCTTCAGCCGCTTCCACCTGCCTGGATAGCCACACAGCCACATCTCTCTCACACAAACATACACCATCAGGTCCTGGAACATCTATAAGTAAGAAAGATTGCTTCACACTTGTCAATCAACATATAGACTATAGTGCCAAAGAACATTGCAATTTGGACAAGATGTTTATGAAAGTTAATTTTCCTGACTATATATGTGTCTCGGGTTTTTTTTCTATAAAAAGTTTCAATGTAGATATGATATAAATGTCCAGTACAATCAAGATTTCAAGAACTGAGTAAATAAAGATAAAAATGTAGGTTGGTATTAAAGGAGTAAGTATTAAAAAATAAACAGATCACATGAAAGTCATAATAGGATTAATCTTATCAGTTTGGGAAAAGAAGCTAAAAGTTATTAGAAATCAGATTGGTTAGATAGATCGACTAGAATACAAAAAGGCTGAGAGACTTTGTTAAAATTTTGTATTCAGTAATCTTCTAAATCTATTGAAGCTGGATAATATCAATACCAGTGAATTATAAAAGTGAGATTATTTGCATCGTTTTTGAAAATAAAGTTAAGATAGCCACTGACACACATTATATAAGGAAATTGAGATTTTGAGATTGAAACAATGTGTTTTTAAAAATATGTTTTTGAAATTAGTAAATGACATAGTACTGGGTACATATTGTGGCTATAGTTAAGCAAAACAAGTGAATTTAAAATAAATATGAATTCTGAGATGCCATCTATTCAAATACTTTTAGTACAGTTATAGGCTTTACAGTAAAGCTCCAGTAAGGACCAGAAAGAAACATTTGGAAGCCATTTGCATTATTATGATAACATCGGCAACATAATAGCAACGTTTTACTTTAGCAAGAGTTGAGGTAGCAAATTCTATTCCTCTATTGCTTTCAGTCCAGAAAGTGCTTTAGAGACAAGTACAAATAATTTTGTATTTGACAGATAATAAAGGAGTAGAGTAGTGTGTAGCATTTGAAATTAAACACAATGTAGGTGACAAGATATTCTTAAAGGAGCATTGGCATGATTTGGAACACAGGTTTTTAGGGATGGAGTCTTAAGGTAGTACTTCCTAAAAAATTTAGAAGATAATGTTATTCAACAAGCCCACACATAAACTAACACATTTTATTGTGAAATTCAGGACTCCATCATGGCAAAGTGGACAATAAAAAATTACCAATTTTCTCTAAATTTGCAGACCTCCTCCAGTAAATGAATTTGCGGCCAGAGGGACTAGGGTTGGTGTAATTTCTGCCGTGGCCATCAGTCAGAGTATTGTGTACTTCATTGTTTCAGGATGTGAAGAGGATAAGTGAAGAGGATGTTCACTCAGTTGGTATTTTCACCATAAACCAGTCAACTTGGATTTGAAATTAATTTCAGGGTAAATTATTGTTTACTTTATATTTATAATAAAAACTTGTCCAACATAAATGAATTGGTAACTAGATGCTGAATCTGACTAAAAATTCAATTATAGTAACAAAAGTGATTTCCTCCACCCCGACCCAGCAAATACTAAATATTCAATTCTGGAAGCCTCCTCCTCCTCTCATAGGGATATTTTCATAACATTTCTTCTAAATTAATGCATTCTACTTTCATCTTTCAGTCATAATTATTGCCTTATTGGAATCTCTTCCCACTGTTCTGTACCATCCAAGACCTGTATTCCATGTCCTACCTTAGGTAAACCCAAATGAACTTTAAAATCATAAATAATTATGATTTCCCTAAGAGCCGTATCCATGATAAAAGATATTTATAGTGTATCATATTTCCTCAAGCAGTTCAATTAGACATACAATTAGTAATTGTAACTAGGTGAATCTTTTAAGTTTTGTCTACCCATCATGGTTCACTGAGAGTAGAATTGTTTGTGAGCCTCTAGGAATAAGTCCAGAGCTAACACCTTCTCAACAATTCTTTGTTTCACCTACCGTTTACAGCTTAGTTGTCCTCTGTTTCTTCCTTGTGATAAGCTGGATGCCCTGGCGTGATATGTATAGTCAGAAAATAGTTAATATATGTTTAATAAAATATTAAATATGTAATAAATGAGTGAATGTTAATTTCGTTAAAGCAGTTTGCAAGGAAATTATCAAGGCCTTTTTCTAGCACTTCAATAGCCAAACATTACAAGAAATCGCTGCCCCTCAAGCAATTGCTCAACATCATAATGTTCTTATTGCTTTCTTCTTTGTTTTTACTGTAGTGCTGTGCCTCCTCTCTAAATATTGCTAAACTTCCTTCTTCCTCAGACTTCCAACATCTGACTGAAATTATGACTTCTCAATCTGTTCTGTTACTATCTTTCTAACTTTTCTTTTTTCTATTAGTGGTAAGAGAATACTAGAAGTCAGGTTTTTATTTCAAATAAACAAATGTTATAGCTACAGCTATCACAGAAAGCTGAAGGCAGCTAGGGTGGGATGTGATCAACTCCCACTTGACTATGTTGCATTTAAGATGTGTGCCACATCCAAGTAAAAATATCCAGGAAGCAACCAAACCTCCGAAATGTGCTCGAATTGTACGAAGTAGCTTTGAAATGTTCCCACCCATATGAGGCAATATAACACTAGGGATTGAGGCCTGATTATGGAGCCAGCATGCCTGGGCTTGAATCTCTGCACACCTGTATCCTTCAGTAAGTTAACTGTGACTCAGCTTCCTTTATGTAATGATGGGTAAAACACTACTTACTCCAAGATTTTTGAGTAAATTATGTAAAGTGCTTAGAATGCATCATGTAAAGTGCAATACATAAATGTCTACCCCGGGTTGAAATAAAAAAGGTAGTCCCAAATTATCACAAACATGATTACTTTCTGAGTCATGTTCCATGAAAATTGCCAATGTAACTCACAAAGCAAATGTATCTCACCAAGAATAGGGACTTTACACAATCTGTTTTTAAGTAAACAGGCTTCAAATGCAAATTCCACATCCTTAAAATACAGCTATTTATGGCACAATTAGCAGTTATTGACTTTCTCTGAGCTTAACTGTAATTCAACAGATGCTATTTCCTAACCAATGGACTATACTTTGTTGCACAGTAAACAACCTCACAACTTTCAGCAAGAAAACACACTAAATTGGAATAATGAAGAAATCACCCAATGAATTAAGATGTTTGGTTTTTTAAAAAATATTTCTTTGAAGGAAGGGACACCCACTCGATTTATTTATTTATTTTATTTATTTTATTTTTAAAACTTCGACGCCATGAATTCATAGAGAATGGGCTCCAGCAGCTCAGGTTCCTTTCCATTCACTCTCACAAAGTGTGCTTGTCTGGGTGAAGCAGGCTGGCACTTCAGTTGATCCCAGATAACTTTCATTTGGCTTCCTTCATTTTTTGATCACTTTTCAGGAAGCGATCACGGCTATAAGAATGCTTAACATACTCAAGACGTACATTAATTCTCTGGGCAAGAATCTTGCCTTTAACTGCTTGTTTACAACCATGCCAACTTTATGCTGGGTAACATTGTAAACTCTTCCAGTTTTGCCATGGTAACATTTGTGGGGCATTCTTTTTTGAACAGTGCTCAGGCCCTTGATGTCTAATATCACCTTTCTTGTAGATTCGCATGTATGTAGCCAAAGGAAGAACTCCATGTTTTCTAAAAGGCTTAGAGAACATATGACGGGTGGCTTTCCTCTTTCCCTTTGTGTACGTCATTTTGGAAAATTACTGGAAGATGGCGGTTCTGGCCAAAAGGCTGTTCTGATACTTTCTTTCTGAAATTTTATCAGTTCTATTCCTTGACGATAGCAGAGTGGCTCTGCTTATTACCCTCTTTCCCTTCCAATGACTAGTTTTTACAATCAATTCATTTATTTATCAATTTATTCAACAAATATTCATTAATTCACTTAACAAATGTTTATTGAGCATCTATTACATAATAAGTATTCTCCCAGCCATAAGGGAAAGAGCAATGAAAAAAATAGATCCTTGCCCTCAGAACTTTAACCATTCAATAAGTGGAGATAGACAATAAAAATTATTAAACTGATAAATATATAGCATTTAGCTAGTAATAAATGCTGTGGAAAAAACTAAAGTGAGGAAAAGACCAGTGATATGAGAAGTAAGATATTCTAAAATATCCCAAAGTGCCCCCCTCTTTGCTCAATTGATTGTGAGCAAATTCACTTTGAAAAATGAACATCAGTGCCAAATATTTTAAACCATTTAAAATAATAAAGCATGTTTTCTAAATAAGCAAGTTAAATGATCTGCTTTTCCCTCAAGTGATCATAGCAGAATATACAGAATGAGATGCATTACATTATGAAAAGTATATAATCTAATAAGATCATAAATGACTGATGAAAAAATTGTATGTATTTCAAATACAGAATTTCTGAAGTCCTTTAGTACAATAGAGGGACACCTGAATCCATGGTGAAGGGAATAGTACGCATTGCTCCAAAATGTGATTGAGTATAGAAACATTCATTTCAGGAGAATTAAAAAAAATACTAGGATTTCAAGGCATGTGCTTAGAGTAACACTGATGTTGGTCATTTCTGGAACATAATTTCCAAAAGCCAGTATGTTATCGCTTTTGTGATTACTCTTATTATAAATAGGTGTTTTTTAAATCACAGTGCCTTTTATTTCTATTTTTATTTATTTTTATTTTTATTAAGTTTATTGGAGTATCATTGGTTAATACAATTATATAATTTTCAGGTGTACATTATAATTTGACATCTATATATTCTATTGTGTGATGACCACCCAAACCAGTTTCCTTCAGCTACCACATATTTGATCCCTTTTACTCACTTCACCCTCCCCCCAAACCCCCATATTAGACCTCCTTTACCCCGTATACCTCTTTCCTCCTCCCCCACCACCTATCCTCTAGTAACCACTAGTTCATTGTCCATTTCCCTGAGTCTCTGTTTGTCATGTTCATTTGCTGCTTTTAGGTTTATATCCCACATATAAGTGATATCATGTGATTTTCTACTTTTTCAGTCTGCCTTATTTCGCTTAGCATGATTATCTCCAGGTCCATCCACGTTGTCGCAAATGGCAGTACTTCATCTCTTCTTATGGCTGAGTAATATTCCATTGTATATATGTACCACAGCTCCTTTAACCAGTCATTTATCGTAGGACACTTTGGTCACTACCATGTCCTAGGCACTGTGAATAATGCTGCTATGAACATCGGTGTGCAAATATGTTTTCGGATATGGGTTTTCAAGTCTTTAGGGTAAATATCCAGTAGAGGGATTGCTGGATCATATGGTAGATTAATTCTTAGTTTTTTCAGGCACCTCCATACTGTTTTCCACAAAAGGACCCCTCATACCCTGCTGGTGGGACTGAAAATTGGCTGTACCAATTTTCTGTCCCACCAGCAGGGTATGAGGGGTCCTTTTTCTCTGCATCCTCTCCAAAATTTGTTATTACTTGTCCTGTTGAGTATAGCTATTCTAACAGGTAAGATGGTATTTCATTGTGGTTTTGATTTGCATTTCCCTAATAGCTAGCGATGTTGAGCATCTTTTCATATGTTTGTAGGCCATTTGTATGTCCTCTAGGGAGAAGCGTTCAGGTTCTCTGCCCTTCTTTTGATTGGATTGTTTGTTTTCTGTTGTTGTGTTGTTATTGAGTTGTATGAGTTCTTTGTATATTTTGAATATTAGGCCCTTATCAGAGGTGTTGTTTGCAAATGTATTTTCCCATTCAGTTAGCTATCTCTTTACCTTGTTGAGGATTTCTTTGGCTGAGCAGAAGTTTTTTAGTTTCATGTCGTCTCATTCATTTATCTTTGATTTTACTTCCCTTGCCTTTGAGGTCAAATTCATAAAATTCTCTGTAAGTCCAAGGTCCTTGAGTTTCACTCCTACATTTTCTTCTATGCATTTTATTGTTTCAGGTCTTATATTCAGGTCCTTAATCCATTTTGAGTTAATTTTGGTGTGTGGTGATAGACAACAGTCTAGTTTCATTCTTTTGCAGGTGGCCTTCCAATTTTCCCAGCACCATTTATTGAAGAGGTTTTCCTTTCTCCACCGTTATGTTTTGGCTTTCTTTGTTGAAAATTATTTGCCCATATAAATATGTGTTTACTTCTGGACTCTCGATTCTAATCCACTGGCCATTGTGTCTGTTTTGCTGCCAATACCATGCCATTTTCATCACTGTCACTTTGTAGTAGGTTTTGAAGTTGAGCAGAATGATGCCTACAGCCTCATTCTTTCTGCTCAGGACGGCGTTGGCAATTCAGTTTTTTTTTTGTGCTTCCAAACAGTCTGATGATTTTTCGTTCTTTTTTTAAAAAAAAAAAAATGACAATGGGATTTTGATGGGGATTGGATTAAATCTGTATAATGCTTTAGGTAATAAGGTCATTAGAAATATGTCGTTTCTTCTAATATAAGAATACAGAATATCTTTCCATTTCTATCTTTAATTTCTTTTAATGGGGACTTGTAGTTTTCATTATATAGGTCCTTTAGATGTTTCGTTAAATTTATTCTTAGGTATTTTATTCTTTTGGTTACAGTTGCAAAAGGAATTATTTTTTCCACTATTTTTCTGACCCTTTATTATTAGATTATAGGAACTCTATGGATTTTTGAACATTGGTTTTGTATCCAGAGACTTTACTGTATTTGCTTATTGTTTCTAGTAGTGTTCTTGTGGCGTCTTTAGGGTTTTCTATATAGAGAATCGTGTCATCCGCAAATAGTGACAGTTTGACTTCCTGGTTTCCTATTTGGATGCTTTTTATATCTTTTTCTTGCCTGACTGTATTTGCAAGTACCTCCAATTTCTATTGAATTACAGTGGTGATATTGGACAGTCTCGCCTTGTTCCTGATCTTACGGGGAAGTCTTTTAATTTTTCACCATTAAGTACAATGTTGGCTGAGGGTTTGTCATCTATGGCCTTTATTATGTTAAGTTTCTTTCCTTCTATACTGATTTTGTTAAGTGTTTTGATCATAAATGAATGCTGTATCGAAGGCTTTTTCTGCATCAATTGATAGGATCATATGATTCTTATTTTTTAATTTATTGATTTGCATATGTTGAACCATCCCCGTGCCCCTGGGATGAGCCCACTTGATCATGGTGTATAATCTGTTTAATATGTTGCTGTATTCGGTTCACTAGTATCTTATTTAGGATTTTTGCATCTGTGTTCATGAGAGATATTGGTCTGTAGTTTTCTTTTTCTGTTATCTTTACCAGGTGTTGGTATCAGGGTAATACTCGCCTCATAGAATGTGTTGGGAAGTATTGCCTCCTTTTGGATTTTTGGGAAGAGTTTGAGGAGAATAGGTATTAAGTCTTCTTTGAATGTTTGGTACAATTCACTGGTGAAGCCATCTGGTCATGAACTTTTACTTTTTGGTAGGTTTTTGATGATAGTTTCCATTTCCATACTGCTGATCAGTCTATTTCGACTTTCCAGATCTTTTTGATTCAGTCTAGGAAGACTGTACTTTTCTAAGTACTGGTCCATTTCTTCTAGGCTATTAAATTCGGTGCTATATACTTTTCTATAGTATACTTGCATGATCCTTTGTTTTTCTGTGATGTCAGTCATAATTTCCCCTCTTTTAACCTTGATTTTGTTTATTTGTGTCCTCTCTCTTTTTCCTTTAGTGAGTCTAGCCAGGGGCTTGCCAATTTTATTAACCTTCTTAAAGAACCAGTTCTTGGTTGTATTTATTTTCTCTATTATTTTTTTGTTTTCAATTTCATTTATTTCTGCTCTAATTTTGATTATTTCTTTCCTTCTGCTGCCTTTAGGCCTCATTTGTTCTTCCTTTTCTAGTTTTTTAAGATGAAGCATTAGGTTGTTTATTTGGGCTCATTCTTGCTTTTGAACTTAGGCCTGTAATGATATGAACTTTCTTCTTATGACCGTTTTTGCCATGTCCCAAAAGGTTTGATATGTTGTACCATCATTATCATTCGTTTCTCTGTATCTCTTGAACTCTCTTTTTATTTCTTCTCTGACCCAGTCATTCTTCGGTAGCATGCTGTTTAATCTTCATGTATTTGTGGTTCTTCTTGATTTCTTTTTGCAGTCGATCTCTAGTTTCAAAACATTACGATTAGAGAATATGGTTGGTATGATTTCAACCCTTTTATATTTGTTGAGGCTATTTCTGTGTCCCAGTATGTGCTCGATTCTTGAGAATGTTCCATGGATACTAGAGAAGAATGTATAAGCGGCTGTTTTGGCATGATGGCTCTGTATATGTCAATTATGTCCAGTTGTTCTAATGCATCATTTAAGGATGTTATTTCCTTATTGATTTTCTTTTTGGATGATCTGTCCATATTCGACAGTGGGATGTTTAGGTTTCCTACTTTGATAGTGTTTTGGTCTGTTTCTCCTTTTAGTTCTGTTAGTAATTGCTTAACATATTTCAGGGGTCCCTGATTGGGATTACAGGTATTAATAAGTGTTATGTCTTCTTGGTGCATGATTCCCTTTCTCATTATGAAGTGTCCCTCAGTATCTTTCTTGATCATTTTTATTTCGAAGTCTATTTTGTCCTATATTAGTACCACTACTCCCGCTTTTCTCTGAATGCCATTTGCTTGAAATATTGTTTTCCACCCTTTCGCTTTGAGTCTATATTTGTCTTTGGAGCTGAGATGTGTCTCGTGGATGCAGCATATGGTGGGGGTTGATTTTTTGATCCTTTCTGCAACTCTGTGCCTTTTTATTAGTGAGTTCGGTCTATTTACATTTAGGGTGATTATTGAAATACGAGATATTCTGATAGCCATCTTATGTTTTAGTTTCTGGTAGCTCGGTGTTTCTGTTTTCTTTATTTTGGTTGACTATTGTGGGTTTTGCCTCTGATTCTTCTTGTTTTATGTTATATACTTCAGTTCTGACTCTATGGTGTGTGGTTAACATTACAAATATGAAAAATATAGTTATTTATATACAGTTGTCCATTTTCTTCTGTGGTCTTATCTCCTTTCTCCTTTGCAAATCTGGATTATTGAATCCTCCCCATTTCAGTCATTGTTGTCTCAATTTGTTTCTATGTATGCTGAACGTTTATTACTATCTTGCTATAGCAATTCTCATCTTATTATTTAAGCTTAAAATGCCCTGTTCTTAGTAAGGGTTGCACTCCTCTGCTTCTATTTGCCTCATAGTCACTTTACTCCTAATTATGTATTTTGTTGTTGTCGTTATTTTGTTATAGGTGAGCTGACCCCTTTCAGAATTTCCTGTAGTTCAAGCCTCGTAGTGGACAATTCCCTCAATTTTTGTATGTCTGAAAAGGTCTTAATTTCTCCTTCATATCCATTAGCTGGATACATTATTTGTGGCTGGTAGTTCCTTTCACTTAATAGTTTTAATACTTGATTCTATTCCTTTCTGACTTGTAAGGTTTGCGCTGAGAAGTCTGATGATAATCTAATGGGTTTTCCTTTATACATTACTGTTTTCTTCTCTCTGGCTGCCCTGAGAATTCTATCTTTGTCATTGATTTTTGATAACTTTAATACAATGTGACTTAGTGAAGGCCTTTTTGGTTGAGATAATTGGGTGTTCTGTTAACTTCTTGAATTCCAAATTGCAGCCCATTCTTTAGATTTTGGAAATTCTCACCCACTATTTGTCTGAGAATGCTTTCTAGTCCCTGCTACTTTTCCTCACCTTTGGTAATGCCCATTATTCTTGTTTCCTCTCCTGATGGTATCAGCTAGTTCTGTATTTCTCCGTCAATATTTTTCATTCTTCGGTTTCTCTCTTCTTCCTTCTGATTTATTTCTAGATTTCTGTCTTCACTATCACTGATCTCTTTCTCCATTTGGTCTACTCTATTTCCCAACATTGCTATGTCATTTTTCAGCTCTCATAGTGTGTTCTTCATCTCCAAAATTTCTATTTGGTTCTTTTTGAGGGTTTCGATCTCCTTGCTCTGCTCATCTAGCTGTTTTTGCAATTTCTGAAATTGTTGGTATGACTCATTTTGGAACTTACCGAGTGTTTTCAGAAGTATCCTGAATTCTCTGTCACTTAAGTCACATGTTTCTATGTCTACAAGCTCATTTTCTGGAGATTTTTCTCTTTTTCTCTGAGACGCCTTGTCAGCTGTGTTGTTCATGGTGTTTAATGGACTATTTCTCCACCTGGACATTAATGGAAGTGTATTCTGTTGTTTTTCCAGAAAGAATATTTATTATATAAATGTCTCTCTTTAGCCTGCTGCAAAGAAGGCCCTTTTCTTTTGGTTTCAAGCAAGTGGCATCTAAGCCTCTTGGATTCCTGTTTTATATAGAGCCTAATGTCTTTCATTTTCTTGTAGATTCCCCTGGGGCTGCACAGTGATCAGTCTTAGAGGGTATGGGGGTGGGGAAGGGGCCCTCTGGGCTGAAGGTTGTGGACTGAGGCTCAGCCTCAGTTTTGCTACAGGGGCCATTAGAAATCAACCGTTGTTTCTCTGTGGTCCCGTTCCACTTCTCTGCTTTCTACCCTGATGACTAAGCCCTGCTGCCGGCTGTGTAGAAAAGTCTCGGCATTTTCAAGCAGTGCTATTCAGGGAAGTCGCTGCACCTTCATCCCTCCCCCTCCTCCTACAAGGTGCTCTGGTGGCTATGAGAGGCAGCTTCTTGATTTGTTCCAGTCCACCGCCCAACACCCGGGGTTCTGACCTGTGGCTCTTATGCATAGATCCCACGCTCAGACATGCCGGTGTGCATTTTGGGTGTTTTTTGTTCAATTTTAGATGTTCAGCTTATTGTTATTTCATAGGAGAGATCTGCAGAAGTCTCTCACTCTGCCATGTTTTTCCAGCCGGTGCTTTTTAAAGAGAATTATTTTTCCTTGTAGTGTAAAGAAAATGACCATGAAATCGTTCTTTAATTCTCGATAAGTTTGGAATTAATAACATTACAGGTGTTATCTATGTGGATGCCCCTCTGGACTATGAAACAAGGATAAGCTGTGTGCTTTGTGTCCAAGCTGACTCCCTGGAATTGGTCCTCACCAATTTCCGAGTTCCTTCTAAAAGTAAGTTAAATTATTTCATGGATGTTCAATAAAGTGATGGTGTTCTGCTCATCGTCTAATGACATACACATGTCTAAAATTTCTCAGTGAAGAATATAGGATACTCAGAGAGTATTCATGATTTAAAATAAAATACATTTTATTTTAATTTCTACTAGAGGTTTTCATACTCCTGAAATATCAATAACACACTATTTCGAGACTTTGTGTATAATATTGTAGAACACCGTCATTATTGGAGTATGTTAGATAATAAACCTAATTTTCATGCTGCTGTGAGGTACTGGCTAGCCCTCTGGGATGTAGTATATTTTAAATGGGTTTGTGACTGCTAGACATTCTCAGAATTGTGTGGTTTCTGGTACTTATATATTTTCTTAGAATAGAGGAAAACACACGTTAAAATTAGCGACTAAGATTTATCAACTCGTATATGTCACATTATATATAATCCACACCCATTTCTAGAAAATGAAAATTATTATTTCCACTTCACAAAGACATGATGAGAAAGGTTAAGTGATTTTCCAAAAATGACATTTTCAGTAATGAAAAGTTGAAGATTCAGTCTCGCATCTTTAACTCCAAAATGTTTCTTCAACATTTCAGTTTGATATACTTTAACCATACAGAGAAGCAAGTAAAAGCCAACTCGTGAAGTGGGCCAACATAGATTCTGTGAGACATTACCGATAATGGGATAAACACTATCCTTTTTCCATTCATTGATGTTATATTCCTTTGCACTTAAACAATCCATCTTTTTTGTTTTGTAATTACACCAATGTTTTTAGAATCTAGGAGACCCAGGAAAGCCAAATTTCATTTAACGATTAGTAGACTAGAAACTCAGAAAAAGCACGAAGTTGGAAACAGAATCTGAAACATTGAGCTTTTATTCTGGGGGTCATTCCTGGTATCCTATCACAACACTGCATCAATCAGTATTTTTAGAAGGGAAAGAGGACGAACGAAGAGATCCAGAGCAAGTGTACATACACATATCAATACCAGTGGAATAGAAAGGAGAGTAAGATGGGAGTAAATGGTAGAAGAGGCATGAGGAAATTTCACATCAGAGTTCAATTGATGATCATTCAAAATGAATCACTCTATTCCTTTACTTCACATCTCACTTACTGATCTAGTGTTGAAGGCTGTAGAGGTTCTATCAAATCATTTGAAAAAATCAAGTTATACACAGTGTGTTTTGGGAATTAAAAGAATTAAGTTGTCTTTCACGATTAAGCATCACTTGCATAATGAGATTTTTAAAAAATAGCAGACTGGTTTTTTTGAGTTTTTCTAATCTTTACACTGCCGGCAATTACATTTTTTATAAAATCTAAGGAGTCAACAGATGAGGGTAGGTCTAATTTACATCATGTAAACTACCATATTGTGAATAAAAATAACTGTAAAGTTTCATCGAAAACTGTATTTGTCATCTTCCTTTGAAACAAATGAGTAGTTAAATTTAATAAGGAAATTTTGGTAAATATTTAGGTTGTGGAACTTGGTATTTTTTACAAAATAACTCTGATTTCTAGGACTAGAAATATATTTAGTACTCATATATAAATATAATACAGTTGAATCTCATTAGTGTAATTTGAATATAAATCTAAGGATAATAACAATTTACCTAATGCACACATGTATCCTTATATGTACTGCATTATGCATGTAGAAGTGAGAAGGAGTAGCGAATTCATGAATTATTCTCTCAAAAATTTGTGAAGCCTAAATGCTAACTATTAGTTGGTTTAATGCCTGATCCTTGAATATTGTTACTAACATTTCATGACTAACTTTTGTCTTTTCACTGTGAAATACAGGCTCATGTATTTCTAACTTGGTTTTATTTATTAATATGATTGTTAGTGGCCTATAATCTATTGCTAGTCCTTTAGCTATGCAAATAAGATCATTATATAAATTAAGGTTAATTAGTTGTTTACAGGTTCATCCTTACTTCAGAATTAGCTGCCCTATGATTTTGAGCTGTACCACATATCATATGAATGAGAATAATAAACAATATAAATTGAATTGATTAAAAAAATATTTCATTGTGATTTCTATACCAAGAAGTTATTGATGAAGTCACTTGCAAAGTAAGTTTTACATTACATTGTAACTGAATTTAATATTTAAATGAAAATTAATAATAAAATAGAATAAGTTTAGAATTTGTCTCCAAAAATTGATATCAGCAGCATTTAAAACATTTAAAAATTTTAGCATGGTATATCATAGTATTCTGTTTCAAAATAACTTCAATCATTGCCAATTCAGTCTATGGAGAGGGAAAAGGGGCAGAAGTCCACATCCAGAGATTTTCTGAATCAAGTAAACAGAAAGTTGCAAATTTTATATCAGCTCACATTTTATCCTGAAAATCCAGACAAATGTCCACACTTGGCTTGGAAAAGGCAGAAGAATGTTGTTTCTTGTTAGATAGTTATTTCTAAGTTCCACCTTTCTTAGGAAAAAGAAAATGGTGTTTGTGGAGAACTAGCACCTTAAACATGTAATTTCAAACACATTATACATTTTGATTGCTGTAGAGATTCTAAAATAAGTTGGTTTCTATTAAGAATACATATTATTGGGTACAAGAACTAATGATGTAATAGTACAGAAATATTTAAAGGGTATATTATGTAAATAGAATATATTCTCTTACAAATAATAAGAGAATTAATACTTTTTTTCATTTGAATTTAAAACAATATCAGATGAATATATTTGGATGTCTTAAATCATTTCAAATTATTTCAGCTTATAATTCTTGATATCATGTATTCCAAGTTAAAACTTTCTGGACTTCAAGCTAAAGTTCGGTTACTTGATTACAATTAATTGCTTTCTCCATTTTCCAAAGAAGTCCAATTGTCTTTGTTATAAGAGACACCTGCAGTCCCGGCAGGATGTCTGGTGCTTGGAGCAACAAGGACATCAGTAGCATATGTGGACTTGTACACAAGGACACATTGCAGGGAGGGCGCACACGCCCGATCGATTCTGGGACTTCTTGCTCTAGGGACTAAAAAAGATACTTGGGAAGAAATGGCTGAGAACACGAGGGTGGCCTTGAGACTGAATTTGGGAGTTGGCTGTAGCTTGTATTTACTAACCTGATAGTAACGAATTATAAATTACAAAGCCAGCATTGTGGGAAAATGAATAAAAGCCATGGAAACAGGGGTGGGGGACGTTAGCATTGCCATTCCTCTTCTCCCTTATCCATGTTAGATAAACACTTCCAGACTCCGACACTTCTTCCAAACTGTCTCCGCAACAGTCTTCATCACAAAAGTGAAAGAAAATTAAAAGTAAAAAATAAAGCATGGCAGAGTGTAAATGAGAGTTTTAGATGTAAACTAGCTTTCCGGAAGCTATCAAAGAGACTGGAGAAGTGGCATTTACACTTGGCAAAACATTTTCCAATTATCTGTCCTACCTAGAAAGAGAAACAAAATCCATTGTCCTTTTATAAAATTGAAAACATTTAAGCATTGAACTACTGATGCTACTATATTTTCTAAAATTAAAATAAACATCGTCATAAATATTTTAATAATAACTAAAGGAGAAAAACCTATTGGGTTACCAGCTAACTTTTTGGTGACAGATAATTAGTAGATTGGCTTACAAAATCAATAGTAGCAATACAATAGAAAGCCCAAACTTCATTTTGCACACTTAATTATTATTTCTCTGTATTCATATTTAAAAACTTCCTTTCTGCTAATGGTTCTTTGAAAAATAGTAAAGAATGAAATTGGTAAAATTAGTCAGGGACTTTGCAAAGACCACCCTAAACATTAAGTGAACTAATTTAGCTTGTCAAGATTAGAACAGAAATTTCTGTCATGATTTTTCATGTTAATAATTTATAATATTGTGACATTGATATGTTTAGGAAAAAGATTTGATTTTTGTCTTTTCTCAAATCCTGTGAACTAAACTTGCTTCCTGATGGTCTGGCTTCAAGTAATTTTTCAGGGTAAGAAGAATCTCATAATGGGAATGCAATTTGCCCCATACAGATAGATGTTTACTTTTATAACAGCCAGATATACAGTAATTCTTAAGATAAGTATGCACTTGATTCTCTTTGGTCTCTATGGCAGTTGTCATAGTTGAAACAGACTCATTTTGTTATTTCATGATCTCTTCTAACCAGTCTTTACTTGAGTCATTTAATTAGGTAAAATGGAGGATCGACACATTATTTGCTTTATCTGTCATTAAATGAAAATCTACATTTTCGAGGATGCAGAGAGTTTCTCGTAAACATTTGAAAGAATGTAACTCTTCAGACTATGTAGTATTTATTTATATTATTAATTATATTATTGATTAATATCTTATAGAATTGTAAACTACATTCATGTTTAGAAACATATGCAAACACACAATTCCAAAATTGTAACAAATATTTGTTTGAATGCATATTATTATGCATTTGGATCTTTCAGTTTTCCTTTTTGGAAAAAAAAGGAAATATAAGTAATTTCAGTGCCTTTGACTTTGCATGTTCTAATAATTATTTATTTATTTTTCCTCACTTCCCTTTTCTTGAAACAAATTTCTTAAGGGGTTAATGGTTAATGGCATTTTTCTCTATCTTTTGTTATTGAAACACCTCTTCTTTCTCAAAATCATCTCCAGATAGCTTGAATATCTTTTTCAATGAATTGAGTTCAAGTATTATCCCCTCTCCCCCTTCAATGAGCATTAATTTCAAATTATTACCATTCAGGCAATTAAGAAGGTTCTCTATATCTCTATTCAAACTCATAACTTAAAGCATCCTCCTCAGTTTGATTTTCACTGGAAGTAGAGGAAAGGGGGTAATCTTACTCATCAAAATTCTGTTCTTAGAGTCATATCATATAAAGAATGACATATAATATAGAGATCATTTAGTCAGCATAATAATTTAAAACTTGATTTCTCATATTGTTAGCTCAATGTTGACCTGTCTTTAAAAAAAAAAACAAAAAACTTACACTAGGGAGGAATTCACTCCTTTATTTTTGGATAGCTGTGAAAGTCGGAAAGTCAGTTCTTATGCTGAGATTATTATAATTATATTTATTCTCTTACATTATTTTCTATGCACTGTCCTCTGAGTCTTCATCAATTTTAGCATTTGATCCCTTTTTTAAGTAGTATGACTATGCAGGGGAGAAAAAATCATTGTCCTTGGACCCTTCTGAGATCTTTGCTGAGATTCTGTAAACAAAAAAACAGATTAAGAAGAGAAAAACAAACACAAATTTATTAACATGTATACATGGGAGATACCTAGGAAAAATGAGCAACTCAAAGAAGTGGCTTTAGAATTCAGGATTAAATTTTATCTTAACAGAGAAAGGGAAGGGGACCATATAAGCCTCTTGGGAGAGTAAATGGCTCCTTGGATAGATAAATGGGTTCTTAGAAGAGTATATGGAGATCTGATAGTTTGTGACAGAGTTTGTCTGGGTGTCGTATCCACTTCTAGTCTGTTCTCCTGTGATGAGAATCACTCTTTGCTAGCTGATGAAGCTCCTAGGGAGAGAGGATCTATGACAATTGAGTTCCTTTTGGGGGATAGGTCTTTAGGTAGATAAGGGGAGTTCAGAGAAAACCTCTCCCCGAATTTGCTGTTTTTAAGTTGTCTGCTGCTCAAGTAATCAGTATACCAAAGTGGCATATTTTGGGAGGGCATGACCTAAACTTCTACTGTTGTAATTTAGGGTGGCATATCCTGCTACCCTTCAATTGAAATTGAGCTAAACTCTTTGGTAAAACAGACGCGACAAATAATGCTTTCCTCTTTATTATTAGAAGGTATCTTGACAAGGACTGGGCTTAGTGGGAAAGAGAACTCTGCATATCTTATGGTGCCTGCCACCGATAAGGAAGAATAGAGTACTAGTAACCATGTAGCTGCTGACCTGATGGAAATATTAACTGGAGTATCTCATACTAGTTTAAAATATCCTATAATATATGGCACTCTTCTACATTTTAATCATATTTAAATAAAGTTATACTATATCCCTCAAGGTTTTCTTATTCATTTTTTTCTCCACATAAATTAATATGTATTAAATCTATTGAATTTATCTTTGTCATTATATATCAATATATATTAATACCTATATCAATATATATTGATGTTCTATATTAATATCTTTTCAATGTCTTCAGTTTTATTTTTCCCAGAACTCTTTTTGTAAATGATCATGAACATTATGAATTTAATTTATGTGTTTTGACATACTAATACTACCTTTTAACTTTAACCTTCTAATATCCTGTGTTAGTAGTTAGTGCAGGTCTATGCCCTAACAATTAGACATCGACATGGGATTTAATGAGCAAATATTTTGTTAGGTGATATTCCAGCGTGAGAGAAATTATTAGGAAGCAGAGTCAACCTTCTAATCACATGCCTTCTGACCCCAGATGAAAAAGAGGGCACGTACAATCCTAGCCTGCTGTGTCTTTTAAGTGACTACTCTGTCATTTAAGTGAGCTTCTGCATGATGCGCAGGAAGTCCTCAATTCATAGTGAGATGGCAGATTAATCAGGTGTCTCCCAGGAAGGGACCTCCCTCAGCAACTCTGCATTTCTCATTCATTTATATGTAAGCAGCCCTTTGGAAGCATGAACTTTACATAACCGCAGTGATAGACTTCCGAGGACAGCAACAGAGACCTTGGTCAATGTGCTTCCTATAGTTGGAGGTCTGTGAGTCACAATCTCATTGCTATCATATAATCATATTTGATGTGGGGTTTTCCGTAAATTACACATTTCAATCTTTTGAAAATGAGTTGTACTGTCATAATCAGAAAATACATTTTGGATACCTTTTGTTTAATCCAAACAGAAATGTCAAAATTCTAATAGTAATTCAAACACATAATATTACTTTAGGATAAAGGAACTCTTGCAGGTTCAGTTGGCAGGTTGAGTGAGCTCTCCATCTCACGATGAAGGACTAAGACTCATACACACTGAGATTCTCTTGCCGTCTGTTTTAGAGGTGAATATCATGGAAAGGTAGTACTTCTGAAAATCATAGAGTCTAAATGCGAATGTTGATTTTGAATGGGAAATGCAAGATCTCACACTGTTTACAAAAATTTTTTAAAGGCAGTTGTTTACAACTTCTCCAAACAAATGTGCTAGCAGTATTTATTTAAAATGGAAATGTGTCAACATTGATCATTAAACTATTTGCATGGTTCAATGCCACACTTACATTTATTCTGAAGGATTCATATATTTTAAAATGCATTTTCTATAAAAAGAAATACAAAATTGTTATTTCTCTATATAGAAAAGAGGCAAATGTACCGAACATATTTTTATTAACCTCTAGATAATGTTGATATTTTGCTAATGTTAAGAAAAACATTGTGTCATTTTCAATTTCCAACATTATTCAAACTTAATACATTAAGTCCAAAATAAGAATACTATACATAAATTATCTTAACATTTTTAAAAAATTCAAATCCCCTGAGTGGGAAAAGTAATCTTATCAGTTCCCTATTAAAGTAAAAAAATTTCACACTTTGCATATTAATGTGATTTGGTCTTGTAAAAAACGAAAAAGCAAAATACTTATACAGTTTATATTTAAAAATATGTTTTTTGAATCATTTTCTATTGATGAATATAAACAAAGTAGGTTTTATAAAGAACTATAAAGGAATAACAGTCCATCTCCTGATATGCAAACACAGAGAAAAAAACATAATTAAAAATCCAGACATTCATATTTATAGATTATGAAAAATGAAAACAATTTTATAACATGGAACAAGGAAATAGCGAAAGAGTAGTTCTAGTTAACATCTCATTATTCAAGAGATTTAAAATATCCTATACACTAAGGAACATTGCCATCATTCTTATACAACCCGCACAAGTTTGGACTTAGAAATATTTAATGAGTAAGTACAGTATTTCAGGGAGAACTATTGTTTTTTTGCTTTTAAAGAGTAAATAAGAAAAACTCTGTAAACCATTATTATAATATAACTACACGCAGAGCGTATCGCTGTTTGCTAAGATTGTTTTCTATTTTAATTTAGATTTATTATAATAGTCCAATGTGAGAGATAACTTTACCTGAAGATAACCTTTTCTGTGTTTTTCAGGCACTTCTAAACTCTTGCTTTGGAGATAGGAAACTTTGTCTTTTTAACTATTGAAAGACTGACATTTTACACATAATATTCCTAGGTCTTGCCTCATGAACCTACTAAATCAGAATTTTTAAGTATGATCTAAAAAATCTGAACATTTTAATAATTTTCTTCAGCTAATTGTTATGGTTTTAAAGTTTGAGAGCCAATGACTAAGAGCCTAGATAAACTCTACTCAGAACAATGAATGAAACAAACAAACACATAGACATCCTGAATTACAGATGTAGTTTTCTAGACTTGAGGAATCGTGTATATCTCCAGGGCTTCCATTTTTCTGTCCTCAAGATGAGGAAACTACATGGCTCTTAATAGAAGCAAAACTCTTAACAACAGTAAGGGCAGTTTTTGGAAGGATGTAAAAAGCAGTGTCTAAGCATCTGATTCTTTCTTCATTTTCTTATCTACAATCCACCTTAAGAATTCTGGGAAAGTCGGAATCTCTTTTCTTCTGCTCTATGTCAATTCAAAACAGTTTTTCTCAGTGAAATGTGTAAAATTAAATCACCCTTATGAAATTACTCCAAGGTCACAAATAATAGGAGTTCCAGTTGGTGTATCATTTTTTTCCATTTTCATTAAATTACCTCGTAGTAGGTAAAGAAACCATTTCTTAATTGGTACTGATATGCAAATATATTGAATGTTAACATGTAAAACTAAATTAGATTGTCTCTCAGTAGAAGGAAAGTAATAGAGCCTGATCGAATCCCAGTGTAGCTTAATAGCATCTATTTACAACCACTTTTATATATTAAACCACAGGGCATGTAAAATAATTATGTGACACATATAACTTTTACTTTTGTTATTTCATGAACCTATTAATTTAGTAGATTATAAATTGTAGAATAATTGTGTCATCTATATGTAAAATGTCAAATATGGGTCTAATATTTGAAAATTACAAATTCTGTCATTTAATACAACCATTATTCAGAGGACAGAGATGTTGAAAAGATTTTGATTGAGAGAGATTTATTGTAGTATATATTTTCAAATAATTATCATCATTTGAAATGTTAAACAGATATCTATGAATTAGTCTATACATCTATGATAAAATTATATGGTAGTATTTTACTTATAAAATTTTTAGCAGTTAAATTGATGGGTTGTACTTTATATGCAAAGATTTACTTCTATATGAGAAATTTGGAGTCATTTTGGTCAATTTCCTTCTTCCAAAAATGCAGCTGTTTGTAGTAAATAATTACAATGTTTTATGATTCAGCAATAAAAATATCAAGCCACAAATGGTATTGAGGAAGCTAAAGTATATATTGTTAAGAAAGGAAGCCAGTCCAAAATGACTACCTACTTACTATATGATTTAAACTACTTACATTCTGGAAAAGGAAAAAGTATACAGACAGGAAAATGATCAGTGATGGCGGATTCAGGGGACGGAAACAAAGAATGGATGAACAGGAGATTTTATTTGGTCACCGAAACTGCTCTCCCTGTACGATACAGAAATAGTGAAAATATGGCATATACATACCTGTAAACTCAGTAGCACTTGCAACACAAAGAAGGAAGCCTCGTGTAAAATGTGGACTTTAGTTAATAATGTATCAATATCGGTTCATCAATTATACTAAATGGACCATATTATTGCAAGACATGAATAATAGGGGAAACTGGAGGTAGGTGATGCACATGGAACTGCATACTGTGCTCAATTTTTCTTGAAACCTAAAACTACTCTAAAAAACAAAATTTATTAATCTTCAGAAATATTCAGCTGTTTTACATGTGAAATTTAGGGGTGGAAAGGACAGTGCAAACAGTAAGATAATGAAGAAATAACATTAAAATTTGATATCTGTTAAAACGGAGGGTTTTAATTGAATTATTATCTAGTCTGTATTTAAGTATTAATTTAGGAAATGATAAATTTCAGTCAAAATTTGTGGGGTTTGTTTAAAATGACCAATAATGCCATTAGTGTTGCCTTTGGAGAAAAAATAGGAGCTAGCACTGCCATCAGGAATATGTCAGGAACATGGGTATGAAATTCAACTTAGATAAGCTTTGTGAAGAATCTTCAGGTAAAGAACTTTCTGGAGGACATTTTTAAATATAAAATCACCTGTCTCTTTAATGTTCTAGGTCTATATTTGTTAAAGGTATAACCATCTCCTCAAGCATTATCTCAGCAGTCCTTTTCTGGACAGTGGGAATCCAGGTGATCTCTTGAATCTTAAGCTTCATCACTACAGCTGTAGAGTTCCACTACCTGCTTCTTGTATTGTTAAAGTTTGTTCTCAATTCTATCAGCAGTAACTCTAGCTTTAAAAAATAAATTCTTGAATTTCAGAGACTCGGCATCCACTTGCTTTAAAATAGCTCTTAAAAAGTTAATTGGAAGAGGGTTAACGATGCACTGTTTATTATCAAACAATGAATTACAAATATATGAATTAAGAGCAAGAGAAAGATATGTTTTTTAAGGCCTTTTGAGAAATACTTTATTGGACTATAATTCTAGACTTATGAAATTAATCAATAGATTTGGATTGTACTCAACAGAAAGAAAAGAGAAAATGGCATAGTAAATCATATTATATCAAACTCATAATGGTAGAACTGGGAAATATCTTTCAGATAGTTTACTCTAAGTCTTATAAACTGTCAGTATGCTCATAGATCAAGCCCATAGATCAAATCAATTCAGAGGATGCTTTAACAAGAAAACTTCCATTGCTTGCCAAACGTAAAAGTTATGGAATTCATAGAAAATTTTGAACTGTCTTTCAACTTTACGATCTCAATGAAAATGCATTATTGCATTTTGAATTACCCTTCAATGCATTATTGAATTACCCTTATGAAAAAGAACATGCAGTGTTCAATTATTTACTTGCACCATTTTCCCTATGAATTAATGTTCAGTTCATTCTATTCACTTTTGTTTTCTTTCTATCCTCTCTGCCATCTTATTTTATGGATCTTGACTTCTTTTCGCTTCATTTGTATTTAAATTATATTTTTCTCCTAACAGAATATATAATTTGCCATAACCATGAAACAGGTACTTTCCAGGGCATAAAACAAAATAAAATGGTTCCTGCATGGCAATAAATAGAACAGAATTAAAATTTTATAATCTAATGCTCGTTATCATAGAGGCTTGTTTAATTCTAGCCTGGAGAAAATTGCATTTTATGGTACGTTTTGATTCTGGTAGAAAAAATTGTGTTGGAAAAATTAAGAAAGGTTAATGAGGAGATATTTTGTCTAGAAGGAAATCCGTTTACACATTTACTAACAAGTAGTATTTGAAATGCTTTTAGTGGTAGGAATTGGATGTAAATTTCTTCTTAAATTAGGCCAGTTAATTTCTCCGGTATTAATCATTTCTATCCAGATCGTAGAAAATACACAGGAAATATTACCTTTAAAGTTTGAAATAAAACATCACGTTTTTCTATGTTATAGCTGAAAGTTCATTAGCTGCAGACTTTGTATTTCTGTACTTTATAAGGATCAAGAAACTAATGATGGGAAGCACAAAATTTAGCCCTTTTCACACATTGTAACAAGACAGACAAGTAAACAATTTAAGCAAAGTCTATTTCTACAAAAAGAAATTTAGTTTATGAAAATTATTCCAGAATATAACTAACATCTGTTTTGTTCTATCAAACTTAAGTTGTATGTAATTTGATCTGTCACAAGCTAGCAATTCAATGCTCTTATTATTGAAGCCATGTGTGTTAGCTATCTATTGCAGCATAACAGTATTAACACAAACTTAATAAGTTAAAAAACACATATATTACCTTAACATTTCTGTGGGTTAGGAATTAGTCACCTGTGTTTTCTGTTTCATAATCTCATACAGTATGCGCAAAAAATATAGAGAAAAAGCAAACAGATTGTCTCTCTGCCCTTACATAATTAACATTCTAGTAAACTAGACCAAAAAAAGTAAATAAATAAAGCTTTTATTTATACAAACATGTAGGGATTTCATTTCTGACTCAAAATTATGAATGTTCATGTCATGTTAATGTAAAACTTGTATGGTGTCAAAAGGATAATGGACAAAAGAATTAATTTGGGAATATCCCCTCTATTTATTATGGGTTAAGGCTGATATCATACAACTAGATCCACCAAATTGATTTTCATTGGTCACAAGCAATCAGTCGTTTTAATTGCTAGAAGAGGGAGAAAACAGTAAAGTAGTAATTTCCCTCTTCAGCCTCTAATATAAGAATTAATATCAGTTAAAATTATAACTCTTAGTATATATCCAAAGAATTAAGAGCACAGACTTGAACAAGAATTTGCATGTCAATATTCATGGCAATATTATTCACAGTAACTTAAAGTGTGGCAACACCCATTAACAGATGAATGGACGAACAAAATGTGGTATGCACATACAAAGGACTGTTATTCAGTCTTAAAACATATATGTTAAATGAAATAAGTCAAACACAGGACAAATACTATATGATTTGAGGTTCCTAGAGTAGTCCAATTCATAGAGACAGAAAAGAGAATGGTGGTTACTAGGGGGCTATGGAGGGTGGATCGATGAGTTATTGTTTAATGGTCATGGAGTTTCAATTTGGGATGATGAAAAAGTACTAGATATAAGTGGTGGTGACATTTTCAGAACAGAGTGAAAGTACCTAGTATAACTGAATTGTACACTTTAAATAGATAAAATGGTAACTTTCATGTGATGTATATTTTAGTACAACAAAAAAAATTGTAAAGGTTGAAGAACTTCATCGATATTGTTAGAGCATGAAAATCATTATTTTCAAAGCTGTTATTCATCAATGGTATCCATTTTTCCTAATTTAGTTTGAATGCAAATCTCATATTGACATTCAGAAGCAAAGATTTGTGTTATTATATTGATATTTCTTGATTATGTAACTGTGGTTTTGAACATTTATTCTCCAACACATCACACGTCATATGAGTACCAGTTGCAACAATTTGGCAGTGATGCTCACTGTGGGGCCATACATCCACTTCCCAGCCTGACAGGAGTATATGTCAGAATCCCCCAGAAGATTCTGATTTACCCTTCTCTGGGGGTAGGACATTAGTTGAATAACACTAATCGAAGTCTCCTTTTCCATTGAGAAATGACTGATACATTTGGTTACATCAGAAAGTAGACTACCATGGCAAAGATATTATAAATGATTAAGGAACAAGCAAGAAAATAAAAACAAATATTTACAACATATATATATATATAATATATATATATAATATATATATATAATAGAAATTTACATAATGGCAAAATGTAATATATAATGGTACATTATATTTACTTTTTGACATTTCTATAATGGCAAAAGCATAGAAATATACAAACTTAACAATGCAGAGAGCAATATAATTTGCTTCTAGACAGAGATTAGGGCTTCTGGGGACTCCTAGTCCCCAGCCCTAGCCTGATGATGTGAGACTGATGGAAGGAAAATAATTGCAGCACATACATGTGTTTCCCCAGTGTAACATCTTTTCCTAGGCCAGACTCACACCTGGCTCATGTCAAAAGTGATACTGATAGCAACCTCTTACCCATGGTTACACTATCGGGGAGGTATAATTTTTCCTTTTCACTTATAGGTTCATCTGGCTGGTCTAAGAATTAATTTGATGTGAAAAAATAACAGAAGAAAATCCAATTTGATTATGTATGTACATAAGGAGGTCTCATACGTATGGGACTTAAGGAAATGACCAAAGCAGATGGCTTTTGTGCATTTGAGAGGACGAAACAACAAATTGATGAGGATTTGACAGGTTAAAGACATTTGGGTTTGTGTGCTTACTTCATATGGAATAATTTGAGTTTGGGCTTGGGGTAGTAAATCAGTAAAAAAAAAAACCAAAACCAAAACCAAAAACAAGATTTGCTTATACAGGCTTCTCAGCCTCATATTCTCTAGCTCTGGTGCTAAAGATGTTTCTCTTTCCTTCTGGAGCAGGGAAGGTACCTTTCACATGGGATAGTTGTTTTCTGCTTTCAGAGGAACATAAGGGATCAGAGTGTCATTTTGGGGCTGAGTGCTTTTTACATAACTTTAATTCAAATATCAAAATGCCACTTTGGCATAGTTAGAGGGACCCACAGTAAGCTCCAATAATGCTATGCTAGGTCCTCTAAATGCTTCTCAAGAAATTAACACATTTATTCCCCTCAAATATCCCATGAGATAGCTACTATGATTATTCTCAATTTACAGATGAGAACACTGAGTCCCAGAAGCAAATGTATCCTCCTCATGGTGTACAAGTAGTCCAGGGTGAGGCGAATATTCTCCACCAAGCACCCTGGCCTAGAGACTAAGCACCATGCCTCCCTGATGGAAGTACACTGGGCTTGGAGTCTAATCATTCAGATTCAGGCCCAAATCTACTCTCTACTCTCTATTGGGATGCTATATTGTATTACTCTGGGCCATAGTTGTCTTCTGTTATGCAAATATTGCTTTAGAGTTATGAGGCCTTGACCATGTTTAACCATTTCTAATAGAGTGTATGTCATTTGCCTTGGGAAAATAATGGCATGGGGAAAAAAACACCAAGTGCCCTAAAATATTATTATATTTGGGAGCTACATATTAAAATTCAAATAGTCTAGATTACTTAATTTTGAAATCCAAAGCATCATTTATGTATCATAGATTTGGTATTCTCTGTCAATTGAAGCTAGTGTAATATTTTGTGACAACCCTTCCTAATTGCTCTATCAAATGGAGAGATAAACAGTACCAGTCTGAATTAAGGTCTCATAAAATATGATTTTTTATCCTCCTTTTCCAACTATGGGATACCCAGCTTTATATAAACACTTCTCATTGTCTCAAGAGAGTAGTATCTCAGGAGAATTTTTAACCATGGTTATCTTTGTGATTGCCATGTCATCTGACCTCATACAGTTTGTACCTTGCACAAAGAAAATATATGTAGGTGCCTGAGGGTTCATTACATTCTTGGCTATGACCCTATAACTGAACTACCATGTGTCTGATTGGGTACTTAACCACATTATACCGTTGTCTTATATTTATGTGCTGATTTTCTCTATTAGAATTCAAATTTCGTCTAAGCAGGTGCCGTGTTACCTCATAACCTGAACATCTCGTATTGTATTCATTTAAAATTTTATATGTTCGTTTATTTTTACATATAGCCATGTCTTTTAACCTATTTAATCAAGATTTTCTGTGCAATACTTGAATTAATTATTTATTTTCAGAGAAGTTAAATATACTTTCAATTACTTTCTTGGGTCTGATTACAACATTAAGAGTAACATGACCCACTATTTCCCTAGAAATGTCCCTTCTTTTCAAAATTACTAGCTTAGATTCGATAATATCTTTGTGAAAGTTAGGCATCGATCACAATTTTTATCATTAATTTTACCCCACTCGTGAAAACAAATGTCAGGAAAATTGTTTTTTTCCTAACAACTGATATGTTTTTGTTATATGGTCATCGCCTATGTTGTAGCTAATGTTTTCCTTTTGATCTGCTGGTGCTTCAGAGTCAAATACTGGGTTCATCTTTGTAATTTTACAAGTCGAATGCAATACGCACGTATCATGATACATTTTGCTCTGGTTCCCATGTAGTCTTTGCTTTCCTTCCCTTTAGCTATTTTTATATTCTTATATCTTATGTAGTTTTAGAAAAGATTTCATATCTATTTTGGAATTCTGTGGGGTATATGCAAACAGGTGACTACTAAATACTCTGTTTCTAAGAGTCTGTGCATTTAAGCCTACACTTTCCTCCTGTTTAAGTTGAGAGATGTGAGGTATTAACACCAGTTTCTGATATATACTTTCTTTCATTTTTCTGAACAATAAACCCAAGTCCGTCTACGTAGGCACAAATAAAGTGTTCAGATAAGATAATTTTACATATTTAAGATTTACTCTGTTTCTTTTACTCTTCGTCTTCTTGACACAAATCAGTCTCATTTATTGTCACAGAAGGGACATCTCAAACCATTTCATTCACATAGTAGTAATGCAATTTACACTTGTTAGTTTGAATGTAATTTAATTAAGATTGCCTTAATTTTGATTGCTTCCAAGGAAATAAAACTATTTTTCCAAGTTTATATGTATTTAGAAAATGAGGAAATTTAGGCCCTTCAAAGTAGATGCAAAGCGGCTCACCTAACTAAAAATTTCCTTAAGAAAAATGTTTGAGGATGTTTTACGCATTTTATACCTTTGGACATGATACATTAGGAAAAATCGTTGATTTGGTGAGTGGCCAAATCATTTTTTCTTTCCTCAATTCATTGGCGGTGCATGTACTTCAAAGTGTGGTCACACTCTAGTAGCATTATAAATTTATTTAATTCCTACATGTCTTTCAGATGATTAAATGTGTAACAATCCAGAGTATGATATGGAATATTATCTTTCGAGTCAAGCTTGCATTTTGTGTAGCAGGTTTTTTTATATTGTGATAATTGTGTCTACTTTCATATAGTATGTTTCAAGAACTGTATTTAGCATCATCTGGTAGAGATCTGTCTGGAATATTGACACTCAATTTAAAAATTGCAGAATTTTTTTGAAATTGCAGACTGCATTGCAAGACACAATCTCAAAGATATTTCGGGCAAATAAGAAACACTTTTTTCTGAAAATGTTCTGTAATTTCTTAAACTTCCAGTTAACTTTGTGTTCTACTGACCTGACATTATAACACAATCTAAGTAAACCTGATTCAAATGTGTCTTTTAAATATTTTTATTCATACTTCTCTAAATATATTTTTATTTGAACTGCCTATTTATATCGCCTATAAGAATAAAATGCTATATTTGTTTAAAATGTATTATGAAATAAAATTAATTCCAAATATATCATAAAGAATAGGAGAATCCCTAGTAGTTCTAATTAATTTACATTAATGAAACCAATAATCCTGGAGCAAGATTATGTATACTACAAGGATATAATTTACATTAGTTAGTTTGTATTTCACTGTACATCTGAAAACTTCGAAGAGACATTAAATGTTGTTTTTTTTTTCAAAAACAGGCCAAAAAATGTCTTGCTTCACCAAAATGCATTTTAATCAATAGGAATAATAAATCTGAAAAGATTAAGTATATTTTAAAACTTTATATGGTAACCGTACTAGTTTTCGTAAACTTATACCATTTTATTTCTCTCATTTCTCTCATTTTATTTATTCCCAGGATTTTTTTTCATAGATGATCATGACCTTTTATGATTCCATTAATATATAAAAAGACAAAGTCAATGAAGTTCATAGTAATTTAAATAATCTATTACCACCTGAAGCCAAAGGAACCCAAGGTATACTACAAACTTAAAATCAAAGATCTTAAGATGTGTAAAGAAATCCGACACATTGATGAGTGAAGAAAAAAAAGGTCCCAAGACCAAAAAAAATTAAAAAATACAGAAATAAAGTTGGAATAAGAACTGAGGAAAATATAAATCATACATATAAAGAGCGAGAGCGAGAGCGAGAGAGAGAGAGAGAGAGAGAGACAGAGAGAGAGAGAGAAGCATTCAAGTTTATTAACTACTAGGGAATTGTAAAATAAACCACAAGAAATCACCACATGTTCGTCAGAAGGGTTAAAATTGATCTAACATATGATCCAGCAATTCCTCTCCCGGTTATTTACCCAAAAGACTTGAAAATTCATATCCAAAAAGATATCTGCACACCGATGCTCATAATAGTAGCATTATTCAAAAAGCTCCAGAACATGGAAGGAACTGAAGTGTCCTACAATAAATGATTAAATAAAGAAGCTGTAGTACATATGTACAACGGAAAATTACTCAGCCATAAGAAGAGATGAAATAGTGACATTTGCAACTGATGGACATGGACAATAAACTAACAGTTTCCAGAAGGTAGGTGGGAAAGTCAAGGGGGGAGGTATACCAGGTAAAAGGGTCAAATATGTGGTGATAGAAGGTAATCTAACTATGGGAAGTGAACACACTCTTAAAATATACAGATGAAATTTAATGGATTTCATTAATCAATATCACCATAAAATAATAAATTAATTCATTAATTTAAAAAAAGACAGACAAAACCAAGTTCAAAAACACTGAAGTTCTCAGAGATTGCTGAAGAGATATATATTAGTACTACATTTTGGCAAACAGTATGACATCCTTACTTGAGTGTGAACATATGCATATCCCCTTACTCAGAATTTTTACACCTAAGCATTTACTCAACAGGAAGGCACTTACGTGCTGATAAAAGATATGTACAAAATAATCCACTCTTTGTAGTGTAGACATGGACACTATTAGTTATATCGAGAAGAAAAAAAAACCTAAATGTCAATCAACAGTATGTAGGATACATTAACCATCGTATATTTGTACAATGGGATTCTATGGAGCAATGAAAATGAATATGACTACAGGCAATGATTTGGATGGATCTTAGAAATAAATGTGAGCAAATTTATTTGGAAACATTCTAAGTCAATTTATATAAAGTACTAAAAAAGGAAACACTAATCCATTCGGAATAGTTGTTTTGAGCCAGAGACTGAAAATGTTCTACTCTTTCATCTAGATGCTAGTTAATTGTAGAGATATAGTTTGAAAAATAAAATTATCAAAATGCTTATAAATCTCTAAATCTAAAGAAACAAAAGGAAAGTTATTCAATTTTCTGGTGATTTTAAGCTTTTCATCGAAGGTATAAGAAAATAATTTTGACAAAATGGAGGAGTTCTTGTTTTGATAGTTTTTTGTTTAGTTAATATTAAGGAATTATCTGCTTTTAATGCTTGGTGAAACAATGCTACATAGTTTTCTGATGATTTCTAGCAAGGAAGCATGGTTTGGGGAGATGGAGCATTATGTTACTGGAAGCAGGGACTCAGAGATGACAGTAATTAAGTGTGGTAGGTTAGATCTGGAAGATGGGTTCGTCAGAGGGAATGAAAGAGCCAGAAAATGTATGATGTGGAGTAATGAGCTGCTGCCAGCTCATGGTTGCTGACTGTGTGTGTCTGTGGCTTTGGAGTCTCCTTGGGAGTAACCTTGGCTGGACCTTCACTGTTTTCCCAAGTCTACTATAGATGCCTTTAGGCCCCCGGGAGCCTGACATTCCCACAGAAGGTCAGCCCGCTACACTTGAGAGTGGCCCCAGCCTTGGTCAGGACACCATTGGCCAGGCCCAAGCAGACAGACTTTATCCCAACCCTGTGGACAGGTCCACTCGCCATAGGTGTGCAGAGGGTGGCTGTTCCAACCAAACTGCCCAAGGAGCTTGGAGTTCAGCTCCTCATAAAAATGCTACACCTGGAGTAGTGTTTCTAAGCATTCTTTAGCACCAGCACCCCGGCCAGAGCAAGGGATCCCAGCATAGACTGCCTCCTCAGCTGTGCCTGGGGTCCACGATCTACCTCCTGTGTTTTTTTCCTAACCACTCTTTCTGCTCTCAACCTGGGTTCCTTTTGTTCTAGTCTTCCTGGGCTGCCTAGGTCCTCTTTCACATGAGATTTTCCCAAAGTGTTTTCTTATGGGAATTTGAAGAGAAAGAATAAGCTTCGTAACTTTTTTTATCTAGAGAGTATAATGTTCTAACTTAGCAGTTGGCTAGTTAAAGCCCGCAGGTGAAATCCAACCAACTACCTGTTTTTGAAAACAAAGTTTTATTTATAAAAGTCTTTTATTATTAAAATTATTAATTTAAAATTATTTTAAATGTTAAATTTTTGTTAATGTTTTTATATTATCATAAAATAAGTAATTAATAAAACAACAAAATTCAATATCATTTTTAGAAACTATAAAAATATTTCTAAATTTATTATTAAAATATTAATGTTTATTTAGAGAAAGTACCCTACCCCTCCAACTCTAAAACAAAGAGAGAGTAAAAATGATCAAAGATAATGTGTTTATTCATTTGCTCTTTAACTTAACCCTTCCCCTCAAAACCAAGTCTGTAACATACTGATTTAAGAAAATAGAAATGCTGGCATTTATTGTTTAATGTGTCATAGGTTATCGTCCCAAGAGACTTTATAATTATCACTTTAGAAATAAATATCTTGACTAGATTTCTAAGGTATGCTTTATAACCTTAATACCAGGAGCTGTATTTTACACAGACATATTTCGGATGCTTTTTAAGTTACTTCATGGAACTAGGCTTTTCCACAGCAAAGCAATAACAACTTCAATAAGGTTCTACTATCATTAGTTTTTCACATTGTCTTTAGAAAGTAAGAAAGGTATTTGACCAACTCTGAGACTTAAATGATCAATTCCAATTCATATCATGACAGAATTTCTAAACTCTTAAATTTATACTTTTTGAAAATGTCCTTTCAGCGCATTCCAAAGTTTTTACAGTTTAAAATCTCAAACTTCTTTTTCTCATTTGGGCTTCATGATGAAGTAAAAGGAGAAAGAAAGAAGACATAAAATGAAAATATTCTTGTTTTTTTTTGTTTTTTTTGTTTTTTTAAGAATACTATTGCCAATCATTTGTTCTTTACAGTAACGTGTCATTAACTTTATCCTCACAGAGATTTCTTCTACTCCTTCATGTCAAGAATTTGTAAGTAAGAGAAACACAAGACCAACAAAAAGACAAATCCTAAGGCCAGTCTAAAATACTAAAGAATATCTGTACGGGGCATATAGTTTCCTGGAATACATTAATATAATAAAAAAAGGGATATGTTTCATTACAAAGAGGCATTGGTTATTTCTATAATCATAACATAATAAAAATTACTTTAAAAAAATCAGTATGGCCATGTAAGCCAATTCCAGTGGGTCGGAGAGTAATCGTTATCATTACTATAGCAGCTAACACTTACTATGAGCATCCTATTTTCCAGGCACTGTGCTGTTAGCCAGCAAAGGATACTGACTCTCTTTAGAAAACATTCCCCATTGTGAAATGGACATACTAAGTCATTAAATTTTCCTTTCATCAACTTTCTCAGTTTGTGCTGTTTTCCTGTTGACCAAGGAAACTTTGGATTATGATCTGTCCTCATATAAGATTCTTCCTAAAGAAAAAAATAAGTGATGACCATATGGAATGCAAGTTTTTTACTTCAAATGATAGAGATGCCTCACTGGAAATATAGAAAATGACTTTGATGATGATGTGACTTGTCATCTAAGAACATCTATAGGAAAAGAATGTGCTGGTAAGTCTGGTCACCAGAACAATAAATTCTTATTTTTAATGAACAAATCGATGCTCTGCTGTCTTCCTCGGTTATGTGTGTATTTTCATTATTCATCCCTGGACATTACCAGTGAGTCTTTGGAGATTCATGGTGCTGAATCAGGTCTAATAGGCCTTATCACCACCACCTTCATCTACTCAATTAGTTTTCCAAGAGAGACAGGGCCAAGGAGAAAGAAAAAGGTCCAGACGGATCATGCCAGCTGAAAGAAAGAAAGAAAGAAAGGAAGGAAGGAAGGAAGGAAGGAAGAAAGAAAGAAAGAAAGAAAGAAAGAAAGAAAGAAAGAAAGAAAGAAGAAAAGAAAAGAAAGTAAAGAAAGATAAAGGAACAAAGCCCTGATGAGTTCTATGACCTTGGCCTTAGTGCCACAATGTATTCGCTAGAAATTTTAATGAGCAATATGATAGGGAAGACTGGAGGCATATTTCTATTAAGAAGAAAATGAGCTCCAAATGAAAGCTCAGAGAAAAACTACACAATTGGTTGAATTTTTTTAAAGGGAAAGTATTCTGCATCATCTTTTTCCCCTCTTGAGGCTTCCAAGGAATGGCTAGATATGGGGCGAGAAGAATTGAAGAACAAAGATGGGAATTTTATTGGGTTGAAACTGTAAGGAAGTTTTGGACCTACCTCAAATAGTAAGTACATTTTTTGTGAGTATCTCCCAGATAAGTTGTTGAGAAACACAAGTGAGTTTTCAAACATCCTGGTTCTTGAGAAGATCAAAATGAAAATATTCAAGGAAATTCTCAAAAAGTAGAAAACTATATCTTCCATAGCGAAGAATTGGAGTCCACAGGTTACCATTTCAACAAAAAAGGAAGGGATTTGGTAATAATATTCGTAATGAATAAAATAGCCTTTAAAAGAGATTGACCATAATTCTTACTGTTTTCAATATAGTTTACATCTCAATGTCTTACATATATGTTATGTAGGATTTTCTGCTATATTTAGATTATATAACTTAATTTGCTGCTTAGACATTATAAAGACAACATATTGTAAAGGGAGTAAACTAATTGGTTGAGTGTAGTAAATGTTCCCCGATGCATCACCTATCTCCTCCTACACTATCTTAGTCCCTGTTCTGACTTAAAATGCTCAGGTAGTTTTTAGAAATTATCAGAGGAATGAAATCTAAATTCCAGATTATGATAAAGTGGTCTATTATATGAAATCTTCATTTCTCTTGAGTCTCAATTGGTACTGTTGTGTAACTTCCATTTAACTCTAGGAAGAATAGATTGCTAAAATTTTCTGAAATCAATACATTCTCCCAATATTCCTTATTTATACTTCTGTATATGCTGAGACTTTAGCATGGTGGATCCTTCTACATGTTTTCCGAGTGGCTAAACTCTACTTTCCATTAAAGTACAATTAAAACTACGCTGATTATGTTCAGACATTATTAAATGTTTCTCTAACATGCTTCCTCAGTACTTTGAGCTGCTCTTATTGTGTTTCACAGTCTATTGTAATTTTCATATAGTTCTGCATTGCCAGCCATGGTTGAAAACCTCTGGAGTACAATGACTAGCTGCCTTTTAATGATATGTCCAGAACAAGTGAGTCATTGTGAGGAAACTATCTCCTGTGAGTCCTAACATACCAATAAAAGTACACTAATGTTTCAACTTGGAGACAAAAATAAAACAATCTTGAAAGAAAATTCTACTTTGTTTTCAGGAGAGCATTCTAAATCTTTCTATCACTTATATCTAATTATGAAGCAATCCTAAAATACAGTAATTTTAAATTCATTATTTTTTCAGTAAATTCTTCACTTCTTACACATGCGCGCGCGCGCACACACACACACACACACACACACACACCATGGACGGAACTGTATCCCCCTAAAATCATACATTGAAGCATTAACCCTCCATGGAATAATATTTGGAGATGGGCCTTTAGCATGGAATTAGGTTTAGGTGGGCCTGGAGAGTGGGGCCCTTATTTGGGGATGACTGCCCTTCCAAGAAGAAATACCGAAGAGCTTGCTTGCTTGCTCTCACTTTCCTGTAAGTGAGGACAAGTGAGAAGGCAGCGTTCTGTAAACCCAGAAAAGAGTCCTCAACAGAACATGACCATGCAAGTGCCCTGATCTCAGACTTCCAGTCTCCAGAACTCTGAGAAAATAGGTGTCTGATGTATAAGACACTCAGTCTGTGATATGCTGTTATGGCAGTCTGACCTGACTAAGTGTACACACTCACTCTATAACGATATTACATAATATATGTACGTAAACACATATACACTCTTTAATCTCTACAAGATATTTTAAAATCTCTTTTTATTTTAACTTTATTTTCTTTTCAGTTAGAACTGACATCCAATATTATATTATTTGCAGGTATACAGCATAGTGCTTAGACATTTATATAATTTATGAAATGATCCCCCCGATAAGTCTAGCACTCGGCACTATACATAGTTATTATAATATTATTAACTATGGACTCTATGCTATACTTTACAACCCTGTAACTCTTTTTAACTACTAACTTGTCTTCTTAATCCCTTCATCTTTTTCACCTATAGCACAATCACTCTTCCCCTCTGGCATCCATAAGTTTGTTGTCTGTATCTATGTCTGCTTCTGTTTTGTTCGTTTATTTTCTTCTTTAGACTCCACGTATAACTGAAATCATACAATATTTGTCTTTCTCAGTTTGACTTCACTTAGCATAATACCTTTTAGGTCCATGCGTGTTGTCACAAAAGGTAAAATTTCATTTTTTTCTGTCCAATTAATATTCTACCATATATATACCATGTCATCTTTATCCAGTCAACTTTGATGGACTTTTATATCACTAATTTTTTTTAAAGAATCACTTTCAAAAATTAGAAAATATAGAGTATCTGGCAAGAAACTAAATGTATACTTCTCTATATTGAGATCATTTATCAGTTGCATTTTAAATCCAAAAACATAATGTTGCATTTTATAAGCTTGTTTTTATCACTTTTAACAGATACATTATTCACCACAGCATTACTAAAACTAATATTCCTTGCACAAAATTATCATTTTAACTATATTAACTTTTTAAATTAATATAATGTTAATTTAGAAAAGCTTAAACTAGAATCAAAAGTCTACCTCATTGATAAATTTATATCACATCTATTTTTAGAGACCAAAACAAAACAGAGACTTCACGTATTATAAAGCCTATATGCCTCTTGTGGGAAGCATGGAATTTCTCAAGGATGTAAGACAAGAATTTTCACTGTGCTACTGCTGGACATCACAGCTCACCATCATCAAAAGCAACAACCACCAACTTAAAGACTAACAAAAATTCACATTAAAAAACTTATTAAGGAGAAGAAAAGAAAGCATCATTTTACTATACATATTGTTAATCACTGGACTGCCTGGTTCCAGGATGGGGAGCACGACATACCAAGTGGCAGACATTGTACTAATGCAAGGTACATATCTTTTCATTTCATCTTCACAATCACGCTGCCAGGTAGATGTTATTATTTTTATTTGACAGAAGAGCAAAGTCAAGGAAATTGAGTTACTAAATCTATGATTAAAAAAAGTACCAGTAAAACAGGAATATTTTAAAACATCTCTTCAACGATAAATTCTGTTCTACAATTCCACTGGTACCGACATTGAAAACATGTACCTTTATATGCATTGACATTTATGTTAAAAGTGTTAAATTCAGTCACATCAATAGCAAGCAGTTAATTGGCTTCTATAAAAGCAAATTAATTTTTTTCCAGTGAATTAATATTATGCAGGATTATAATGTAGCAATACTGACTCTGGAGGACAAAATAGGAAGTCTAAACTTTAACACACTTTGATATACATGCTCTTAAAACAGTAGCAACGTGTAAAACCCAGTTCACACTGTAGAGCAGAAATTGTTCAAATAACGCAAACTCAAGGAAGCTTTAGTCTTAAGATGTGATAGCTATATATTATTTATTACTAAAAGAGCTTTTATGATTTACCACTTTCTTGATAACCTATATTATGTCAAAATTAATTCTTATATTTATTTTAAGAAACATTATTTTTAAAATTATGCATTTTTCAGTATATAATTTTAGAAGCCGCACATTACTAGTCTAAATTAATTCAACCTAGATCATACAACCATAACCAAGGGTCATCCAGAGATCCAGATTGACCTTTGGGTTACCTTTTTACAAGGAGAACAATTATTACAAACAGTGATAAAATTATATGGACCTCTAAAATTTCCCTTATCCTCAATGAGAATGTTCATTTTCCTAAAAATCTTCACTTTTGTAAAATATTGATAAAATGAGCATCAAGTGAACATCATAGATTTCTTTTCAATTCTCCATTCTGGGCTACCCCATGCAGAAAGTATTAAGCTATACTACCTTAGGCCTTCGAGAAGCCAATTTCTTACTGAGAGTCAAACTCCTACTTTTGAGTTCACCTCGTTTTCAAATCAGGTGATTCATGTGTTGGACATGTTCTCATGAAGTAGTCCTCCACCCGGTGAGCCAGTCATTTTCAACTTCCTTTCACCTTACACAAACTCCTGGGCAACCAACTCTGTGATTCTGAAAACCATCCAGTCAAGTCCACACGGTGATCCAGTTGATCCACATTTCTGGTGGGACCAGAGAGCCCATCTCGAGGTTGACGCCCTAATCTCTGCTGCGGTCTGTCATTTTGACCAAAGGAAACCTAGCCAAAAAATGATCTTCATAACTTTAGGGAAATTTCAGGTGTGCTAACTCATTAGCTATCATCCATTTAGTCTGTTGCGAGCTCAGCAGCAGTGGCCCAGTGGTTGACTGTCTCCCTTGCGCGGACCCTCTTTACAAATGGTGTTGTTCTCCTGCCACCCTGAGGCTCTGGTAGGCCCTGGTCTGTTGTCTGAGCCTCTGAATTTACTCTCGTTCATTTTGCTTCTTTCCATTCTGCCCTTTGTTTCAGGTCCACATGGGAGTGTAAGCAGAAAGGCTCTATTTCTTTCTGCAAAATAATTCCCTTCTCTTGACTGGCTTGGGTAAAGGTAGAAAGGGCCAGGGTCACAGCATGTTTATGTGATGTGTTCAGCCAGTAAGGGACCGAGGCTGGAGTTCCAGGAAAACACAGCCCCCCAGTTCAAGGGCTGTTCAGCAACCATTCATCTTCGAACTAAGGACTTGTGGCTGCAGCAAGCACTGGGCCGAAGGAGTCAGCCTGTAGAATTCGGGCAAACAGATTGAAGGTGCAGTCGCGACTTGAATGGAGAAAGAGTTCAATGCAAGGCAGGTGAGGCCGGCCTCCTGTAAGCCATCAGCTAACAGCCGGCCCTCAGGCAGGAAGCGAGCCAGAAGGCCTGAGCCGTGGCTCTCATGCGATCTCCAAGAACACTGGGGCCAGTGGAGACTCCACACCCTGTTTCTCTCATCTGCTTGGGGCTGAGGCAAGGGAAGAGGTGGTGTGACTCAGCAGTGGGGCGGGGGGCCTCAGCACATTTTGCTATTGATGGAGTTCAAATAAGCCCTATGCTGGGTATGATAGCTAACACTCTCTGGTTTTCTGTAGGGGTGTGGGATGTGGGTGTGTGTGTGTGTGTGTGTGTGTGTGTGTGTGTGTGTGTGTGTGTTTCTGTGTGTGTGGTGTGTGTGTGTGTGTGTGTGTTTGTGTGTCTGAGTAAAAGAAGGCAGTCGTGTAGATATCCAGGCAGGTGGAAATGCATGATCGTCTGCATGTGTGTCCCTGTGTGAAAATGTCTTGAGTGTCCAGGTGTTTTCAGTTGTTTAATGATGTGGGTGTTTGGTGTCTTTGCTTAAGTATGAGTGCAAATCAGCATGTGAGCATAAAGGTTCCTTTGTGTGTATGAATGTCTAGGTGTGTGAGTGTTTCATAAAACTTTTCCCCAGAGAGACATGTAAACATTGGGCTGTGCCTGTCTGAAGGAAGAGTGTGAAAAGTGAAGGGAATTTTCTCAGCTCTGTTGTGAGAGTTTACTTGGTGGCATTAAAATTGTTAGAGCCACTATGGAAAATGGTCTGGAGGTCTCTAAAAATGGATATAGCTTTTGACCCAGCATTTGTCCTTCTGGGTATTTATCCCAAGAAAATTAAAGCAATAATTTGGAGAGATCTATGCACTCTGATATTCATGGTGCCACAATTCACAATAACCAAGATATGTAAGCAACCTAAATGCCCATCAACAGATGATTGGATAAAGAAGTTAAGAAAATGAACTCCTACTATTTGCAATGATATGGATGGACTTAGAGGTTATTATGCTGAATGAAATAAGTCAGAATGTGACTTATGAGTGAAGGAATGGTGATGGACAGAGGGGATGGAGGGTTTGGGGGCAGAAATAATGGAGTGAAGGTTTAAAGAAGTACAAATGAGTAGTTGACAGATGGTCACTGGGATGGGGAGCATGGCATAGGGAATTTAGTTAGCATTAATATCTTGGCTAGGAGGAAAACCGAGAGAAGGAGCAATTCGAGGGTTTGTTTTATTAACTATATAAATGTGTAACCAATGTACTGTATAATTGAAACTAATAAAATAAAAAGTAAAATAATAAAATAAACCATTTATTGAGCGAATGATTGAGCAGATACGATAGAGAAAATCAAATTTACATAAAGAAACAGAAGAAAAAATTAATTTTATTGACTTGTTGATTATTTTTAAACTTTATTTAATAGGACTTCAAGATTTTTTTCCCCACTTCTCAGATATGTTAATTCCTAGAAGATAGTCTCATTTAATTGTATGGTTTGCTATGGTATAGTGTGATCAGGACCAAAAACTCCAATTTACTCTTTTTGAAAATATTTTTTTAAACTGTTTTCTGAATCAATTGATGCTCATTCTACCTGAAGGCTGTAACTTCTTCCACCTGTGCTGTTAGGATTTGTTTCTCAGAATCTCACACCTGTGTATGCAGAGATTATGTTTTTCTTAAATTTGGTACAGCTTTCTGAAAGGGAAATACCAAGCGATCGATTAATATTTGCAAGGAAAATATGTACAAAATAATCAAAATAGAGTGTTAAGATAATGCCGTTTATTTTAACATATAAATATATCTCATAAATACCAATTCTTCTGATCCTTTTTGATATAAGAGAACTATGCCATTGAAAAGAGGGAAGTCGAAGTGGTTATACTGATTTTTTTTCTCAATAGGATAAGATTTTAGTAAAAATAGATTTTCAAAGATAGAATTTGCATAGTCATTACCTAATGGAGAAAATGTTCTCACATTAACTGTCAGCTTTTATAAATATTACTTAAATATTCCATTAAAATGAGAGGAAAATTAGTATTCTATGTTGATGCTAAATGCGAGTCCTAGAAACATAAGTCCACTATTTGGTTTCAAGGCTATGATAAAATGTGTGAGTGTTCGATAGAATGGTGCTTATACTAACATATGCACTGTGCGTGCTGACTTAGAACATTTTGAGTCTGAGATTACTATTATCTTATAGGTAAAAAAAGAGAACTATCCCGATGAAAGAGCTAACAAGGACTGAACATTCACTGAGAGATTTCAGGGAGCCAGGCATCGTACTCAGTGCTTCATATGCACTTTTTCATTTATATTTCTAAGAAATTTGTTAGACATTATTGTCATCAGAGGCAGACTTGATGCCTAGAGAATTTAAGAAACTTGTCCAAGGTTATCCAACTCAGTAGTAGTTAAAAGATCAATATGTAGGTTTGCCTTCATTATTACACTTTGGAAAAGGGAAAGATATAGACTTAAATAGTAAAACTTTGTTTTGATGGCCTTTATATTCTGTTTTTATTAACTTTATTCTTCATGATCTTAGGGTCATGCATATTTAGCACATTTGATTAAACTTTAATCAATATTGTCTTAAATTAGATTAGGAGACTTCAGTTAGTGTTATTCAACTAATGGCCTGCCCCCAAAGAAAGGTAATTCAGAATCTTCTGGGGGATTCTGACACGTACTCCTTGCAGACTGAGAAGCAGAGATATGGCCCCACAGTATCACTGCCAAACTGTTGCAACTGGTACTGGTACCACCGATGTTTCGGGGAACAAATGTTCAAAACCACAGTTATACAATCAAGAAATATAAATACAGTAACACAAATCTTTGCTTCTGAATGTGAATATGAGGTTCACACTCAAACCAAATTAGAATAACAGCTTTGAAAACAATGGTTTTCATGCTCTCACAATATTGATGATGTTCCCCCCCACCTTTGGAATTTTTCTTTTACTGTGCTAAAATATACTTCACACGAAAGTTACCACTTTAACCGTTTAAAGTGTACAATTCAGTTCCATTAGGTACATTCGCACTGTTCTGAAACCGTCACCACCACCTATATCTAGTACTTTTTCATCCTCCCAAACTGAAACTCCATGACCATTAAACAATAACTCATCATTCCACCCTCCATAGTCCCTGGGAACCACCATTCTATTTTCTGTCTCTATGAATTGGACTACTCTAGAAACTGCTATCCATATAGTATTTGTCCTGTGTCTGGTGTATTTCACTTAGCATTTATTTTTAAGACTAAATAACATTCTCTTGTATGTATATACCACATTTTGTGTGTCTATTCATCTGTTAATGGGTGTTTCCACACTTTCAGTCACTGTGAATAATAATGCCATGAATATTGACAAGGAAATGCTTGTTCAAGTCCCAGTTTTTAATTCTTTTGAATATATATGCATAGCTATACTTTTAACTGATATTAATTCTCATATTAAATGCAGAAGAGGTCAATTACCACTTTACTTTTTTCTCTCTCTTCTAGCAATTAAAATGACTGATTGCTTATGACTAATGAAAATCAATTTGGTGGATCTAGTTGTAAATTATCAGCCTTAACTCATAGTAAATATAGGGCACATTCCCAAATTAATCCTTTTCTTATTGTCCTTTGACACCATCCAAGTATTACATTTATATGACATGAACATTTAAAATTTTCAGTCAGAATTTAAATCTCTACATGTTTGTTTAAAGAAAAGCCTTATTTATTTACTTTTATAGGGGTCTAGTTTACTAGAATATCAATTCTCTAAGGGCAGAGGGACAGTCTATTTTCTTTGTAAATCTATTTTTAGCACATATTAGGGACACAATATATATTTTCTAAAATTAACTTTTGACAGTCACTAAGCACATTAGATGTACCTTTTCAGAGCATAAATATCTATCTATCTATATATATGTATACATATACACATATATATACACACACACATAAAATATCTCTTATTATTACTTACATTGGATAATTCGTTTCAATAATGCTCTCATTTTGTTGCCTTTCCCATAACATAATGTTAGGAATGCCTTCAATCTACTCTCCATAATTTTAGCCAGTAAGTATAATTTTCTTCATTGATATTTCAGTCTCTTCTTTCTTGGTCAATTCTATATGTTTTCTCTTCCCTTTCCTACATATAACACCATTTTTCCTTTAAAATTTATCATCATGCATTTCATGATGAATTAAAAAGTTAATAAGCATGTATGGTAGATGAAATCCTACATTACATCGATATTATATAGTATGCGGTATAAAAGCCTCTTTAAACATCTTTGGTTTATTCCTTACTTTTTCAATCGTCTCTCCATCAAGCACCAGAGCTTGTTAGGCACGGATTCAGTACCGTTTCAAATAAGATTTTTTCTGCTCTCAGTATGAGTTGAAAATTGCTTAACTCACTTTTGTTCTGATTAAATTTGGAATGATGGAAGATTCCAGACTTCAAGGCTAAAAGCAGAACTTGAAAATGTTCACCATTTAAAGATTGATTATTTCCATCCCCTCCCAAGGAACCTGACTCTGATCATTATTGCACAAGCATACTCTGCACTTTGTTTCTTCTGGGTTTGAGCCCACTGTGATTCCTCTGCTTTGACTATCCTCCTCATTCAAGATTCACCGAGGTTATTATGCTGAGCAAAATAAGTCAGACAGAGAAAGATAAAAACCATGCGATTTGACTGATAGAATCCAAGGAACAAAAAGAACAAACTAATTAAAAACAAACTCACAAGTATAAAGGACAGATGGCCAGAGTGGAGATGGGTTAGGGGCCTGAAGAAATTGGCGAAGGGTTAAAGAAGTACAAATTAGTAGTTGATAGATGGTCACGTGGATGGGGAGTATGGCATAGGAAATGTAGTCGGTAGTACTGTAATGTCTATGTGTAGAGCCACAGGGAAGATAGAGTAATTGGGGGGATCATTTCATAAACCATATACATTTTTAACCAAAGTACTCTTTACTTGAAGCTAGTAATAAAATGAAATACAAAAGGAAAAAAAATCACTGAGGAACTCGAACCACCCTTCATTGTCATACAAATCCCTCACCCTCTAGTAAACCATTTGTGTTATTTCATCAACTAAAATGGCTCCTTCTTTGGAATCCACATGGCAATTTGTGCTTTCCTAAATGAATTACATATTATAGTATATACTTGCTTCGATACGTGGCTAAACTTTCTCTCTCTTCATTTCTCTCTCTCTCCAACTTACGTGGAATACTACATCACATGAAATTGTTTTCCTGAAAATCACCCCTTTCCCTAGCCTGAATAACCCACTGATAGAATGAAGGGAGGAATGTCCCGGAGAGTTCTCAGTAGTCCTAGAGAAACAATCAGTCCCACTGTTTTCACTTATCACAAGAAAATCAGGTGTTCACTGTAAGAGATCTCTCACACACAGATACTTCTTCCTATGCAGCTCTTTAAAAATCCTAATGCGACTCAGTTTTCCACCTCACCTTTACTTCCACCAGCAGACTCTCCCCAGGACCTTCGGTAATTGAGAGTCCATCATCAGCAACATCCACTAAAAATTCTGAGTCTTCACACCATGCACCTCTCCTCAATATGAGACACTGCTATCTCAAAGAGTTGCTCCCATAATTAACATAGTGCAGAAGATCCTAGGGGTAGACAGATAGCAGGTATATTTCTGTCTCTGTATTGCTTCTACAATTATTATTTTATCTCCTTAGCCACCTTTCCCAATTCCTCTGAGGAAAATGCCATAATCTGAATTTTTCATGCACTAAACTCTCTTGCTATAGTCCTCTACAGATCTCTTTAATGACCCCTTGATGAATGGGATATTTTAGCCTTTGTCTTTCTGTTTTTTTTTCTCACTACAACATACTTTTATTATCATAAGTGGTAGTGTAAAAATCCACAGGGGCAGTCTATTCACAGCTGCAGGTGACAGTTCATCACTCCCTTCCATTAGGAATCTTGTTCATTACATGTCCATGCATTCTACATTTTCCTTGAGATATTCCTGCTACCTCAAGTAAGTGCATTCTCAGTATCTCTTCATGAATCCTCTTCCTGACTTCTAAGTGTTGAGTAACCAGAGAATAGTCTTCAGATTTTTCTACCTGCACCCATTTTCTAGGTGATTTTATCCTGAATCATAATTCCTTTCCTGAAAGTAGATGTCTTGCCGAGAAGTATACTTGCATATTGAAAAAGCTTCACAGGAAATCTCCAAAAATGAACTCTTGATATCTGCCTCTACCATACCCAGAGGGAGAAATGTTCAGAACAAAAAACTCAAGATTTATTTTTTATTTTCTCTAATATACCACATATACCACATCAGCAAATTCTTTTGGCTATCTTTTGACTCCCTTACCATCATCTCCCTCGCCTACTACCATGGTTCAAGCCACTATCAAATCTTACCTGGAAAGTAATGCATTATGCTCTGTTTTTATTCCTGTCTGATGATACTTACTCACCCCCATTTCCAATCTTGCACAAAATCTAGAATAATCCTTTTGTATTGGATATGTTACACCTCTGGACAATACCATTCAACATCTTCCTTTCTAAAATTTCTACAATAAATCTCATATCATATTCCTGGACTGCACTTCCAATCTCATTTCTAACCAGTCTTTCAGTCACACTGACCCCCAAGCTTCCTCTAACTTCAAGGACTTTATACTGGAATGCTCAGAATGCTCCACACCTAGGTATCCACAAGTCTTTCTCTTGAGCACATGAATCTGTATTAAATAGCCACCAATTCCCTTTTGGTATACTATTTGTTGAATTCCATAGTTGATATTAGTAGGGTGGTAATTTTATGTTTGTTTCATTGCTATGTCCAACTTCTAGAAGAGTCCACATTTTAAGAACTCAAAAAATAATTACTGAATAAAGAAATGAACTGTATCCATCAAATATTACTGGTACTAAAATAAAATGAGATAAAAATCAACTCCCAAAATTGTTACTTGTGAATTGTAATGTGATTGATTTAAATTTGTGGACCACTTTTAAATATAACTGGTGATTCAGGTAAAAAGTCAATATTTGGCAGCATGGAATAGCTGTTTGGCACATACAACAACAAGCAATTTTGCAAGCTTTATCTGCTTCGTCGATGTTTCTCTCTCTCAGGGTGTTTAAGGTGAAAAAATTACGTGTAAGAAGAACTCTGGTAATATGGAAGAAAAAGCAAATGTTCATGTGCAAAACTATAGGCAATCAATAGCTGGTTTTGCTCAGGGAAATTTTGGTTTTCTGTGTGCACATTAATAGCGATTTTTAATAATTATTTAAATACTTTTAAAAAATAACTGTAATCTAAAATGCACTAATTTCTAAACTGTTACCCCAACTGCAAACAGTAATTATAAATTAATTTCTTAGTAAATAAAGCATTGCAACTTTATGTACCTTCAAGCATCAAAAATTCTTAAACTGAGTTGTTAATAACGAAGTAGGAAAAAATGGAAAATTAGCATATTTAGTCTTGAACTGAGATTTTTAAAATTCTAATGGTTAGCGGTTATTTCTGATATATCTAAATTTTTAAAATTTTAGTAAAGCACTACAATTGGTAGTGCTGTTTTACATTCATATAGCTAGCATTTTGAATTTTAAAAATTATTTCAGAAAAAGGAATTTCAGAATTTAGAATTTATTTCTTCTATTAGAAAATGGCAACCTTATATTTGCCACTAGAACTCCATCATGAGAATTTTTGGAGTTACCCTAAATAAAACATTTTAGAAGCATACAAATGTATGAGGAAAATGCACATATTTAATATCCTATTCGGCATAACACATCATAAATAATTTGCTCTTATTTTTGTAGAAAAAATAAACCCCCAAAATTTGTTTTGTATTCACCTCATAATTAATGTGTTTAGTTTGGTTCATTAAACTTATATGTCTCCAAGTTTAAGATTTGGTTTAAGCAGGAATAAGTACTCAATGAAATCAAACAACACAGATATATTTATCTGCAAAATAAGCACTTTGCTTTTACTTTAGTTTTGTATCTTAATATGCTGGCTCATATTTTAACTTTTAGCACAGAAGCAAACATTTCTGCATCTTCAGATACACCTCCAGCGCAGAATTTTTTCTGAAACACTGGAGGATGATCATTTTCATCCTGAATCTCAATATATTTTGTTGAGCATATTAACAAGAGAATGGGAAATAATATACTGTTTATTGGTGGTTATTTATTCTAAAAAATGATACTTACTGTACTTTATTTTTTCTGAAACAATGGAAATCACTTAAATCAAAAAAAGTCATTCCTAAATGACATGTCTAATACCACAAAATCCGCAAAGGACACTGATAATGATGCTTCTGGCACAATAATGTTAAATTGCTATTTCTTTTCATTACGATGACCCGGTAATTCACTTTACATGATTTAATAGGCACTACAGTATTGCATTCTAATAATTTTAATGATGCAACTCAACCATTTCAGTTTATAAACACTTTGCGCACATTACCAAGTACACGAAAGTGACACAGATATAGAAACATCTTATTAATAGAAACTACCATAAATAATATATATAATATATATTTTATTCTTTTTGAAATTAGATTTATTGGGGTGAACTTTATCCATAAGATTATATAGGTTTCAATGTACAATTGGGTAATCTATTACCCGTATATTGCATTGTGTGTTCAACACCCAAAGTGAAATATATTTGAGCTCCTTTACCATATTATACTATGTCCCTTTCCTGCTAGTAACTACAAAACTGTTGTCTGTGTATATCAGTTTTTGTTTGTTTGTCTTATTCCTTTTTTGTTTTCAGTTTTACATCCTACAAGAGTGAAATAATATGGTTGTCAACTTTTTCTGTCTGGCTTATTTTGCTTAACATGATTATCTCAAGGTCCATCCAAGTTTTTGCAAATGGCAATATTTCAACTTTTTTTACTGGCTGAGTACTATTCCATTGTATATATGTACCACATCTTCTTTAGCCAATCATCTATCGAAGGGCATTGCAGGTGTTTCTTGGCTACAAAAAAAACAATAAAGATACACACACACACTCACTCACACACACACACACACACACACACACACACACACGTGTGTGTATATATATATATACATTCTATAAATTCCAGAAAGGGTACAGTAATATAATCATTTAAAATTTCAATTTTGCAGTTATTAAAAATCTCTAAAATTAACATCTATAGAAACATCTAGATAAATATTTACACTACTGATAGTCAATGATTGTAAACTTCCTAGAAAATAATTTGTCCATTTTTAACAATTGAAATGGAGTTTTTCAAGCTTTTTTATCATCTATTTGTCTAAGAAGCAGCTTTATTACAATATAAGATATCATGCTTCCATATCAATTATGTTTCAGTCCATATTTGTTATGAGACTAATATAGAATATAGTCAAATTTAACTTACCTTTAATTAAACCATGGAATAAAAATTATGATAGAATTTCCCTGCCATAAATTATGGAAACAAGTACAATTATGGAAAGATAATTATAGTATATGCTTAAATATCTATCTAAATTCTTTCTAATTTTTTATACGCCAGATTTGGGCATCTTTCACTTTATATGCATAATAACATCATAATAAATACATATACATTTAACTTATGTTCTTATCTTAGCTTTTAAAATTGTTTGCTCTTCATGTCTTTAACTTCTTTTCAGTATGGATTATGTGAGTTTTTCCTCCTGATTCTAAAAATATTTAACTAAATATTTAATTTGTATAATTAAATTTTATTAGAGTTAAATCATTAATCTTTGCTGCTGAACTGTGTAAAAAGAATGTCCTTTTATTTGTCTTGAGTTTACCTTTATGCACTTTAAGAAATGTCCTCTTAAATAGATTTGATCACAAAACAAAAGAATGTCTTAAAGAGCTAATCTAGAAAATGGAAGGCAGGAAGGGCAACATTGATGAACCTGGAGGGCACTATGCTAAGAGAAATAAGACTGAGAATGAAAAGTAAACACTGTATGCTCTCACTTACAGGCAACAACAAAAAATAAGCAAAAACTATTGAGCCAGAGCCTAGGTCAAATACCAGTAATTCCCCATATATGCTGTGTGACATCACATAGGTCATTAACTCAGTTTGAGGTAAAGTTTCTCATCACTAACCTAGTAATTATATATATATATATTATATATATAATATATATATATAATTATATATATATAATATATATATAATATATATATAATTATATATATATACACACACACATATATTTAGATTAAATGAGCAAATACATGTAAGCCCTTAAATACATGGTAGCTTCATTATTTCAAATATGACAGAGAGCTTACTGAATCTTAAGGTGGAGAGAAACTATTAGTAATATCATCATCATCATCATTATTATTATTATTATTTGAGAAAAAGGAAGAACATCAATGCCATGAAAATTTTAAAAAATCCTAGTCCTGAGTTTAAAAAATATTTTTTCCTATGAAGTATTTTATTGGGAATATCAAATAATGTAGAAGAAAATACATGTATTTTTATTGTAAATAGAAGAATTTCAATAGTAATAAACACTATTGAAAAACATGGCTAAAGTACCTTTTTAAATACCCATTCTTTTGTTTATGTGGTAAGTCTATACATTTACAGAAAACTCATTTTAATAAGTCAACTGTCTTTGAAGAAAACAGACACACACTATAAACTATTAGATGTGAAAATATTCTGAAATTACAAGCCTATTAAGAATCGTTTTATTTGAAAATGCAGAACATTAGCTGAGACAAAAAAAGGTTCAAATAAACCATTAAATAAACTGTGTATTTCTGACATATAATTTAAAACAAAAGTATATTTTAAGCCCAAAGCTGTTTTGTTTATATAGAAGCAAGGATTGGTAAATTTGATAAAATATATTAAAAAAAAATATGAGCCAATAGCAACAACAAAAGATTGGATCTTGGATATGCAATTTACTAAGCCCTTGAAAAGGTACTTTGACTGTAGTGACTCATATAATGTAGGCAGTCTTGAAATGTCTTACATACCACTAAATACACGCACACATACACACAATCAAAAAGAAATATTATGGCCTTTTTTCTTGAGACTATAAAGTAATAAAGGTTAAATGACATCATAAGGGAAAGGTCCAAAAGGATTAGTGTCCTGATTCCTGACACAGAGCTTCTAAAACACCTTGTAAATAGGAGTGACAGGAGAATATTTTGTTCTGACATTTAGGCTGTGACTCCAGTTCCTAATACATAGCTCCTAAGACTTTTCCTGAGTGATAGGAACATCTGATACTGAGCTCCTAAATCCCAGGGAATTTCCTGGATGATAGGAATATCTTTGGTTCTAATGAGGTGACCCTTGCTGGGCTTCAGGATGGGTGCTGGTTACAGAAAGAACAAGTCATGATTTAGAAGCTTTAAACCTTCATTTCTATACCCTGCTCTGGAGAGAGAAAATAGTTGAAAACAGAGTGAAAAATCGATCCTGCCTATGTGATGAAGCCTCCATAACAATCTAAATTTTCATTACGATAGAACGTGAAATCTAGCACTATAACTTTTTAATAATGTGCCACTCCTCTACATCTGTCCCCACACTGCTCACCTAAATATTTCAGTCACCCACATTTCACTTTTTTGATTTGTCCGTCCCCACACTTCCCACTTAAATATTGCAGTCAACCGCATTTGGGGTCTACACTGGATTTTGAAAAGGAAAAGCAGAATTTTTTGGTTTATCTGCCAAACATCTCTTCCTCAGTTTGAACCCTCGACTCCATGTTTTTTCTCCCTTGAGTTACTGTACCTCAATATACCATATGTTCTTAGTCAAACTGTCAGTCACAGTGCTCTGCACTCCATCCTTGGCCAAAGGTACATATATGTCTTAACCCAGGCTAATCAATGCACTCCCTCAGATACTTGAATTCTGTGCTTTAGGCACATGATCCCAGGTGTCATGATGACACTGTCCCCACCACCACCAAAAGCAATGTTCTGAGTTTCTGACCAAGATTGCTAAAGCTTATCTTATTTTTTTGGTCCTTCCTTAGACTCTGCTTAACTTTTCCTTTGGCAAGCCACCAAACATCTTTTTGATAAGTTTTTAGTATGCTTCCAACCAAATAACCATTCCTAGTACAGTTGAGAATGACCAATTTAGTCCATATCAGAGACTGGAGGCCACATCTTCCCACCTAGAGAAAGACTTTGTGTACCAATGACCTTATAAAATACATTTTTTCCACTTAGAGATCAAAACTTAAGTATTATATTTTTCACATGTTCTCCTTTTCAAAATAGATGACTATATTATTATGACAAGTAATTTGGGGGGAAATATTGTCTGTACCTTCGTTCATACATTGTCTGATCATCCATAGAGGTCAGAGTACTCAAATTTAAAGACTCTGGAAGGTATGACTGCTTTTCTAATGTGTCCCAAACTACAACCATTAGTTATACAAAGAACAGAGAAAAACACATGGATTCTTATGTACAATAATTAAGAGGAATAAATGAAGCATTTATAGTATGTGATTGCTCTGTTTTTAAATATCACTCAAACATATCATAGCTAGTAACAATAATAAAAATAATAGTAATAATAATTATAGCTTTTTAATTTGAGTGTCATTCTAATTAGTTATGTACGTTGCAAATATCATTTTGCTTGACATTTTCAAAGACTCTAAGAGGTGTAGTAATATTTACCCTGATATATAATGTCGAAGATTCTAAAGTTTAGAGAGGTTAGTAAAAATCAAAATGTGTATGGAACCCAGACCCATCTGATACCAAAGTCAAGAAATTTGAACAGTTCTTCATTAAATTTTTAGGTACCTGCCTTTCTTTATTATTCTATTAAGGTAATGTTTATTTGAGTTGTGCCATTGGTAAATTATCTGAGTTATAACATGTTTTTTGTAAATTACATATTTTATATAATTTCTCTTTACCTCTTGTCCTTTAATCTCATGTATATCTTAGCATTTATAAAATATCATCTAATAGGGATCTTCCATTAGTTAAATTGAGATACTGGACTCACTATGGTATCTACCGGCCTTGTGCATTTTAATAAACATAAAAGTAGCAATCTGTCGAGGAATCTTGATAGAGAGCATATACTGTAAATTAATAACTGAGACTAGACTTTGAAAACTGAAAGTGACAGCATTAAAATAATATTTCCCCTTCAATTCTTGTCTGCAATTATTTTCAAGATATTACATAGGGAACTAATCAGGTACAAGATATCAACAGGGAGCAAAACAGGAACAAGATTGATTAATTGAACTTATAAAAGTTCCTGGGGGTAAAAACTGAATTAGCTTTGGAAGAAGACTTGTTTTGAATAATGATTAAAAGAATGATAAACTCTTGGATGGGAGACCACCTAGGAAGACCGGGTACTGTAGACAAAAACATTAATAATAATAAAATAATAATAATAATAACAACAACAAAAACAACAACAACTAAATTTGTTTCCTATCTCAGAAACACAAAATTCTCAGTTTGTGCTTTTGGATTCATATGATATGTAAATTCAATTGAAATGCAGACCTCAAAACTTTAAAAATTAAAAATCAGGAAATAGCGAAGAACACTAAATGTTGTGTCTTGTGTAAGTTAAAGCAAGAAATCCTTTACCTAATGTAATTTCCTGCTTCTTCCATGGAAAAGTTATCACTATCTGCCATTAAGTAGTTACTGTGTGGTCAGACTGTCATTAATCATATTTTCTTTAGTCATACATTTTCTTGAACATCAGTAATGTTTGATGTTTTCACTATCATCTACCTCTCTTGAAATTCCTCCTCTCCTTTGCCTAACAGGCCATCATTACACACAGTAACTGCTCTTTTCCATGGTCTCTTCAGTGGTTGTTTCTTTCTCTCATTCGCTAAATGGAGAGCTTCTCCAAACTCAGTCTTTTCCTCTTTTCTCATGCCAGTCTCTCAAAGAGAGGGCTAAATGGCCCCGGAGGCTCATTAATTCTTCTCTTTTGACAGATAAACATGTAAGTAGTTCATTGGATCAGGGTTGGGTCAATGGAGCTAAACTGCCTATCACTGGTACAAGCTGCTTAGCTTCATCAGCTCCCCTGTTTTAGGATATGTTTCCTTGACCAGGAAGCTCCTACTATTATATGGTCAATGCATTTTCCTTACCTCACTTCCAAATTCTCTTTCAATATGTAGAGTAGTCCTACTGTAAGTACGTTGCTTTTAGCTCTTCTTATGGTGTGATCTGGTAGGTACCAATTAGGTTCTTCTCTCTATGGGTTAGGGAAACTAGAGAGATGCTGTCTTCCTGTGACACCCTTTCTACCTGATTTCCCCAGTTAAACTTCAATTCATATTTATACCATGTGATGCTAGAGACCCTTTGCATAGCTATCCCTTGGTTTAAGTGAGCATTCTATATGATTTCTTCCAAAGTCTATGCACCAAATCTCAAACCTCTTTTGAATTTTCAGTTTATTTCCCAACTATTTTCTTGATTTAATTTATGTCACGTAGGATCCAAAATATAAAATTATCTTTGTTTTATTCCTTTCTCTTCATTGCCAGTCATCAAGTCCTATCAACTTTTCTTTTGTATATGTCATATATTTTCCCCCATCTCATTGGCTATAATGATTAATTTTATGTGTTAACTTGATTGAACTAAGGGAAGCCCAGATAGCTGGTGAGATCTTATTTTTGAGTGCATCTGTGAGGAATTTGGGATTTCAATCAGTAGACTAAGAAGGTTACTCTCACCAATGTGGATGGGCATCATTCAATTCATTGAGTGCCTGAATAATAAGTACAAAAATGTAGAGAAACAAAATGTGATCTCTGCTTGAGCCTGACCATCTTTTGCTCTCTGACATTGGTGTTCCTGGTTCTTGGGCATTCACAAAGACTATGGTTACACCATTTCCATTTACTCTCCAGGTTCGCAGGCCCTTGGACTTGGACCGAAATTATACCACCAAATTTCTTGGGCCTCTACCTTGCAGACAGCCATTCATGGTCATGGCACTTCTGGAGTCTCTGTAATCATGTGACCCAATCCCTCAAAATAAATCTATCCATGTCTATGTCTGTCAATTTACCTATCATCCATCCATCTATCTATCTATCTATCTATCTATCTATCTATCTATCTATCTATCATCTATCTATCTATCATCTATCTATATCTATCATCTGCAAGCACATTACCTCTACATTCATATTTCAAATAATTGTGAAAAAACTAAAACTGAAAATAAACAGATAGCATCTTACATACTCACATTCCCTTTTTCTATTTCCAGATATTTTAATCTGTAGGTTTAAGGAAATGGAGTACAACAAATATTTTATAAACAAGCATCTCAAGTGATTAACATCAGATAATTCAAAAATCATATTTTGAGAAACACTGCCTTATGATGTTTCTTTTACTTATCTATTTCCCATTTCTCTTTCATGAATTCATTGATACTGCTATGCTACTCATTATCCTCTGATCTCACCTTGTAATTTCCTTTCCCCAAGCTTTGTCTTCTAATTATTTCCCTGAATCCTTTCCTTTCCTCTTCCACAAACCCTAAACAGAATCAGCTACATTAAACAAATAAGTTCTGCTTCAAATACAGTTTCCACATCCTTCCCCAGTCAGAAAGCTATTTAGTCCACCACAAGATTTATTCTCTTGACATTCAAACCATGCACGATTATGTTTCTCTGATAGTAATTAGCTACATTCTATTTTAGACTTATTACTTATTTTTATGCTTAAGCATCATAGCTTCTCTGCCAGAATATGAAGTAAAGACAATAATGTCTTCTTACTCATCCATTACGTAACTCAGAAAAAATGCTTTTGCTTATCAAGTCCTCAATATATTCATTTAATGTACATTTTGGCATGATCCTTGAAGAATGAAAATAATGTTTCAGGAGCTACGTGACAGA
>NW_024343951.1:0-506 GCF_902729225.1 Pteropus medius | reverse complement strand
AAATGAATAAATAATCTTTATTAAGACACTATTAGTATATTTATTGATTTAACAAAATATTTTCTGTATTTAAAAAATATATATCTAAAGGAGATGTGAGATCTATATCTATATCTATATCTATCTATATCTATATCTATATAATGGAATATTACACAACAATAAAAAAGAATGAAATCTTGCCACTTTTGACACCATGGAAGGATCTAGAGGGTATTATGCTAAGTGAAATAAGTCCGGGAAAGAAAGACAAAAGTACTCTATGGTTTCACTTATATGTGAAAACAAAACAAAACAAAAATAAACAAAAAAATAAAACAAAAACAGTCTCAAAGAAACAGAGGCCAAAGGGTTGATTATTAGAAGAGGGAAGGTAGGAAATGAGAGGAAAGGGGAAGGGGAATATAGACAATAATATTGTAATAAGTTTACATGGTGACAGATGTTCACTAGAATTAATGGAGTGACCACATTGTAAGGTATAAAAATATCTAACCATTATAATG
>NW_024343950.1:17036-55625 GCF_902729225.1 Pteropus medius | reverse complement strand
CACATCTGCACACGAATGTACGTGCACACGCACACACTCACACACATACGTATACACGCGTGCATGCACTATGCACACTCATGCACACATATGTGCACACCTGCACACGAATGTATGCACACACACAAACGCGCACACACGCACACGCACACACACAAGACGCACTTCTCCTTGGGCGCTGCACCCACCTCCCTGGAGTCATCTGCTCCCCTCTGGGTGTCTTCTTAAATTCCAGAACCTTTTAGCTGAGGAATTAAGTGTCTCCAGCACACAGAAATTAATTAGCACCCACCAAATGAACAACTATTTCATTCTCTGCATGAATTCATATTTTGCTTCTGTCACAGCCCAAAACACACGTAGAAAGTCTCTGTGGACATTTGCTGTGCTCTCAGGGTTGAGGGAGCCGCAGAGACAGCCCTCTGGGCTCCTATTTGCAGTATTTCCTTTTTTTTTACTGAATTAGCAAGTGAAAATCCAATTGGTCCTAATGGTGCTCACTCTGAGAGTCTCTATTCTCGTACACAAGAAAGGGTTTCTAATTCATTTGTAGTAATTAAGACACTGATGTTATATAGACCCGTAAAATCCTTCATTAAGCTACTAAAAAGACTTTCATCAAATTCACTGTAGCTAAATATTTATTTAAAAAAAAAAAACTGAATTAAAAGAAAGAACTCCCCTGGCCAAAAAACGAAAACTTTGAGACGATTTGCACAGGGTTAGTAGGCGCACGTGACAGCCCCGAGCACGTGACCGCATTGCGGAGTGGGAACCACTGGAACTGGCCGTCAATCATGGCAGCTGTGAAGAAACGAAGTAATTAACCGTAAGGAAATAATTCAGCAAGACGCTAACCGTCTAACATCATTTAAGCACGCGCATTTAAGCATTATCGCTTTTAAATGGTTTTGTCATCGTGTTAGACTTGCAAAAGGCGCCAACGCAATCAAGGGCAACCGAGTTTGTGGCTGAGGTGGTCGGTGGCTGTGCTGAGCCAGGACAGAGGCTGGCGCCGTCTGGGCGGCGTGTCGGGTGCGAGCCCTTTGCAAAGGCGTGTACTGCACACGCAGCCCGGAGGCGTCACGCTGCCCCAGCCAGGGGAGAAGGGGCCCAACAACCCTGTTTCATGGCGAGGCCTCCTGTGCATCCTGGCGTCCCCAGGAAGGGCCCTGAGGAGCTGTGGCCAGAAGCGAGCCTGTGGCCAGGCATGGCCTCTGCACCACGCAGCCGGGGACGGTCTGGCCTGTGAGGCACTGCAGGGGGAACCCGGGAGAAAGTGAGCCTGTGCGCTGGCGAGCTCTGCCCGCGGCGGACACGTTAGCGCTCTCTGTGTGCGTCAGGACCGTGGGAAGGAGCCAGGGTCGGCTCCCCTCCTTCCCCGGGATGTGGGGCCAGGGCGCAGGGCCTGCTGCTCTCCGTGGACACTGTATGGGAGTCTCCTGCCCCAACGTCTACGATGCCTAGAAAGGGCTGAAGGACCGGGTGCCGCTCGGTGCTCTCCTGTGCAGTTCCGTTCATGAGCACATGGGCCGCGATCAGCACAGCTTCGACTGACAGGCTAACGAGAGAAGCGACGACGCTGGACCTCGGATGAGCACAGGGCACGTAAGAGCCAGGAGGCCTTCCCTGTGCCCGAGGAGTGGAGGCGTCCTGGCATCCCCAGCGAGGGACGTAGGAGGGAAGGGGGTCAGCAGTGGACAGTCTGGGGCCAGCAGACTCACACGGGCAGCGCCCAGGCCACACGTGTCCTGTGGGCGGCAGCTTAATTCCTGCAGACAACTGCATCCCTGACTTTCGATCGAACGTCTCGTTTAGTTTCACTGGTTGTAGTTTCACCTGCGTGCGGTTTGTAAACTCGTGTTGTCTCACAGCTGCAGAGCTGACGTGAGCCTCCCGCGCTGCTGACCTCTGGGCCGACACGTGGGGCTGGCCAGTGCATACGGCGTGTTTACCAGCATCTGGTTTCTGCCCGCCAGCTGCCAACAATACCCCCGACGTGTGACAGCCAAAATGCCCCAGATGTTCCCAAACATCCCCTGACAGACACTGCCGTCCCCAGCTGAGAGCTGCTGCCCGGAGCACAGGTCAGCGTCCAGGCAGCAACGAGGTGGCGCAGTGTGGGCAATGTCAGCAGAGTGCAGTGCAGAGACACCGTAATGGTGCAGGGGGGCATGGGGACAGTCCACCGAGGGGGAGGCGGGCGGAAGGGGGAGGCGCAGGCCCCCGAGGGAAGGGGTCCTGTCAGGTGCTGAGAGCTGTAGCCAGACACGGACATGCAGCCTCGCTGCCAGGCACCCACCAGCTTCCCAGGGCAGATGGCAGAGAGGGACGCAGTGCAGTCTGGGGCAAACAGAAGAGGCCCAGCACACCCAGTTCTCCAACCCACAGAACCCCAGAAACACAGCAAAATGTCAGGTCAGCTCTGGAAGCCCCTCGATCAGCTTTCATTTAAAGCAGGGGTCCCCAGTCCCCGGGCCGCGGACCAGTACCATCCATGGCCTGTTAGGAACCGGGCCGCACGGCAGGAGGTGAGTGGCGGGCGAGCGAGTGAAGCTTCATCTGTATCTGCAGCCGCTCCCCAGCGCCGGCATCACCGCCTCAGCTCCGCCTCAGGTCATCAGGCTTTAGATGCTCACAGGAGCACCGGCCCCTGGTGCCAGAGAGGTTGGGGACCGCTGATTTAAAAGGAGCTCCCTCCACGTTCGAACCTGGAAGACACTACGCTGAGTGAGTGAGCCCGACGCAGAAGGACGATCTGCACCATCTTATACAGAACCTAAAAAGCCACACACGAGGAAGCAGAGCAGAGCGTGGTGACCGGGCTGTGGCTGGCCGGGAGGGCACAGGGCGCCAACGCGTGGCCGTGCAGGAGGGCCGAGGAGCCCAGTCCCCCGTGCTGCGTGACGGCTGGATAACTGAACTCTGGACCACGGGAAGCTGCTAAGGGATCTCAGACGTCCTTAGCACAAGCCGAGTGGTGGCCACACGAGGAGGCTGTTAATGAGCGTGGCCCAGAAATCATCTCATTATGTGGACAACAAACCGCCGTGCTGCACACCGTGTGTACGCACAGCCCCGCCTCACTGAAACCAGGGCAGCGTCCCTGTCTGTGCGCGATTCAAGTTCGTAGATGGCACTGGGAACGTCCCGGTTCTTGCCAGAGCGCCCGTGGTCAGCCGAACACTGACCCCTGTCTGGGCTCCGCACAGCACCGCACTGGTGGTATGTGGCTGCAGACAGGGCCGTGCGTAATCAGTGTCCCACCTAAGCCTCGCACCTGCTCAGGGAGACAGCTGACGTCCACGGATGAAGGGGGCTCTGCCCAGCCATCAGTGGCTCAAGGACACTGTCCATAATAAGCTCGATGGCCGTGGCTCGCAGCCGTGCAGGACCAAGCAGGGTCTCTGTGCCTGTGTCACTGTCTGTCCTCCAGCTTCCATGAGGGGACTTGGCCCTCGTCCCCGGGAGGGAACAGCAGACGAGCTCCATGCTCAGGAGGAGGAGCAATGAATGCCCCCGCCACGCACACGGCCACATGGCAGGGGCAGGGCCACTGCACCAGAGCGCCCGGCTCCGTCAAAGCCTGACGGTCGCCTGTGCAAGGTCCTGTGTTTTCTGTTAGCATCGAGCCCCACAAAGTACGTAGCTGGTCCTACACGTGGGGTCTGAATAAGGCAGAGGACCGTCACTGCAAAGGGGCCTCAGAAGCAGTCAACCCTTGTTATGCTGGCAGCTCCGTCCCACAAGGCCACCACGAACACCGAATTAGCGAACCTGAACCGCTGCTCCGGGAGAGGTACAGGGTGAGACTCCGGTGAGCTCTGGTCTACTGGTCGGTGTTTCCTGTGCATTTCTGTTTAAAGGCACCTTACCTCACGCACGCTACTGAACCGTGAACACTGAACCCACGGCCAGTGGCGCCGCATGTGCCTCGCGCCTGCATGAAGCTCGGCCAGCACACATGTTCCCTCCATAAGTCACAGCACAGCCCTCTCGCACTCAGGATGCTCAGCCACACATCAGCATATTCTTGGGGCTATTTTAAACAGCAAAATCACCAAGGAAAAATGCAAACATGCAAAAAGTGTGGCTCTACACAGACCAGCAGAAGGACACCTGTTCGCAGGGTGGGGCTGAGGCCAGAGGGCAGAGTCGCCTGGGCTGGGACCACGCCTGTCAGTGACACGTGCCCACGATGACTGAAAGCAGAGTGAAATGATGACTCCGGGTGACATCAATTCGCAAGCACATTTCAGCAAGAAAGCCCATCTGCAGACACAACCGTGCCTGAATAATGGGGACATTCTTTCAGTGTGCTTGCTACGTGACCACCAGGTAATGGGTGGGCACAGTGACACAGGACCACCGTAGGGTCCCACACTGGCCACACTGGTCAAAGCAGTTACAATGCTAAGAACGGTGACAGATGACGATGCTGCCACTTGCTCCACTGTGCAGTGGGCTGCCCTGAGCACTTGCCCTAGTAACTCATTTCAGCACAGCAGCCCAGCGGGCGGAGGAGCCAGGCCCGCAGTCTGCTCTAAAATGGTGGTCAGTGTGTGCCAGACAGTTGACCGCTAACACCAAGGCCAGTTCGTTACTCTGATAAAAAATACACCCCTGAGTTGTAGCAACATCCCTTCAGAAGGGCCACACTCGGAAGGTGGCTACCAAGATTCTGTCCTCCACACTCAAGGCTGGACTGACCAGCTGATGAACTCTTGCTGACATAGCCAACGGCCCATCACATGGTGTTACGACTGTCCAAGGACTCCAGGCCGGCAACAGCGACGGCTCCAGCTAAAGCTCTGTAATCACCTCTCTGGGGAGCTCTGTGACCTGCTCCCGTGGGAGGGGTACCAACATCTCCGTCTCTCACGGGTCCTGTGTCAGCCAGTGTTTCCAGAGGATCTGCTTGGTGCCCCTGTAGGAGTGACTGCAGCCAACCTGGCCTGAGAGATGCTGGCCATACAGCTAAAAGGCCAGAGAGCTGAGAGCGTCTGCACCTACGGAGAAGCAGGAATGCGTGTCCTCCGTCCGCTTGTCACTGTCTGGTTAGCAGACGTGTGTGCTTTGACGAGGGGACCGTGGAGCTGCAGCGAGCCCCCGCTCCCTCCAGCTGCTTCAGTGGGTCCTGCCAGGTGAGGATGCTGTGTCCCCAAGTCACGCAACCGCTGAGAGCTACTGAGAAGGGCAGCAGGTCGTGCACTGCCAGCACGCAGTGCGGCCTGTCCCCATGAAAGCCACCTGTGACCTACGTCCAGCAACGTTCAGGAGGACTGGCACAAACAGACGACTTAAAGAGTCCCCACGAGGGAAAGGCAGTCCTAAATAAGACAGTGAACAAGCCTGAATTACCAAGGACTTTAAAAACACGCGCGCGGCAGCTTGCCATGTGTCCCCAGTGGTGAGACAGCTGTTCGAGCTGATGCACCAACTCTGAGCAAATTGCCCGCAGCAGCTAAACATGCTCGTCAGTTGAAAAACATGACTGTAAAGTTATTAAAATTTGAAGAAATGGCCTCTTCGGAATTGAGGAATGGAGGAATTTTTGTTGCTGTCCTTTCAACGAGAAGACACGACAGTCCATACCCCCCTGGCCCAGGGCTCTCTCCGTGAAACCCTGACAGAAGTTTAAAAATCAACACAGTGCCCTAACGGGGACTGAAAATAAAACACGTGCTTTAATGTGTCAGCAGGGGACGCAGCACTGCTGGACACCGTGGTGGACCTGGTGCAGAGCCCAGGAAGTGCCCCACCGTAGAGGCTCAGGATGAGTTTGCGGTCCTGACCCTCTGATAGCGAGTGGCTTCCCAGAGGTGATGACTCTCCTGAAATGCTGAACTCCTGCTGGTTACGTGCTACTGGAAAACTCAGCACATGCTGGAACTGTTGAAAATGCTTTACGATAGAAAAAGGAGCGAGTGTCTGCATATTCACTCAGGGTTTCTCCTAGAAACGCCCAGGGCCCGCAGCAGCTCACTAGGAGCATGTGCACTGCCCAGGCCTGCAGCCCTGCCCTTCTCAAAACACCCCGGGGGGCGGCGCTGGAAAGGGCCACAGGCAGGACCCTTCCAGGGAGGCAACTCTGAGGGGCACAAGAAAAAGACGCTGTCAAAGGCGGCTGAGGCCGGGTACAGAAAACCAGAAGGAGCGGCCGGGGGGCGGGGAACAGCTCACGGTCTGCACGGAACATCCGTGAAAGGGCCTGGGCCATGGAGCTGCAGGCGAAGACAGGAAAATCAAAGTGAAAAACATACATTTTGAATTTGCCATTTTATCAACTTTGAGTACTATACTCATTGACTTAATTTATACTTTCAGTCTTTATTTTTACAAAATCCCATTCTTCAAATATTTACTTTGTATTAAAACAGTTCATCATTTTTAAAAAGTCATAGTACAGAAGAGTGTGTAATAAAAGGAATATTTACATCACGTTGCTTTTACTCCCAAAGGCAAGCATTTTAAACCATTTTATTTCTAGTTCTTCTAATGATTACTATGATATAATTTACTAATTTTTTATTCTTCATACTATATAATAGTTCTTTTCTCATCTTGATGCATAAGAAGAAATCAAATGCACACGTTATATGAGAATATGGCCTTAAAATTTTTAAGAATACTGTGTCTGGAATATGGATAAAATTCTCTCATCCCCTAAAATTAGAGGCACATAGGAAAGTAACCTGTCATTTGATTTTTAAAAGAAAATGCTTAAAGGCTGCATCTGGACACTTGAAACATGACCTTCCCTACACTCCCTGTGGCAGGGCAGCTACCCATCTGGCACCCTCCCTCCAACGGTTTTAGCTCAGCATGTGGCCACCTGCCCCAAACCTACATTTCCTGCCTCTCCTGCAGTTTTACACAGTCATGTGATTTTCTGACCCATAGAATGTGAGGGGAAACTATGTATGCCAACTTAAGTCATATCTGTAAAACATATGAAAGAAACGTTCACAGCCATTCCTTCTTCCTGCTGGTTAGGACACAGATGTGATGGCAGGAGCAAGAGCAGCCATTTGGGATCAGAGATAGAAGAGTACATTAAGTACGATGGAGCCTCCCTACTTGCCCTGAGACACCTACCCAGAGATCGACACTTGAGAGATAAACTTCGCCCTGCTTAGGCCTTGTTGATACAATAACTTTGGCACACCCTAGCACACATTCTCAAATTTACGCCAAAGTAAAAGGGCTCAAATCTTCATTTATTTAGCAAGTACCTGGGTGCCTACTACGCGTCAAACCTTGTTGCAGATAGTTAAGGAGGGAAGGAGTGGTGAGGAGTGAGAGAGGACGAGAATATGAATGGATGGGAGTAGGAACCCTCTCCCTAGAGGAGGAGACAGCTTGCAGGGAGGGGCAGGTGTGAGTCAGCTAGGGCCACCATAACACCACAGACTAAGTGGCTGAAACGGCAGTCTGAAGGCTGGGAATCCAACAGCAAAGTGTCAGCAAAGTTGCTTTCTTCCGAGGCCTCTCTCCTTGGCTTGTAGATGGCCTCCTCCTCACCGTGGACCTGTGCCATCCGCATCCAAATCACACTCTTGTGAAGATACCAATTGTATTGGACTGAGGCCCTGATGACCTCGTTTTACCTCGACTGCCCCTGGAAAGGCCCTGTCTCCAGAGACGGTCACGTTCTGAGGTGCTGGGTGGTCGTCTCAATACAGGGATTTGGGAGAGACACAGTTCAGCCCACGACAGGGGATAAGGTGGAGAAGGGAGATAAGCAAGCAATGCCGCCCTATGAGTGAAAGATCACGCGGATAAATAGACCGAAACTGCCTCTGGAAAAAGAGCAGGCTTCCGGATGCTAAGAACCCATGAAAACAAGAGCTAAGATTAAAAAGCAAGAAGGCAACTTGAAGAAAACATTTGCAAGCTTCGTGGCCAACAACAGGGCCGCCCAAGAGGCTCCTGCACCGTCAAACTGGCCAGTGAATCACCGCGCGTTCACGCAGCGGGAGCACCAGACGCGGGAGAAGAGCCGGGCAGGTGCGCGGGACGCCGGGAGGACGCGGCACGCGATGCGCACGCGGTGCCCAGGCGCGCACAGCGCGTCCCGCAGGAGCGGGCGCCGCACCGGCTCCCGGAGACGCGCCACGAGGAAGGGCAGGCGTGGCAGAAAGACAGGGACTGGGAGAAGTTTCTTAAGTCATACATGTCTGCAATTCTTACGTTTTAGGGCAAAGCAGGGTTTTTTTAATTTATAAATATACCCCTTAAAACACGGAGGAAACAAACAAATGCACATTCACTGAGATTTTCCCAAACTGCAGTCAAGACCTGAGTCTGCCTGTAAATCGGGACTTTTATAGCAATAATAGTGGGGGTTTCATCAGAGTGAGAAACCTACGTGATAGCAATGTGCTTTTCCCCCCCAATATTTTATTGTAAAAATTGTCATAGTACATAACAGCTGAATTTCCAGTGACTCCCTGTGCCTGCCGTGTAGATTCCATAATGAACATTGTGCTGTTCTTGCTCCCTCGCACACCTACCCACTGCTCTGTTCATCGATCCATCTTATTTTTTTACATATTTCAAAGTAAAATGCAGACCTGAGTGTACTTCCCCCTAAATATTTCCATATGCGCCGCATGCTAGCTGTTTTTGAATACATAAATAATGAAAAAGCTTTCACAGACCAGGAGAGACCACACACTTAATGTGAGACTGGGAGGGAGGGGCTTAGAAGGTGAGGGGTGTGGGGGATTTCAAAAGGACTAATTAGATTTTGTTTGCGCTTCGTCCAGACTTCACTGAGAAAGAGCGGAGCAGCACCCACGCCTCACAGCCAAACATCAATATGTTTGTCATTAATCAAAACTGCAGTTTAAAAATCAAAGGGAAACCGGGTCTGACGTGTTTGGTGCTGCGAGGCTTCTCCAGGCGGCTGCATCTCAGTTCTAGCTCCTTGGCCCCAGGCCCTTGGCTTTCGGGAAGAAAGCAGCAGCCAAGCACCCTTTCAAGTACCTTGATAGTCTGTTGCTGTTTTCTTACAAACATTTACATATAGATATCACTGACCGGTCTTAAGGTTGTCTTAAGTACAAAAACGTCAAACCCCAAGCAGCCAAGAAGGCTTTCATATGACTTATGGGTATCAACCTTTCCACCTGAGCTGAGAGGTTTATTTATTCATTTTCAAGGTAGTCCCAGGTTTTTAAATTTCTAATTAACAAGTAACCTAGTAGGATTAAAAAGCCATGCAAACCACTTTCCCTTTGATGGCGGGCCTGCCCGCTGGCCTGGTTTGTGGGAAAGCACAGCAAAGCGTGTTTCTTCCTAAACCAGAGATAACATTTGCTCCTGCTTTGATGAAGGTGCCCAGATGGCACTGCCCATTATCCTTGTAGAAACCTAACTGTACTCACACATAACGTGACTCAGTTCTCTGGTGTGGCAGGGCCTCTCCACAGCCCCCAGCAGAGCTGGAGTCGCTGGTGCCTCCGCCCTCACTCAGGAGTATGGCACCTCAGTGAACTCCCAGGGCTTTGTTCCTGGGGGTGTGGGTGCCTTCTGTGATCATGGGAACATCTAAAATTCCCAAGTTTAAGAGTGCCAGAAAATTCTGGAATAAATTACTTTGTAGTAGAATAAAAAAGCCACGAGAACGTCTGCCATAAAGATTAGGAAATCATTAGATTCAATTATTCACTACCTGGTCAGGTTCCCCCGCCTCCCCCCCCGAACTACAGAAGCACATCTGAGAGTGACGATGTGTGATCTCTGGGAGTCTGTACGGCATGTTCATTAAGGGACATGAGGATCAAAGGGGAAAAGCAGTTTGTGTGTCTCAAACTATCCGTTCTAACTTAAGTTCTCATTTTTTCCTATTTAAAATTCAAGAATTAAAAGCCAAATCTATGACTTGAAATGGCATTCATGGAGAAGAATAAATGACATTACATTTATCTGTTGAGAACATCAATGGAAAACTAATTTGAGGAAGAAAAGATTAATTAATGAGAGCAGAAAAGACAACTTAACTTCCTTTGATCTTGGACATTATTAAATAGTAAAACAACCATCCCATTTTATTAGGGACCTGAGACGGCAAAACACAGCAGCTCTGACGCTGCAAGACAGGGCCACGTTCCCCCACGGGGCTCCGCCCACCAGCCCTCCGAGCGGGACCCCACTGCAGGGCAGCCCACGGCCAGGTCCGCACCCCAGCACGGGGCAGGGTCATGTGCTCTGAGAACCTCACCGCCCCACGAGAGGTCCCGCCGGGAGGGACTGCACACCAAACACCGGCCTAAGACTCGGCAAGCCTGGCGGTGACCTGCATGTAAAGCGAAGCAGCTGTGTGGAAAATGGGATCACGGGACGGAGAGGAGCAACGAGAAGGGTGTCCGGGGCGTCTTAGATCCCAGGGCAGAGGAACGAGCAGTCCCTGACTCTCCGGCTGAGAAAGCAAGAGGGCGGGTCTCGCTCGGGCAGCTGGCAGGGGTGGGCGGCTGGCGTCGGGACTGCACACCGAGTGCCCCGCTAACCAGGAATTAGAGCTCGTAAATGAGACCCAGCGAAGTCACGGCATCAGAACCTCCAAACTTCTCTCCACAGGAACACGTTACTAAACCTCTTTGTGCACGGAAAGGCGTGTGTACAGCACTATAAATTCTGTAACAGTACAATTACATCTCGACAGGTTTTTCCCCAGGACTTAGAGAAATGCCTGGTACGTGGTAGATGCCAGATTATAAACGACTAAGTGAATTATCGTTAAGATGGTAAAAGCAACTTAAAAACCACATAAAGAAACTAATAATTTTATATGCTTTAACTAGGTGATTTCTGAAGGCAAAGGATAAAACACGCCAGAGATATTTTACTGATCCGATGTTGTTTTGTACAGGCGCCTGACTTAGAGAGGGCTCTGTGTACCGTCGGGGCCTCAGAGGATGAGCCGCGTGGAGGTTCGAGAACTCAAAGTACCAGAAGAGGAAAAGCAGGAATCATCCCCGTTTTACAGAGAGATCGAAGCTTCCAGTGCTTGTCGGCTCATGGTAACTAAGAGCCAACCCCCTGCCCAGCCCATGCTCTTAATTGTCACAGTAAGATCATCACACGACAACTTGTTACAAACCCTCACCTGTAACTCAAACCACAGCATGTTCTTCAAGACTGGCCCTGAAAAGTTCTTTTCTAAGAATTACAATGCTCCTGTTCTTGTAACGGGTCGGATTTGGTTCAGCCACAAGATCGAATCCAAAATAACACAAATGAAGTCCAGGGATGGGCAATTCGGGCCTGTCGGGGGCAGCTTCGGGGAAGTACTCAGAGTTCCTCCACCTTGCTGCTCTAGCCTCCTCACAGCCCCAAATGGCTACTGAAGTCCAGTCATCACAATCAGACTCCATCATCTCCAGGACAAAAATATTCCAGTTCCTGGAAACTGCACAGGACTCCATTTACATCCATCATACAACCATGCCGATCTGCAAAGGAGACTGGGAAATGTAGCTTTTAATTCGAGATGGCCATCTGTCCAGCTAAAACCTGGAGACTCTATCGCTAAGGGATAAGAAAAGGTACCAGAGACATATCTAGCAGCCTTGGTCACATGCATGTGACGAACTCAGTAGATGTGAGGACAATGTGCAAAGTTTGGCACCCTATACATCAACAGATTTGAAATAAACATGCATGACCGTCATTTTGCTCTTGATAGTATGCTCTGCTGGCAAGAGCAGAAAGTTCTTTATGAAACAAATCGATAGATTTTTTAAAGTTTCATCTTTATCTTTGGAGCGATGTCCATTAAATTACATAATCAGCATTTATTTGTCTGTAGTATGCACAGCCCCTCGCCCGGCGCCACAAGAGACTCAGGTCCACCCCTCCCCGAGCTTCGGTTGCCCCGACATTACACAGCAACGAACATGCTACAAAGAAAGTACAGGGTCCCTGAGAGCACAGGCCAGCGGCCCAGACTCACCCGGAGCCGTCTGAGGGTCTGAGAGGGGCTCGCTGGACGAGATGTTCATGCTGATACGGACGGTAAAGAGGCCTCGCTAGGCCCAGAGTCACCACCCAAGCTCTTCTGGGAAGTCTCAAACTCCCGTACGACCAGGAAGAACAGATACACACTGTTTCTCCTCCACGGCCATCTCCACACTTATAAGAACTTCAAGTCCATGCCCCTCAAACCGGACATTTGAATAACTGGTGTCACCTCCATTTCCCAGGCTCGGAGAACTACGCAGGAGGACTTCTGCCACGGGATGCACATCCTGTCTCAGACAGACGGGGTCTGGGGTCCCCGGCAAGCTTGATATGCAGGAACTTAAAGCACTTGCATAAAGCCACTGAGAAAGAGAACTGACATCAGAAGCGACCACTTCAGTGGGTGGCTTCAGTCATAGGCTGCTCAGCAACATAAACTTAAAAGCCAGATTCTCAAGTAACGTTTTAGGTTGGGCTCTTTTCCCTTAATTACCAAATAAACTAAAGCAAAGCCAGCCTGCTCTCCCGAGGCCCCCGGGACGTGGGGAGCTGGCGGTTCCCGGTTCAGGCTGTCCCCCATTGCACCCACAGTGTCAACAGGCCCTTTGGCCCCTAACGTGACCAGTTGCCTTTGCCATGGCAGGTGCGGGGGGTGAGGACAGAGCTGGGCTCCCTCCCTGGGGTCTCAGGCTCCTTCTCCTTCAAAAAGAGTAAAAGCAGAGGGATCCTGAGTCAAGACAGGCAGACCTCGGAGAGAGTGCAGGTTCCATCCCAGACCGCGGCCATGCGTGAGGCAGAACCTTTTTGCTGGTGGACAGTCTTGCCTTCGACTTGTTAAAAACAAACAAACAAAATGCAACAAAACAAGGCGTGCCGGTGCCGGACACGCAGCCCCGGCAGCTCTGGGGACAGGTCTCAGCGGTGTGGGGTCAGCCCAGGGGGCAGGTGGGCACCCTCGTCAAAGGCTGAAATCTGCCCGCCAACCAGAGGTACGTGAAGCGGGACCTCCTGCGTCAGACTCGGCTCTGAACAAGGTCCCCAAGAGCCTCCCGGGCCCAGGGAAGTCTGAGGGAGTGCTGTGCTGGAAGGTCCCCCAAAAGAGGCGGTTCCAGCAGCCGCGCCGCCCGTGGTTAGAAATGACAGTCTGGAAGGGGCCCTGGATCAACAGGGTCAGCGAGGCAAGCGTCCCGGCAGCCTCCATCCCTGCCGGGCACCGCGGGCGGAACCAGAGGTGTGTGCAGGCCACCAGTGAGCTGCGGCAGTGGCGCTGTGGTTACCGCCTTGGGGAACGTGTGGGAAACCACGGGCAGCAGACGCTGGCTCAGGGGCTGCAGGAAGCCCCAGGGCTGGCCCGTTGTCACAAACTGTGCGTGGGACCGGGCAGAGGTCCGGAGACACGCTGGAGAGAGCTCGGCGCCGTTTGGCCGTCATTCTGTGGAACCAGGGGAAACGCATGTGCGCTGAGCGCTGATCCTGTCAGCTGCGCGGGGGACACCGGGCTGTCGGGACGAAGCGGGACAAGAAGCCTGGTCTGCGCCTGAACGCGTCACAGTCACCACAAGCTCAGCACAGCGGCCGCAGGGGCCTGGGGCTGCCAGGGGTCCCCGGGGTCTAGGGAAGACCAGTCCGCGCTCGTTGACGAATCCCTGCCCGTTCGTACTCGGTGGGTCGTCACAAGCCTCTGTCCCCCAAGGGCGCAAGACCACCCGGGCGTGGACCACGCACTCCCAAGACCCGGCGCCCGGCGGCGACCCCCAGGGGCGCTGTTTCAGACGCCCCGCGGGGCTCCAGCAGTCTTCAGGTGCGAGGACCACAGAAACTAACTGCTTGTGGAGAAGAAACACCTGAGGAGCCCGGGCCCTGACTCCTCACTGGGGGCGGGGGTGGCGGCTGCCCGGGACACTGCCCCTGGGGAGCTGCCCACACCGCGTGTGCAGCCCCGCCGAGCGCGGCTCCAAGCCCGGGTCGCCCCGAGGAGAGCGCTTGGCCCCGCTTGTTCGGCGTTTCACAGCGTCAGGTCCGGGAACCGCGCGACAGAGATGACTCCGGCGCCACTGGGCCCCTGCTGAGCTCCGCCCCACAGACCTTAAAACAGGAAACCGTGTTTCCCGCGCTGCGGTCCACGTTAGCATCGCAAGCAGGTGCCCGCGCGTGCGCACCTGTCTGCTTTCATGTGCGTAAAAGTCCTCAAGTCGCACAGCAGGCGGAGGGCTGTGGCGGCCCAGGCCCCCCCGACACCCGTCTACGCCATCGAAGCGGGGAGTCTCGGAGCCTCCCGCTTGTTGTGTCCAGAATAACCAGACCCAACTTGAGTGCTCTTAACCAGGAGACAGTTTATTAGCCGGCGGCTGTCCTTGCAAAGGAGCAGCCACGAAATGCCAAGATACAAGGTTTTTAAGCCCCAAATCCCATTCCTCATTCTGTCTTAAACACAAAGGTCCATCTTTCTCCTATTCACTACCTGTCAACCCACTGGCCAGGTGTGCAAGCGGGAAGTACAGAAGCAGAAAGCTTGTGTTAGAACGTTATGTTCCTATGGGTGATTGCCTATGTTCCCATGGACAATAGTCGGTGTTCCCATGGGCGATGGCCAAATAGTAATTTTCAGCTTATATACAATTGATTATTTTTCATGCCACGCAAGCAAGCAGGGTTACACAGGCTAAAATTGGCAGTTAGCGTATGAGCTCATTGTTACAAGTTTCATGATTAACAGAATGTGGTTAGGGGTTCCAGAAACTAGGCCTAAGTTATAGACTTCTTTTGTCCAGTTTCAGGTTTTAATTATTCTTTAACCCTTTCATATTTCAGCGGGCCATTACACGCCCAAGTCAGGAAACTCGCTTCTACTTTTGCTTTCAAGCTTAAATGTTGCAAAGTTTGCAGTTAATCTACTGCAAAAGCTGTTAGTCCAGTGGGACCCCGGGGCTCCGAGGCCAGCCCGACGCACCAGTTTGTCCCCTCGCTGGCACCGAGAAAGAGCTGGGCTGGGTCGCGTGACGTGGTCCCCGCGCCGGGCGCCCGAGAGACCCCCTCAGCCCAAGCACTGCGCCCCCTCTTCACCGCTCAGGCCCACACGGCGCCGCAGGGCTTACCGTCCCTGGGCGGGCGCCCCTCACCTGGCCTCTCGCGCCGGACCTGGCGGGAGCCGCCGCTCTACAGAGACCCTCCGCCCGCAGCCGGAAACCCGTGGGCCCGCGGGAGGCCGGGCACCTGGTGCCGCTCAGCGCGGCCTCTTCCAGGAGGCGCCGCCCACCGCCCCGGCTGGAAGCAGAAGCAGGAACCTGCCCCTGAGACCACAAAACCGAGGCGTGGCCCGGCACACAGGCAGAAAGTGCGCGCGCTGTTCTGAGGAGTCTCAAGGATTTCCGACCCGCAAAGATTTAAGCATCGTTTTTCTGGAGCATGTGTCGCTTTGGGTGGTCCTCAGGCTTCCTGTAGCAGACCCACCTGAGCGCGGTTCTCCCGCCGCCCGCAGCAACCGGAGCCAGTGGCTGCCGCTGACATGCGGGCCTCTGACGTCAGGTCGTTGCCAGGTGTTGGCCACCGTGCGACGCTGCCGTGAGCAGGGCGGGGAGACAGCCGGGTGTTGCCAGAGGAACGCGGAAACGAAACTGCAGAGGACAGTGAAACGTGCTCAGCCTCTGCAAAGGGGTCCGGCCACGGGGAACAACGTGGAGGACCCTGGAGGACTTAGCCAGTCACAGCAAGATGCATGTGGCTGATCTGGTTTATAAGTAGAATCTGAGGAGAGGCCAGCGCTCGGAAGCAGCGAGGGGAATGACAGTTGCCCGCGGCTAGACGTGGGGGAAGGAGGGGGACGCTGGTCAGGGGCTCAAAGGGTCAGTGAGGAGATGATCCGGGGGTGTGATGGGCAGCGTGGCAACCATGGGTAATGGTGCTGTGGTGTAGATATGAAATTTGCTAAGGGAGTAGGTCTTAAGTGTTATCACCCGCATGCACAAAGACACACACAAAAAAAACAGTCACTGTGCGAGACGATGTTGATTAATTTGACCCTGGTGATCATTTCGCAGTGCATATGGATAGCAGGTTGCCATGCTGTACACCTTGCATATATACCACTTTATTTGTCAAATAACCTCAATAATGCAGGAAAAAATAAAAATAAAGAAAAAAGAAGAGATGCATTACTTGCAGGTGAAGAATCTGTATTCTCTTTAGAGAACTCTCTGTGGTGGGGGTAGGACTGAAGAGGAAAAAAAAATTCCCAAGAAGGGAAAAATAAGTCGTTTGTTTGAAACTTTTTTCTCTTAAAAGGCAGTGTCTGGAAGTCAACTTGAGATAACCCCACAATTGTAATAGAGTTTTAAATGCCATATTTATGTTCTCTAATTTTATAAAGTTATAATGCCTTCTCTGAAAACCATGCCCGAATTATATTTAAAGGTTCCAAGAAAGCCTGACTTGTTTATTGATCGATCATTCACTTAATTACCAAGCGTAACAGTTTGCATTCTCCGTGTATGATTCGTTAAGAACATAAACCTAATATGAACTCACGCCCAGCCTGGCACCGTGGCAGACGGTCTAATGCTCGGAACTGCAAACGTGTCACTGTTTTCACGGGTTCCTAATTCCATCGCCATGTCTCACCTGAAACCTCCTCTTCTGATCCAGAGGGTTTTTGCCCCAAGTTTTCTTCCCATGAGTAAAGATCTGTCCATGTGAAATTCCTTTTATGTCGGTATTTTAATTGAACACTAAAAAATAATAGTTCATGGAATACAGGATTTACTGTGGCACATAAAAAATAAAATGACAATAATAAAAAAACTATCTCAGTCACATAAATTAAGGCAAAGTCCTAAAAATTCAACCTATGAATATCATATATTCTGCAGTTGATTTTCCATTTTCAGCCCTGAAATGCGATAAATTACAAAGTGTTAGCATGCAGCAGTGCAGCTGGGGTACTGATCAGACACATAATTCTCCCCCAAAACATCTCAGCCATTTCTTATCTTATTTGTCTTTCCAAATCTTTATTAACTCCACCAAAAGAGGTTATTGAAGTCCTACCTTCATTTTGACCTCAGGGGCTTTCGGCCAGTGAAAACAAAACAAATTAGAACTCTGATATTCACATACATGTGAGGAAAATCAATAGTTTTAATTTTCACATTCAGGCCCACAATTTTCAACTGATGGCCTCAGCAGGTTTTAATGGACACAAACAATTTACTTTTACTGTTTTAATTGTTTTTAGTCAATCACTTTTTATTGCCCCTCTACATCTGACTAAACAAATTAATCGAACTATATTCATAAATGATGACTTGGTAAAATAGTGGTTATGTATATTTTTCTATTTGAGTCTCAATTACATGCGGCAGTAGGAAGTATCTGGCCCAAAAGGTAGCTTTGGGCACGAAAGCAGAAAACAGAACAAGTCAGGAGGGAAACGACACAGCAGTGGTCCTCTGAGCTAGGACATCGGAGAGCAGCTGCTGGCAGCTGCCTCCCTCCTCCCGGAACGCAAAGTGGCTATCCAACTGCCCCCAGGGGGAGACAGGGGTGCAAACTTCTGTGCAGTAGCCCATTCTCTGCTCCCCAAAAGCCCACGGTGTCTCTGAGCTGCAAGCTCGCACCTCTGATCAGTTCGTTGGGCACCTTCACGCCTGGCCAGCAGATGTGAAGAAACACCCTCTCATGGAAGAAGCTTGAACACGATACAAGCGTCTCCCTCCTCTGCAGGCCTGTGTCCCAAGACCCCTGTGGGTGCCTGAAACCTCAGCCCTGGGCCCTGCATTATGCTCTATCTATGCTTACAGGTCTATTGTAAAGTTTAATTTATAAATTAGGCACAGTACAAGGTTAATAATAATAAAACAGAACAATTATAATGATATGTTAATAAAAGCGATATGATGTGGTCTCTTTCTCACTCTCAGAATACCTTGTCACACCCAAAGAAAGCACTTTATGGCTTCTGTCTGGCATATCTGAGTCGCCAGCATCACCACTCTTTCCCTTTGGGGCATTACTAAGTCAGGTAAGGGGGCCCTCGCACAGTCCCTGGGACAGCATGACGGGGTCCGATCCCTGAGGTGGCAACTAAGGGACTAATGGGTGGGGAGCGTGTGCAGCTGCAGACGCTGGAAAGAGGGAGGAGTCGCGTCTGGGTGCGACAGACTGGGACGGTACCAGATTTCATCATGCGGCTCAGAATGCAGCAAAATCTAAAACTTGTGAATTGTTTCTAAAATTTTCCATGTAGTGTTTTCAGACCTCGGTTGATGGCAGGTGGCTGAAACCGCGGCCAGCAAAACGCAGATGGCGCGGACGACGGTGCAGCTTTTCACAGCTTAAAAACAGTGTCCCTGAGGTCGATCTGCAAGTCTCATGAAAGACAAGAGTGTGTGCCCCCAACGCAAGGCACAGGGTAATCCCCACAGCCGCTTCAATCGGGTGGTTCAGCCCTGGGCTTGATTCGAATCAATGTAAGTTAATCGGTTTCAGCTGTTATGATGGTTTAGTGGATGAAACTTTCCAGAACTGCCACCGAAGTGCTTTCTAACTGTGAAGAGTCACAGCCTCTTGGTACCTCACTGGAGTAAGCTGTAGCAAAGCGGGTTTCGCTGCTGCAAGTCCAATGACGTGCACTGGCCAGAGGAAAGAGGGAGGGTGGGAAGGGAAGGAACTTAGTGCCAATGCCTTTGCCCTCCACCCGCTCGTCCCCCAGAGGGATGAGACTCCAAGCGAGGCGCTGCCGACCCGCAGAGGCTCCTGAACCCACAGAGGCTCCGAGCTGACCCTGTGCTAAAGCCACCTGGCGCTCATCGGGGGCGGGGGCCGCGAGGAGGGCCAGCTCCGGAGGGCGAGTCACTTGTCAGTCACTGAGACCCGGACCCTCGTTTCCGCAACGGGGCCTCCTCGCAGCCTTTCCGGGGTCCGGAGCTCCGTCCCTGGAGGCGTGGGCAGCGCCGAGGGGTTTTCACCGAGACGGTGGAAGCGTGAAGTCGCCCAAACCCCGCCGTCCGGACGGGACGCTGACGTTGTGCCGTGAATCCGTCGCACCAGCACGACGTAGTCACAGTCCTGACGCGGCCTCTGGTCCAGTCCGCCTTTTTCTCGTAGCGCGTGCTGGTCACCGCATCAGGGCTCTAGGCCCGTTTTTTCGGGGTGCTGGGTATTCCCCTACGTTAAGAGACCGGGGTGGCCAGCCAGCTTCTGACGTTGGACAGCAGAGCTGCTTCCGTTTTCCTCCACCTGGGGACAAACCGCAGTGACCGCCTGGCCCTTGCACCCCTGGCTCCATGAGGCCCGTTTTCCTCAGCTCTCGGGGGGTCCCGAGGGCCGGCCTTGCCCTTGGTCGCAGGTTTGGCGTTTGCGCGCCAGCTGCGTTGAAAAGACGCAGGGTCTGGGTGTGTCTTGGCGGCGTGACGGTAGCGGTTCCACCCCCAGCCAAAGCAGATGGAGGGGCCCGAAGACACATCAGAGTACAGAGGGCACTGGCAGCTGGGTCTGCCTTTGGGGATCACGGGGGTCAGTAAAGATGAATTAAATGTGTTCGTTTTTTGAAAGGTGAACTGAGCTGGAATGCAGCCAGCAGCTCGTGCGTCTGCCGAGGGTGTGGGTCTGGGAGCGGGATTCCTCCCCGGAGACTTCAGGGGGGCCCCGGGCAGCAGTGGGGATCGTGGGGCCTACAGGCCCAGCCCGCCTCGCCCACCGCCCGCACCTCCCCCGCCCTCGCTGAGCTCACTGCACTCCAGCCTCTCTGGCCCCCTGGCCCTGACGCCACCGGCCCAGCCTGCCCCACCCAGGGCCTCTGACTGGCGCCCCGCCCCCTCTTCCCAGGGATGGGAACTTCTCTCCGCTTGGGTCTCAGTCCACTGCCCCTCGCGGTGATGGCTTCGCTGGACATCCTGTTTTAAAGTGACCCTCCCAAACATAAACAAACAAACAAACTAATAAAAAGTGGCCCTCTCCCCTGCACCCCCATCCCTGTCTATCAAACCTCCTTTTTTTCTTGGAGCACCTGTCAAAGTATCTGGTTTTACTGTGTGTAATATTTAGTCTGCCCTCCCTTACCAATATAAGCTCTGTGAGGACAAGGGTCTTTTTCTTCCTTGCTCCTGACGAGCACCATCACCTCGCACACTGCCTAGGACACGGGCGCACGATGCCTGCCTGACGAATGAATGCACGAAGTGAGCTGGGCCTTACAGCTCTGGGTCGAATTCCAGCTCTGCCACTGTGTGATCTTGGTAAACATTTACTATTCTGAGCCAGTTTCTTACTTTTCAATGACGTGATAAAAGGTTCTAATCTCACGAAACTGTCGTGGGGATGAGCCGGTGGCCACAGCAAGCCCCGGTGCTGAGCGCGGGGGCAGCAGCCATCTTCCCAGAGGGGATCCGCATGCCCTCGGTTCTGCCCCGCGCCCCCAAACCCATGATTTTCCCCAGAACGGGGATAGCACAGGCCTCTTTAAACTGCTGTAGACAGTTGAAGATAACTATCAAGTAGGTTCTGGAACCAAAATGTCATTAACTATCACCTGTTTCCAACCTGTTCAAAGATCAGTTTTTAACAACAGGCCCCTGGGGCGGGTTCTGACTTACTCTGAAGGTGGGAAACAACCCCCTTTCTGCTGCCTCGGACAGCTGTTTGTGCCAGTGATCACGGCCCCTGGGGCCACACACATGAGCTGATGGGGGCACCGATTGTTTACGAAACTTAGCATTTGCATTATTGTGTTTCTTCTCAATCTTTCAAGAAGAGGCTTCTCACGTTTTCATTAGCTGCTCGCGTGTGGAGGCGATGCCAGCTCCTGTCTCTCCGGCGCTGCCTCCTTCCCCGGGGGCGGGGCAAGGGGGACCCGGACGTTTTCAAGGCACAGCGCGCCTCCTTGTGGTGATTATAGGAACTGCAATGCCGCATCCACACCACCTGCTTCCCCCAGAGCCTGATGTTGGGGACAGTGGGGATTGGCCTTGGGGACACACAGAGGGTCTGTCACTGCAGCTGAATGAATGATAATCCCCTCTCACATGTAACTTTTATTAGCTTATATGCAGGAGGGTGATGGTAATAAGTGCAGACTCAAGATAATGGGAATTGAGGCTTTTCCAAATGAGGCCGCACACAGAACCCTCTGCTGTGGTGCTTTCTGTTGCTGAGAAGATAGACGTAAAGTGCTGTGTACATGTTCCCAGCACCACTTACTGAGGAGACTGTCCTTTTCCCATTGGGTGTTCTGGCTTTCCTGTGGAATACCAGTTGGCCGCATTGGTCTACGTGTCTGGTTTTATGCCAGCACCACGCTGTTTTCAAAGCAGCTCTGCAGTCAGGAAACGTGACACCTCCAGCTTTGCTCTTTCTCGGGATTGCTAGAGCTCCTCGGAGTCTTGTGTGGGCCATCATAATTTTAGGGTTTTTTGTTTGTTTTTATGTGAAAAATGTCGCTGAAATTCCATATGGATTGCATTGAACTGCGCGTGGCTTTGGGTGGTGTGGACATTTATCCAGTGGTCCCACCATCCCATGAACATGGCATATCTTTTCATTTGTTTGTGTCTTTTTCAATTTCCTCCATCAATGTTTTATAGTTTGCCATTTATAGATATTTTCATCTCTTGGTTAAATGTATTCTTATTTTATTGTTTCTGATGTTATTGTAAATGAGATTGTTTTCTTTATTTCTTTTTGAGACAATTCTTTATTAGTGTATAGAAATGCTAATGATTTTTCTTCGTGTTTTGTATCCAGTAACTTTCCTGAATGTTTCTTTGTTCCGACAGTGTTTTGATGGATCCTGTAAGATTCCTACACAGAAAGGTCGATCTTCCGCAGACGGTTTTCTTTCTTCCTCATTCTGACGTCCTTATTTCTCCTTCTTGCCCTTTGCTCCTGACTAGGACGTCCAGCAGTTCACTGAATAAAAGTGGTCAGAGAATAAACACTTGCTTTTTCCCGACCTTAGACAATAAATTTTCAGCCTTTCACCGTTGATTGCGATGATAGCTGTGAGCTTGTCATATGTGTCCTACATTTTGTTGAGGTACGTTTCATTTATGCCTAATGTTTTGAGAGTTTTATTTATAAAAGGAGGCAGACTTGTTTGGGTTGGCTCAGGCTTAGGGGGTTAGGGTTAAAGTCTGGGGTCCAGGTTCATGGGTGGAGGGTCCTGGGGTCGTGGGGTAGTGTTTTTAGGGTATGAGGTTTGAAGTTAGGGTTAGGGCTAAGGTTTAGCCTCCCTGGCCCACTCCCTCCTCTCCCTTGCTCATCTCTCTGATGTTCACCTTCAGGGTGGCAGGACGTGCTCAGAGTCACACATAGTCAGGGGTTAAGCTGGACTGTTGCTTGTCTGCCCCCCGTAGTCCTGGGCCCTGATGGCAGGAAAACGCAGTGCCTATTCTGGTCACTGTTTCAGGCTCCACTTGTCCTCCAACTCGGGGTGCGGAGGGCCCCCCAGGTCAGCAGGGTGTCCTCCCGCCCTCTCTCCTGGGAAGGGGCCTCTGGCTCCACTGTGCCTGGGCGGCCCCAGGTTCCAGCTCAGCCCTGACACACAGGGCACCCAGAGGATTGTATGGATTTACATAGGACTGGGTGCAACGGCCGGCCAGCCCCAGGAGCAGCCTTCCTGAGGGTTCGGGGGGCCTCCTGGGACAGGCTGGTCCTTCCTCTCATTTGAGTGGGCAGCAGTGGACAGTCAGGCTTCAGACAGGACAAACAGTGGCCTCTGACCATCTAGGCAGGCACCTGTTCCCCTGCAGCTCAGGCCAGCCGGGCCCTGTCAAGTCCCCATGGCCAATGACGGAGCTGATCGTGCTGCTGGGCATTTGAGCAGCCACTGGGCAGCCCGGACAGCCCCTTGGGATGTTTCAGTCCCCAACATCCATGTGGGTGAGACAAGCACCTCCTGGCTCACAGCCTCAGCCTCCGAGAGGGGTGAGAAGCCCGCGGACCCGGAGCGTGGCCCTGGCCACAGTAGCCGTTGGGCAGAGCGGGGCCCTGCAGCCCTGGGCCCGCGGCTGCGACAAACCTCAGCCGTTCGTACGCATTAGAATCAAAGATGGGGCGCGACCGGCTCTCCCCCCGGGGGCTTCACACGGAGGCTGCACGGACTCGGACAGCCACACGCGTCCGTGGTCCAGCCCCGGCCTCCGGGCAGCCCCGGCCGTGGATCCCATGGGCGGACCGGTCCCTGGGCCCCCACTGCTCCGCTGAGCAAGAAGCTCCCGTCGACCGGCCATGTCCACTCGCTACGGTGGAGAAGAGACGGGACAGGAGCCCAGGAGCCCCTTATTCGCCGGGGACCGCCCGTCGCGTGGCCGGGGCACGCGTGACCCCTGGGCTGACTCTCCCAGGGACACGGGTGAGGCCGGTGTGTCTCCTGAGGGCGCTCGGGCTCCAGGGCCTGTCCCGGAGCTGCGAGGACCCGGAGCCCAGGGCGGGACCCCGAGTCTCCTCAGCAAAGGGGGCGTGGCTTCTCCACCCCCGGGAGGACAGTGAGCACCGCACCGGCCGCAGCCCTGACCCCTGACCCCGGGACCCCGTCCCTCCGCGGGCGCGGACCCCGCAGCTGTGCCATCTGCTGCTCCCCGGACCCAGCGTCTGTTCTCACGCCCAGTCCAGGGCCCCGGCCCCCTCCGGGGACACCCCGCCCCGTTCCACCCAGGCAGCTCTGCAGCGCCGGCCGCACGTCCCGCCACCCCCACGGGCCAGCCCCGGGTGCTCCGATGCGCCCAGCATGGGGTGCGACCCCAGCCAGGCCCAAGGCGCTCGAAGCTGTGGTTTTTCACGGAACCCGGGGGTGTCCACCTGGAGTGGCCGGGGGCCCCCCAGGGAGACCGGCCTGTGACGGCGCCACCCGTAGGCACTTAGCAGGGGAAAGGGCTGGAGAGGGACCAGGTCCCACGGGGACAGTGCGAGAGCCCAGACCTGCCAGGCTCAACCCCTCTTAAACTTGTCCCTTGCAAGTATTAATTTATTTCTACCATTTGAAAATTAATTTTACTTGAGCAAGTGTGTCCAGTTTGCTGCAGTCAACAAAGTCCTGGCAGAACAGGTGACCCCCGAGTCTCCCTCACGGGGCGCCCGGTGCCGGGGGTGGGGTGAGGAGGACGGTGGGCGTGGTCAGATCTCAGGGGAGCTGCCGGACCGCCCTGCCCCCGTCCACCCTCCTTGTCCCTGGAGAGGGAAACCCCAGAACCGCGGGAAGCCGGCAGGGGGCGCGGTCCCTGGACCGGTAATGGATCTGATTGTATTTTCCTTATTTTAGGGTCCATTTTATTAATGTGTATTTTTCCTAGGAGATCACTCATTTCCCGTAGGTTTCCAATTTGATGAAATAGGTTTTTCTTATTTTAATTTCTTTTCTCTTTCTAGGTTTTTTTTTAAAGAATTGTTACAATTAATAAACAAATATTAATACATTATTATTCACTAAAATCTGCATTTTATTCAGATTTTTCACAGTTAGGCTCAGCCTCAGTGCTGGTGCCTCTATTAAAGGCCTCACTGACCATCTAACCAGAGGGTGCGTGCCGACCGCTGGGGTACCGGTGACGGAATCGGGGTGATACGATAGGAAATGAGACCAGGAGAGAAACGGGCCTCATAGTCTCGACTCCGCTGGCGACAGAGACTCGATTCTCCAGGCCGCGGGAAGCCGTGGGCAGCTCTGTGCACAGGAAGTGACAGGATCACATCCCTAATCTAGAAAGACCGAGCTGGCCCAGTGTGGGGTCGGACTGGACGAGAGAGGGACAGGGAGCAGCAAGACCGGTGGGAAGGCTGGGGAGAGGTGGGCCGGCCGGGCCGAGGCAGGGACCGTGAGTGTGGAGAGGGGCAGGGGCCTGGGGTCCAGAGAGGGGCGTGGTTACTGCCGCCCTGTGGACGAAGCTGGCAGATGCCCGTCAGTGCTTAGGGGACTTGGGTTACTCGGGCACCCGTAGGAGAGGTGATTCAGCTAAAACGAGACTATTTGCTAAACTCTAGATTTGTCCGGCCCCTCGGAGGTAGAGGAAGGACGAGAAGGGGAGAGGGAGGGAGAGCGGGTGCCGATCACGTGTGGGGCAGGAGCTGACGTCACCACCTCACTGCGCCCTCACGGCCCCTGACAGGGAGCAGTTACCCCATGTGACAGACGAGGACACTGAGTTTCCAGCTCTTTGCCTGAAATCGCACTGCTGGTGGGGGAGGGGGCCAGGAGTCGGCCCCGCACCTGTCTGGGCCCAGGCTCTCCCCCACAGGGAAGCTGCCCCCACGCGCTCCATCCTGAGCCGCCGGGGAGCTCCTGGCAGCTGGGACCTCAGAGGAGGGGAACACAGCGGAAGCAGACGGTGCCCCGGACTCGGGAAGAGCAGATGTAAAAGGCTGGAGGATGGGCGGGTGTAGAAGTGGGGAGTCATCGCTGCAGGATCTGGTGCTGGTTGTACCCCTGTGAGGGGCCAGGCCCCCTCCCCCCTCCCTTCCCACCCCCGTCCTCAGCTTCCTGCCCAGCCCCACTCCAAAAACCAACTTAGTGATCATGGCAAGCCGGACCCTGAGGTAATGTGCAGATTTCCTTCCCGTAGAACGACCGAGTTCGGACCGGCGCTGCGGGGTCTGCTCGGGTGACTCCGCGTCCGGGTCCCGTGTGCTCTTCCGGCCCATGTAGGAGGCCTCGGTTCCGGACTCAGAACCGTGTTAGGATCAGCCTTCGGTTTAAACATCTGTGAAATAGATAATAATTGTCCCTGCCCCATCTAGCAGGGATCAGTGGCTGAGATGAGGCATGCGAAGGGCCTAGAACAGGAGTTATCTCAAGGTGAGCTTCATACCGCCGTCTGGAGCCTCATTTTCATGCAGAGCTTGCAAAGAAACACTCTTCTCTGCTGCCACCTCGTGTGCACCTTGGGAACGACACAAGTGCAGGTCACCAGGTAACATTATTCTTTCTCCAAAGGCTTCTGAGCAGATGAAGAACATGTCAGGCCCAGGGTGGTGCCCAGTGCAGTCATCCGTGCCCTGGGAGCTGCCCACCGGAACGTGGAGGCCTCACGGTGACAGCTGGCATGAGTTTGGCACACCCCAAATCAACCGCCTTCTCACCAGGCTCTCACCCGTGCGAGCCTCATGCCGCCCTCCCCTCCTGGCTCCCTAACTTCCCCGGAGCAGTTTTTGAACTAACACGGTGCTTAGAGACCCCCTGTACGTCACCACATCTGGGGGGCCGTGGGGTGCCACCAAAGATTTATTCTGCAGGTAAACGAGGCAGCCCAGGACCAGACCAAAAGGAACCGAGGTCTGAGAGCGGAGAGCTTGGGTGTGGAGAGACCGCAGAGTGGCCTGTGAGAGCCGACTGCAGCCCCCAGGGAGAGCTAGGGAGGCCGGCTGCGGGGGGGCCCAGGCTCTGGTCTGGGGCTGGAGCTGAAGGGGGCTTGGGGACCCCACTCCAGGTGCAGCATTTGCAAGAGGGGCTGAACTCCAGGCTCCTCGGCAGCTGTGCTGGCACGCCCCCTCCCCCGCACAGCCGTGCTGTGTGGACCTGTCCGTCAGGTGGGGTGGAGTCCGTGGCTTTGCCCTGGCAGAAAGCGTCCTGCCCAAGGCTGGGGCCACTCTCGGGTCAGAGGGCTGGCCCGGTGTGGGAACTTCGCGCTCTAAGGGGAAGGGTGCTAAAGGCATATGTGGAAGACCAGGGAAAAGAATGAAGATGCAGCCAAGACCCCTGAAAAGATCCCAAACCCCCCGGCCACACGCACAGTCAGCGACCCCGGGCTGGCGGCCGCCCGGACCCCACACCCCGCGTTCTCCGCTCCCATGGCCATCGGCCGCCTCCGCCGTCCTCGTCACTGTCCCTCTCCTCGACGAGGCGTAGGGGTCGCTCTCTTCCCTCACTCCGACGAGGCCGAGCTCCTGCTCCCGGTCAGTCTCCCTCCTCCGTCCTCCCCTCCCAGGCCGCGATGACGCCCGCCGCGTGTCCGTCCCCAGCCCTCTCTTCTCCATCACCGGCTCCGTAATTTCCTTTCCCGCCCCGTCCTTACCCTTTGTTGATCTCGTTTCTTTCCCCCGTCCTCCTGGGAGGCTCAGCACCGCACCCCTTCCGCTCTGTCAGCCTCTGGCCGCTTCTTCGCCAGCTCCACGGCGGCCGGTCCCCAGCACCCTCAGGCCCGCCTGGCTCTCGGGTGGCCCATTGTCGCCAGCCCTTCCGCCGTGCTCGGCCCTTCCCGCTGTCTCCGTGGCTGCCACGGTGGCTTCCCCGTCACTGTGGTGGAGCAGTTGCCACTCAGCCTGTCCCTTTACCCTGCACTCTGCCCTCTGGCCACCTGGGTCTTCGGGGGTCTGTCCTCTCCCAGGCCCCAAGCCAGCTACCTGGAGAGGCGGAGCCCTGGGATCCAGGTGGGTGTGGAAAAAGGAGGCTCATCACTGGGGGGCAGGGGGCCCTGTCGTTCTGAAAGACGGGATGTCCCTCTGGTAGGCCTGAGAGCCCTGGTGTTCCTTTTGGGGTTCACAGCATTCACCCACGTTTTCTTTGCAGCGTTTTCTATGAGGAATACTGCGTCTTTGGGGTGCGAGCGGCCAGTCTACTTTCCCAGCTTTTGTCTTTTTCGTTTTGACGAGGGAGCCGCGTTTGCCGTGCGGCTGGTTTCCGAGTTGATTTTTAAGCAGGGGGATGCATCGGTCTTCTCTGTGCGGCTTCCCTACCGATGACGTGCTTGGAAAGGCCGTCCCTATTCTGATAATGTAAACTTTTTTTTATTTTTACCTCTAAGATCGTCACGTTGTTTCATCTTTGGTCCAGTTGGAATTGCGTGTGTGTGACAGAGAGAGAGAGAGAGAGACGATTTTCCCATAGACGACTACCTAATTTTTTCAGTACTATTCACTGAAAAGATTGCTCTCTCCTCAACCTTTTGGAGCAGTATCTTAATGTTATACTAAAGTCATGTGTGTTTTTAGGTCGATGTCCGGCATGTTTATTGTTTTTTAAATGTTTGTGAATCGCGCACCAATACAATACAAGGCACATTATATATTTTTTCCACACTTGTAGGATCTTTGAGTCATGATGCGTCTCACAAGTGAAATTAACTGGCAGCATTTTTCTTAGTGTTATGTGAAGCGATGATACACCTTTCAGGAGTGTCCAGGATTCGATGAAGCGGCCACAGTGGCGGCTTTAAAATCGTTTCCTGCCTGGTGGGCCTCATCGCATCTCATCACCGGGTTTTGTCCTCAGTGTTCTGAGCACATCGAAAGGCCGGGGCTCTTCCCCAGGGAAGGTGCGTAGCTCTTTTCTAGATGATTTAAAAGCTATGTTTGCAGCCCCGTTTTCCATCAAAGATTAAAAAGTTTAACCCACTTGTTTTGTTACTTGTGATAAACTCGACAGCTCTAGATCCACCTGCTTTTGTGGTGAACTCGCCCAAAGAAAATGGCTCCCAAACTGTGAGCTGCAGGGCGGTCGCGGCCCACAGCCCTCAGGCCCTGGTCCCAGGGGCTTCACACACCGGTCACCCCGGGACTGTGCTCCGAACCTGGCTGCGCAGGCTGGGGCTCCGTGCCGGGCACGACCCTCACAAAAGGGCAGTTTGTCCTTGGTTTTCAGAGATTCTCCTGCATCTGTTGTTTTTTTAAAAATTAACCAGCTCAAAATAATTTTTATGCCAAAGAGGTATATTTTGGGATGACATGTTCTGCTCTCCCTCACGTGGATGTACCCCAGTTTGCTTAATGCATTCTTCCATTGAAGGACATCCTAATCTTTTTAAGTTTTTAGCCATTATGAATAAAACTCCTGTGCATAATTGCATGCTGTTTCTCATTTGGATGTAGTTTTACAAAGCAGTTGCATTAACACTAGAGGCATGATTTTTGACCCTTTGGGAAAAACTGCTGAGCTACTTTCCAAAGTGGCCGTGTGTCCCGCCAGCAACGAATGAGGGTGCCAAAAGCGTTTACCGTCCAGAGACTGGCGGTGTCATTCGTCTGGAGTTAGCAGTTCTCACCGGTGCGCAGTGACGTCTCATTGTTGTTTTAATCTGTAATTCTCTAATGACATACGATGCTGAGCTCATATTTGTAAGCTTATTTTCTATTAGTTGTTGATCAGCAAGAAACATGCAAACATGTAGAGAATTTTTATATGACTTTATTGGAGCCAAACTTATGACATGCTCGGGTGCAAGATCTCAGATGTGCCAGAGAACATCCGTTTTGCATTTTCTTTTATGCCTTTGGAATTGAGGAGGGAACGTAAGGACGATGACATGAGGGTGAGAGAAAGCGAGGCCAGGACTGGATCGCGAACTCGTGACGACCGTGCGCTGCCACCCTTTGGAGGAGGGGTGAGAGGGGCATTGCACAAGGGTGTCACCTGGGTGCACAGAGACGAGGGACAGGGCTTGTCTAAGGCAGAGAGAAGCCTCCGAGTGAAGAAGTTACGCCTGGGGCGTGACGACCCACCACGATACTCTCAGTTCGGGACTTATGACAGATCACCCTGAGGTCACTCTCCACAGAACCCCTCTTCTTCTCCAGACTGCATTTCTTCCTTGGCCAGGCGGCTGTTCAGATCTTTACCCAATATTAGTGGGGTTGTTTGTTTTAGACTCCTTTGTATAGTTCGAGCAGAAGCCTTTTATCAGATATGTGTTTTGCAAATATTTTCTCCCAGTTTGTGGCTTTTCTTTTTGAGCTCTGATCAAGGCCTTTTACAAAGTTTTTAATTTTATAAAGTCAATGTTATTTTTTTATTAAACTTCGTGTCCACAGTCATGCTCTGTACACTACCCACCCATCAGTCACTTCATAGCCATCTTGCTTGTCACATTGACTCTTGTGGTGTGACAGTGCTTGTGTTCAAGTGACCCTTACTTTACTTCATAATGGCCCCAAAGCTCCAAAGTAGTGATGTCGACAATTTGAATATGCTAAAGATAAGCCATAAGTGCTTCCTTTAAGTGAAAAGATTTGGATATACGTACATGAAAAAAACAGTCTATCTAGGGTTTGATATCACCCATGGTTTCAGGCACCCACTGGGAGTCATGGAACGTATGCCCTGCAGATAAAGGGGGACAACTGTACCAAGTGCAGCAAAGTTCTGTCACTTGAAGAAATATCTTTTAGTCATGTGACATTACATAGAGTATTCTGTGCATCATAGTGTAATGTATATATTCCTTCAATAAACTAATACTGAGCTTATTCACAGATGCGGTTAGCATTCTTAGAAACATCCTATGTAACGTTTTGTTTTTATCAGAGAAGTTTTGGTTCACGGCGTAATCAAGAGGAAGAAATTGCACACACACCCTCTGCCCCCGCACAGACGTGCCTCCTCCTGCATCTCATCCCTCGCCGGAGCGATACGTCCCTATAAGTGGTGAACTTACCGTGCTACGTGTTAATCACCCAAAGTCCATGCTGTATTTTAGGATTTACTCTTGTCTTTCTCAGAAGGGAGCCCCTCTTTGTTGTGGGGAAGCCATGTCTTAGGGAATAACTCTGCTATTAGAGGGTGAAGCCTCATTCTAGGGGTGGAGTCCCACTGTAGAAGGGGGTGACATGCGCCGTGCTCTTACAGGGGTGAGCCTTGATATAAAAGGGGGAGTTCTGTTCAAAGATGGGTGTTTCTCTTCAGTAGGGAACCCCATTATTTGGGGGACAAGAACACTATTCAAGGAGTCCAACTCTTGTGGGGAGACCACCTTTTATGGGGGGTCCCACTCCTAATGGAGCCTCAAACTTAGTGGGGCTCTGCTCTGGAGGAGGCTCCATTTTAGGGGGGAGCCCTGCTCTCATGCAGAAGCTCCGTGCTGTGGGGAGAGCCCAGCTCTTTCGAGGAGGCTCCACTGTAGAAAGAGCTATGATCTAAGTGGGGGCTCTGCTCTGGAGGGGAGCACTGCTTCTAGGAGAGAGCCCCACTCTGGGGCTGGGGAGCCCCACTGTAGAATGAAGAGCCATGCTCTAGGGAGAACAGGATCCTGTGTGAGCGTAGGTTCCTGGACTCAGAACTGTGTTAGAATCAGTTTAAATACCTGTAAAATGGAGAGAATACATTTCCTGCCTCATTTGGCAAAAGGAAGCAATACGTTAGATGAGGCATGTGAAGGGTCTAAAACAGGATTTAGTTCAAAGTGACCTTAGTACTAAGAATCTGGATTCTTATTTTAACGGTGGTCAGAGCCCTTAAGGCAGGGAAATGCTCTTCTCTGCTGCCATCTCGTGGACAATTTTGGGAATAGCACCAGAGTTTAGATCATGAAATGTTATTCATTATCCTCTGCTGCCATCTCGTGTGCATTTTGGGAATAACACCTGAATATAGGTCGTCAAGTGTACGTCATTATGAATATTCATTCTCTGCTGTCATCTGGTGGGCAATTTGAGAATAACATGACAGGGCTGCTCATAAAATTATTTCTGCTGCTTTTTCATGTTCATTTTGAAAATAACACCCAGCGCATGTCATTATGAAAAGTTTTTCTCTGCTGCCATCTCGTGGATATTTTGGAAATAATACCCAAGTGTATGTCATCATGAAAAGTCATTCTTTACTATTATCTTGTATGCAGCTCAAAAATAACATTCGGAAAAAAAAAACATCCGAGTGTATGTCATAAAAAGTTATTCGCTAGTATCATTTTGTTGGCTTCTCCTGAATAACACTTGAGTTTATTCTCTGCTGCCGTCTCGTGGGCGTTTTTAAAATAACACCTAGGTGTATGTCATCCTAAATATCTATTTTCTGCTGCCATCTGGTGGGTTTTTTAGGAATAACACTTGAGTCGTTGTCACATGAATATTCATTTTCTGCTTCCTTCCAGTGGGAATTTGGGGAGTAACGCCACAGTGTATGTCATGAAAAAATATTTAAGTGTTATCCCATGTGCATTTTATAAATAACACCCAGGGGCATGTCATCATAAATGCTTTTGTCTGTTATCAATTCGTGTGCCTCTTGTTAAAAACAAAGTTTGCGTGTCTTGAAACATTGTCTCTGCTGCTATCTTGTGGGCACATTGAAAATAACACCCAGGTATATTTCATCATAAAATTTTATTTTCTGCTGCTATCTGGTGTGAATTTTGGGAATAAAATCTGAGTGTAGTTCAGATACAAATTTGTTTTCTGCACCCATCTTGTGTGCATCTCGACAATTATACTTGGGTGTTATTTTCAAAATACCCACGAGATGACAGCAGAGAAAAACTTTTCATAATGACATGCCCCGGGTGTTATTTTCAAAATGAACATGAAAAAGCGGCAGAAATAACTTTGAGCAGCCCTGTCATGTTATTCTCAAATTGCCCACCAGATGGCAACAGAGAATGAATATTCATACTGACCTACACTTGATGACCGATAGTCAGGTGTTATTCCCAAAATGCACACGAGATGGTAGCAGAGGATAACGAATAACATTTCGTGACCTAGACTCTGGTGCTATTCCCAAAACGCACACGAGATGGCAGCAGAGAGTCATGAATAACGTTTCATGACCTAAACTCTGGTGCTATTCCCAAAATGCACACGAGATGGCAGCAGAGAACAGAGTTTCCCTGCCTTAAGGGGTCTGCTCACCATTAAAATAAGAGTTCAGACCCTTCTTACTTAGCTCACTTTGAAATAACTCCTGTCCTTTATATATCTCTTCTCACCTACTGTTTCTGTTTGTCAGATGAAGAAGGAAAATTATTATACCCATTTTAAAGGTATTTAAACTGAAGATTGATTCTAACATAATTCTGCGTCAGGACACCACACTCACAGGATACCGGACAGAGTAATCCAAATAGTCTTTGCAGCTTTGAGTTGAATCTTGGTCATTCTATTTGAAGAAAATCTGCACATAACCCTATGGTACAGCTTGCCATATACTCAAGGTGATTTTTGTTGTGGTACTTGGACAGGCAGCTGGGGATAGGGATGGGTGGGGAGGAAGAAGGTGGCTCAGCCCATCACAGGAGTACAACCAGCACCAGATTCTTTTAACGACGACTTCCCCACTTCTACTCCCTGCCATCCTCTGGCCTTTTAAGTCTTCTTTTTCAAGCCAGAGCACTGGCCTGCTCTTGACCATGTTCCCTTCCTCTGAGGTCTCAACCTCCCCCTCCTCTGTTCTCGATCACCTCAGGCCTTGTACACCCAGTGCACCAGGAACACCCACTAGGTTCCCAATGTGGGTCCCAAGGCTGTAAGCTCCTCCTAGCTGGACAGCCCTCTGGGTCCTCCCAACACAGCCGTGTTGGCAGTGATGAGGTGAAACTGGAGTATGACTTGTACAGTCTGTTCATTCCCCCTGAGTAACAGAAAATCAGACTCTACCCATAAAACATATTTTGCATTTACACTCTCAACCCATTTTTGTTCCTTTAAAAAACACATTTTCTTAGGGACTTTTATACCAAAGTGTTTTCTGCAAAACAAAAATTCAGTAATAAGATTTCTTTCAGTCAGATTTAATTTTGTGCACAAAGATGTGTCCTTGAAGAGTGCTGTGTGTAAAATGAGTGAGTAGTCTGCCGCTTCTTTGAAGTCTGGGGAGCGAAGGACAGAGCACACCTGATATCATTGTTGCTTTCATGGTGTGCTCAGTTTTCCTACCTTTATCTCCAGACTCAAGGATGGGGAACAAAGGCAGCAGATCTCACACTTCAAAACGTCCACACTGCATACCCAGGTTCTTACAGGAGCCAAAATTTAGGGACCTGGATGAAAAAAGGGGGATAGCAAGTAGCCAGAAGAAAGTATCACGTGTCTGGAGCAGCCTGCCTTCTCCAACTGTCGGAAGCAAGCACCAGCTGGAGCCGGTCTCTCTGTTTGGGCTCGGGATCAGCAGAAGTTGTACTGGCCTAGGGGCTGGAGCAGTGGCCATGGCACCATCTGCCAGGTGTCTGTGGGGCCAGCTCTCAGTCCTGAGCTGAGGTTAAACTGTTGTCTCATTAATTGTATATTCACTATGTTAGGCAATGTGCTTAGTGCTTTGGGTGACTATATTCTCTCCTATTTTATTTTATTTTTTAAAATAATTTTTATGAAGATATGATTGACATACAAAAAGCTGTACCGGATTAATGTATGCAACTTGATGGGTTTGGAGATCTCGCCTGTGAACCATCCCTATCTATATAGTATGCCATAAACATATCTGTCCACCTACAAAAGTTTCCTCACACCCTCTTTATTTATCATTATTATTATCATCATTATTTGTGTATGTAGTGAGAACCATAAAATTCATCCCCTTAGCAAATGTCAACTGTACAATGCATTACTGTTAGCTGTAGGTACCACGATGTAAAGTTGACCCAGAATTTATTCATCTCGCATAACAAACTTTCTACCCCAAATAATACATTGTGTATTACCAGTGAGACCAAGCCCAAGCTGCTAGCGCTACAGCCAGCAGCCATTCGCCCCAGGTTTCCAGACCCTGCTCAACCACAGAGCGGAGGGGAGGGGAGGGGTGGTGTGCTGGGGGGCCACTCGAGCCCATGAGAGTTGGGGAGCTAAGGAAACCCTTGCTTCCTGACTTCCTCTTTTCTGCTGGCTATTAGCTCTGTTCCTTAGAGTGTCCGAAATGGGAAGAGTGTCTGGCTTGCTTGTTGCCTCTTTTCTGGCTTCCACCTGATGGGGCTGCAGCTTCCGTCTCCATCTCCCAGGTTCTAGCTTCTCCAGGAGTCCAAGGGCTTCACGGACCATGGTTGTCGTCCTCCTCGTGCTGTTTGACACTAAATCTTGGACCAACACTGATTGCCCATTGACAGGTACTCAAGTACTGGATTTCTAGACAAGGCACAAGTGCAAGTTCTTTAGGGGCCCTCCAAATCCAGTGCCCTGCTTAGGCTCTCCCAACCCCCTCAGCTTTCGCGTTCAGTGGTGTGCCCTGTGGGCGAGTGTTACTGGTTTTTTTCACTCAGAAATTAGCTTTTTGTGTTGGCGTTAATGTGATGGCACGAGCCCAGCTATTTCTCACTCTGCTCACTTGGCCTACTGGAAACGTATGTTCTCATCGAAGCAGAAGTGATAGCTGACTCCACTCACGGGCCTTTCTGCTTGCCCTGCCATCGTTATACAGTTCACATGCACTTTGGAAAGGTCGACTAGCCTGTGTCCTAATTCGATGTACACTAGAATATGAGTTTCCAGTGTTCCTTTTATGCAGACACCCCCAGACTCTGCAGGCAAGTCTCTTAGAGCCAGAGATTCTCAACTGGCTTTTGGAAAGGGGCTGAGGAAAGCCGCAGCAGCCCCTCCTAAGCCCGCAGTTCCTGGCTCCAGTGATTCCCACTTTTCTCCTCCTGCTCCTCCTGCTTCCATGGATGGGGTGATTAGAGTTACTGAGAGGCCTTTCTGCTGACTTAGTGTGTGAGAGTACTCACTGCTTCTTGGCCCTCAGCTCTGGACCCTAGCTATGGGTTGTGGTTTCTTCTGTGCCTTTCTTACATGAAATACTGTTTGTAGCTGTGATAGATCATTATCTAGTGATGTCCTGAATCATGCCTCCCTGAGCCCATGCCCCTCCTCATGTGACATTGCCACACCTTCCATCGAGGACTGAATTTATCCCTCTGCCCGCTTGAATGTGGGTTGGCCTTGTGCTTGCTCTGACCAATAACATGTGGTAGAATTGACCTCACACCTGCGTAAAAATCTTGGATTCATGAGCCCTGACAGCATCTTCTTTTGCCCTGTGGGAGCACCACGCCGAGACTCCATGCAGTGAAGAAGCCTGCGACGGAAGTACATCTGCAGAGAGGGTCAGACAACCCAGCTGATACACCAGCTGAGTGCATCTTTCTGAAAGATAATACATTGTTATTCTAATCCCCTAAGTGTTTTGTAGGGAGTACTACATCTTGACCCTTCACTTCCCAGGTTCCAGTAAACCTGTGAATGCCCTTGCGTCATATGCACGTCAGAAGACATGATTCTTTGATTTTTCCTTAGGATTTCCATCTGTGCCCTAAATGCACTTTTGTAAGAGTATTTTCAGAGAGCAAAAGGAAGACTCTTCTTACTGTCATATGGGGAGATTCAAATATCTAAAGCCTGCTTTTCCTCGGGCCCCTTTAGATGGACGGCAGGGACTCCCAGCCTCGCTTTTGGTTGTTTTCGGCTCTGCTGCTTCACAGGCTTCTGAAGACTAAGATCTGCCTTATTTATCTGTGTGGACACTGTAAACACATAATAAATGTTGAATGACTCAGGGACAGTATAATGCAAAAACAAAACTAAAACGGTAACCTGTTTCGTGAAATGAAACGTAAACCAGAACGCATCGTTTCAGTAGGACGCCGTCACTACAGTGCCAAACAGGCATTTAAAATATTAACAGAAAATTAACAAATATTTACTTCCTCTGACAACAGATGTTGGAAATTTTCCTAAGTAAAGAAGCAGCTTTCAAGAAAGAACGCTGGCCCCAGGAGAGCGCCGTCTGGCAATCGCTGCGAAGTGGTCAGCGAGTGGCCTCGTCGCGGAGTCCTCGAGCCCGGGCCGCTCAGGACCCACCCCGGACGCCGGACGGCTCAGGACCTTCTCCTCCGATGCTTCCGGGAAACGCGGAGAGAAGGGTGATGCCCGGCGTCCTGACGAACCCCCCGCGGTCACTGCGTCTCTTACTTGCCCCACCCCGCACCCTGTTCCCTCCCCCCGGCCCTCCCCATCCCGCTCCTCTCCCCTCCCCTGTCTCCGACCATCCTTGACTGGCAGCCGGCCTCAGCGACACCGGCCAGAGCCGCAGCGGGGGAGGGGGCGGGAGCGGCAGCCATGGCCGCGGCCGGCGTGGACGAGCGCTCGCCTCTGCTGTCCGCGACCCGCTCGGGCGGCGTCACCCTCACCCGGCCGCCGCGCTGGCCAGAGAGCGGCCCCAGATGCGATGCGGCGAGGACCCCTCGCGGAGCAGAGGCGACCCGCGCTCTTAGCCTCCCGCGCTGCGCACAGGGATTCGGGGACCCGGGGAAGCGCGCGCTCGCCTGGCCCCCTCCTCCCGGACCTTGGCCGGTTCCCGGCCGTACCGAAGGTGTGGGTGGGCGCTCTCGCATCCCCGGAGTGCCCAGGCACCGAGCCACCCGCCTCCCCAGTCTTAGCCACTCGGCAGGATCCCGGCCCAGGCGTGACCTGCCATCCTCTCGGCCACCTGGGCACCTAGACAGGTATGGCCTTGCCACATCCCGGCCCGGCCTGACCCAGACCCACCTCTCTCCTGCGCTCCCCGCCATGGCTGAGCCCCAAACCACGCGGAAACACCAGCCACACCACCAGGCAACGCTATGGACTGCGATCTCGCCCTCCACGCAGAGCTCTCGGCCCTTGGGGCTCGGCCCGGTGGAGCACAGGAAGGAAAGGGCACGAAGCGGAGAGAGAAAACAGCCCAGGCTGGCTACAGAGCAGGTGGTGGTGGCACAGGGTGCAAGGACGTTCGTGCAGCCCTTGGGCCGGGCGCCTGCCCGGGACCCCCAAGACAGCGAGCGAGCGAGCCAGCAGCGCCCGGGGGCGTTTAGGGGCACCCTGGCTGGAGGGTGGCAAAAGGAGGGGTCGGCAAAAGCCTACAGCACCCGGTATTCCCAGGCGGCCTACCATCCAAGTACTAACCAGGCCGGACCCTGCTTGGCTTCCAAGATCGGAAGAGATCCGGCGCGTTCAGGGTGGTATGGCCATAGACCGGGGAGGCTGTCGCCTGCCACCCCAAGAGCTCGAGCTTGGCTTCCCGGGCACCGGGAGACACCCACGCCTGCACCGCACCTCCTGTGGGGGTGCGGGGATTCTGCCCCCGAGGCGGCGGCGAGCAAGCGCCAGCCGCGCTAAGGCACCGCGGGCCTTGGCCAGTTCCCGGCCGAGCCGGAGGTATGGGTGGGCGCTCTCGCAACCCGGGCCTCCCCAGTCTTGGCCGCTGTGCAGGTGCCCGGCCCGGGCGTGGCCCGTCATTGTCTCGGCCACCTGCGCACCTAGGCACCTGCGGCCCGGCTCCGACCCTGACCCAGGCGCATTCCTCCCCTGCCCTCCCCAACGAGCTATACCCGACCTGCCCAAACACACACGCAGACCCTGGTTGCACCCCGAGGCATTGTTTCAGACGGGCGCGGCCCTCGCCCTCCACCGAGACCAAGGCCCCGCCCAGTCCGCTGCCTCTTGCCTACACATCGACTCTCTGCATCAAGAGCCATACAGACAGAGAGACGGAGAGCCGAGAGACAGAGTGACAGAGAAACTCAGAGACAGAGCGAGTGACCGCGAGGGAAGGAGAAAGGAGAACACAGGTCTCCAGGGCGGGAGGCCCAGTGAGAGCCACGAAGGAGGGGACGGGGTCGCCGGGGAAGGGAAGGGCCGCAGGATCTACCTCAGGTCAGACACACAGAGAGACGGCGAGGAGGAAAGAGACAGAGATGGAGAGAGAGACAACAGAGGAGATTCCGCGCGCGAGAGAGCGCGAGCCCGTGCCCGCCCACACAGACAGCAGGACAGGACACGCAGACGAGTGCACAGATACACAGAACCAGACCCCGACTGTGACCCCGAGACCCTGCGGCTGCCCTGAAGAAGCCGCTTCCACAGCAGAGAGTGGTCATACCGGGGCTGGGCTCGGGCAAGGAGGCGGTTCGTGCCCCGTGCCCAGTGCCTCGTGCCCCGGTGCAGGCCGGGGGCTCTGGGAGTCTCGTT
>NW_024343950.1:0-16996 GCF_902729225.1 Pteropus medius | reverse complement strand
GGGGTGGAGAGTCCCGCATCCCGGGCATGCGAGAGCACTCCCATCGTGTGTCAGAGACGGCGGTCCTTGGGGCTCGGCCCCGCGGAGCCTAAGAAGGGAAGGGCCCGGAGCGGAGAGAGGAAAAACAGCCCAGGGCTGGCTGCAGGAGAGCAGGTGAAGGCAAGCGAGGGCGCGGGGCACGCGGCCGTTGGAGAAGCCCTTGGCTCGGGCGCCTGCCCGGGACCCTTGAGACAGACAGAGAGCGAGTGAGCGAGCAGGGCCCGGGGGTGTCCAGGGGCACCCTGGCTGGAGGGCGGCAAAAGGAGGGGACGGCAAAGCCTACAGCACCCGGTATTCCCAGGCGGTCTTCCATCCAAGTACTAAGCAGGCCTGACTCTGCTTAGCTTCCAAGATCAGAGGAGATCGGGCGCGTTATGGATGGTATGGCCGTAGAGGGGACAGGTTGTCACCTGCCACCCCAAGAGCTCGAGCCTGGCCTCCTGGGCGCCAGAGACGTCCGCGCCTGCACCGCAGCATAAAGTAAATTTTTATGATTACATATACATGGGTGCTAATTTGAAATGCATATGATAGCAGCAGAAATACCTGTTCATGAGATGCACTGCTGTTATTTCCAAAAAGCCCACCAGATGGCAGTAGAGTGTCAAGTTTTTTGATAACATAGATCCTATATGGCCACCGTATAGCAGTAGAGAATGAATACTCATGACCACTCTGGTGTTATTAATAAAATATACACTTGATGGCAGCAGAAAATTAATTTTTATGATGCTCTACACTCTGTTATTCTCAAAATGCCCACAGGATTGCAGCACAAAAAAGTTTTTTATGAAATACACTGCTGTTATTTTTACAATATCCACGAGATGGCAGCAGAGAAGAATTTTTCAAGACATACACTGCTGTGTTATTCCCAAGATTCACACAAAATGGCAGGAAAAAAAAAACCATACCCTAGGGAGTCATTTTTTAAATGCACATAATAGTAGCAGAAATAACTTTTCAAGACGTGCACTCCTGTGTTATCCCCGAAATGCTGAGCAGATGGCAGCAGCAAATAACTTTTTATATTAACGGACACTTGCCTATTATTTTTCACCAGACGGCAGCAGAGAATAAATTCTCATGACAAGGACTTTTCTGTTTATCCCGAGATACACACGAGATGTCCATGTACAAGAACTTTGTTTGACCAAATGTCCTTAGGTGTCATTTTCTAATTGTATGAGATAACAAAAGAAATAACTGTTTCTATGTGCTATGGTGTTATTCCCAATATGACAACCAGATGGCAGCGTGGAATAAGTATTCAAGATGATCTACAACAGGATACTATTTTCAAATTGCCCATAAGACTACAGCAGAGAATTACTTCATGACAAGCACTCCTGTTTTTCATAAGACGCACACGAAAGGAATCAGAAAATTTTTCATAATGACATTCCACAGAGTTTATTTTCAGAAAGCACATGATATAGCAACAAAACTACAATTTATGACATGCGCTGTGATTTATTCCGAAAATGCTCACCATATGCCGGCAGATGAGTATTCATAACAAACACTCAGGTATTAGTTCCAAAATGTCCTCCAGATGGCAGCCGAAATAAATTTTATTACACTCGTGTTATTCTCGAGATGCACAATAGATGAAGGCAGATAATGAATATTTACGGTGACCTACACCACGTTTTATTCCCTAAATGTCCACCAGATGGCAGCAGGAAATAACTTTTAATGATGACATACACTTGGGTGTTATTTTCAAAATACCCACGTGATGGCAGCAGAGAAAAAAATTTTCATAATGACATGCCCTGGGTGTTATTTTCAAAATGAACATGAAAAAGAGGCAGAAATCACTTTATGAGCAGCACTGTCATGTTATTTCCAAATTGCCCACCAGATGGCAGCAGAGAATGAATTTTCATAACGACCTGCACTTGATAACCTATGTTAAGGTGTTATTCCCAAAATGCACACGACATGGCAGTAGAGGATAACAAATAAAATTTCATGACCTAAACTCTGGTGCTATTCCCAAAGTTAGCCACCAGATGGCGTGAGAGAAAGAATAATATTCTAATGACTTAAACTCTGGTGCTATTCCCAAAATGCACACGAGATGACAGCAGAGGATGACAAATAATACTTCATGATATAACTCTGGTGCTATTCCCAAAATTGCCGAATAGATGGTAGCAGAGAATGAATATTCATATTGACCTGCACTTGATGACCTCTATTCAAGTGTTATTCCGAAAATGAACACGAGATGGTAGCAGAGGATAACGAATAACATTTCATGACCTACGCTCTAGTGCTATTCCCCAAATTGCCCACCAGATGGCAGCAGAGGATAACGAATAATATTTCGTGACCTAAACTCTGGTGCTATCCTCAAAATTGTCCACGAGATGGCAGCAGAGAAAAATTTTGCATGACTTGCGCTTCTGTTTTATTCCTCAGATTCACACGAAATGGCAGCAGAGAAAAAATTTATAACGACATACCCTGGGGTGTTTTTTTTTAAATGCACATGAGGTAGCAGCAGAAAAAAATTTATGACATAAACAAATGTATTGTTTTCAAATTGCCCATGAGATGGCAGAAGAGTATAATTTTCATGACTTGCAACCTGTGCTATTCCTAAGACGTTCACAAAATGGTGGCAAAGAAAACTTTTCATAAGGAAAGACCCTTAGTGATATTTTTAAAACGCACATGAGATAGCAGCAGAAATAAGTTTTCAAGACGTGTACTTAGGTGCTACTCACAAAATACAGACCAGATAGCAGGACAGAACAAATATTTAAAATGTTATTCCTAAAATTCCCACAAGATGGCAGCAGAAAAGAAATTTTTAAGCATACACTTGGTTTTCTTCCCTAAACACAAAAAAGATAGCAGCACAAAATAACTTTTTTTTAACTTACGCTCTGATATTATTTACAAGATTCACAGTAGATGAGGGCAGAAAATAAAATTTCATGATGCCGTACACTCGGGTGTTATTCCCAAAATGCCCACTGCATGGCAGCAGAGGATAAATATTCATGATGACAAACAGTAAAGTGTTATTCCTCAAATGTCCACCAGAGGACAGCAGAAAATAACATTTAATTACTTACACACTGGTGTTATTTCAAGATGCACAGTAGATGAGTGAGGAAAATATATTTTCATGATGGCATACACTGGGGTGTCGTTTCCAAATTGCCCACAGAACGGCGGCAGAAAATAAAGTTTTATAATGGCATACACTTGCTTCTTATTTTCAAAATTCCCACGAGCTGGCAGCAGAGAACAATTTTTCATGACATGCATTTTTGCATTTTTCTCTAGATGCACACTAAATGACAGCGGACAGCAACTTTTCATAACACATGCCCTTAGGTATTATTTTCAGAATGCACATGATATAACAACAAAATAATTCTTTATTCTATGTGTTTTGGTTCTTCCAAAAATGCCAACCAGATGGCAGCAGAGAATGAGTAGTCATGAACATACATGTGGGTGTTATTTCCAAAATGCCCATGAAATGAGAGCAGAGAAGCTCTTCATGACATGCACTCCTGTATTTTTCCCCAAATGCACATAAAAATGACAAACTTTTCATAATGTTATACCCTTGGGATTATTTTCAGAATGCATACGAAATAGCAACAAAAATAATATTTTATGACATGCTGTGTGGTGCCCATCAGATGGCAGCTTAGAGTGATAGTTCATGAATACAGCTCCTAGGATGTTTTCCCAAAATGCTAACCAGATGGCAGCAGAGAATAACTTTTTAAATAACATTCTGGTGTAATTCCCAAGATGCATCAGGATGGAGCAAAAAACAAATTTTCATGATGAAATACACATCCCAAAATGCCCACCGAATGTGACCAGAAAATAAATTTTTACAATGACATACGCTTGCTTGTTATTTTCAAAAAGCCTACATGATGGCAGCAGGAAATAATTTTTTCACAACATACACTCCTTGTTTTTCCAAAGATGCATACTAAAAGGCAGCAGACAAACAAATTTAATGACGACATAATCTTTGGTGTTATTTGTAAAATGCACATGAAGTAACAGCAGAAATATCTTTTCATGACATGCACTGTGGTATTAATCCCAAAAAGCCCGCTCGACTGCAGCAGAGAATGAATATTCATAATGAGAAACATCTGATTGTTAAACCCAAAATGCCCACTGGATGGCAGCAGAGAATAACTCTTTATAACTTACGTTCTGTGTTATTTACAAGATGCACACTATATCATAAAACAAAATTTTATGATGACCTACATGTGAGTGTTATTTTCGAAATGCCCACGAGGTGGCAGTAGAAAATAAGTATTCATAGTGATGTACACACCGGTATCTTCCCAAAATGCACACAAGACAGAAGCAGAGAATAATTTTTTCTGACATACATTCTGCTATTGTCCCTGAAATCCCAATGAGATTTCAGCAGAGAATAACATTTCATGACATACATGCATTTTTACTCCTAAGATACACATGAGATGGCAGTAGAGAATAAACTCAAGTGTTATTCGGGAGAAGCCAACAAAATGATACTAGTGAATAACTTTTTATGACATACACTCGGATGTTTTTATTTTTTCGGATGTTATATTTGAGCTGCATACAAGATAACAGCAAAAAATGCCTTTTCATGATGACATACACTTGGGTGTTATTCTCGGTATGCGCGTGAGATGGCAGCAGAAATAACTTTTCATGATGACATATACTCGGGTGTTATTCCCAGAATGAACAACAGATGGCAGAAGAGAATAATTTCTTGTTACATGAATTCTGGTGTTATTCCCAAGATGCACATGAGATGGAGGCAAACAATAAATATTCATGATTACCTACATTCAGATCCTCTTCCCGAGATGCCCAACATGGCAGCAAAGCATAACTTTTCATGACGACGTAACTGGGGTGTTATTCAAGAGATGCCCACGAGATGGCAGCAGAGAATAACTTAATGATGACATACACTAGGCTGCTGTTATCAAAATGTCCAATAGGTGGGAGCAGAGAATAACTTTTCATGATGGTCCTACTCTCCGGCAGTGGTCCACCATGACACCTCTTCAGGCACTGCCTGTGGTTCCCCACTAACGATTTTTGAATTACGTGTTGCTAAGTCAAGGGGACCCTATAATTAAGCATAAGAGAAAACAAAATGCCATGAGGAATAAATTCACATTTCTCTCACTCACTCGTATTTTGAAATGCAGCAAGCTTAATTAGAAGAGTGTGATTTGGCACAGGAGCAACTATAGACGTTCTGAAAATGACTTATAAGCATCTTTAACATTCTTATACTTTTATATCAATTATGTTTAAAAGCCTGATTTAGTTATCAAAAATTATTAAGTAATTTGGGTTAACCTATGTACACAATTCTGCTAAGTGTTCTACAATAAAAGCTTACGCTAGAAAAACCCTATTTTCCAAAGCCAGGTCATGAAGGATGTCTCTAACACCTGCGGCTGAACAAAATCCTGGGCCGGGGGGAGGACTGGGGACAGACTGGTTGTCCTTGTGCCGGAGTATTCCTCCCAGGCACGCAGCCGGCACAACGTGGGTCTAATCCGCGCTTTCTCACCATTAGCTATCGGCCGCTTGGCCTGGAAAAGGCGCAAGATACGAGTATTGGAGGGTGGGGCCAGTGTGAGGTTGAGGGTAGTGTTGAGAGCCGGTGATGAGGAGCTAAGGGGTTGGTCCTGGGGTGATTCACCAATCACACTCATCAGATCTAGTGTGAGCCCACACATTGTGTATGCACTGCGTTTTCGGAAAGCCAGAAGAAGCTTCTTGAGGCTTCCAGTGGCGCCATTGTGTGAGGCAGTCCTTGTATCTCAGCAGCTCCTGGGAGCTGCACCACGGACCTGTTGAAAAGAGAAAGTGAGGAGAAGCGTCCCAAATCCAAATGTCCCAAATCTGGACAGGAGTGCCAAGTGTGGAGAGAGGTGCTGTCTGTCTTCACATGACACAGTAGAGGACGTGGCTCGGTGAGGAAAATTATTTATTTTTAAGTCTGTGATGTAGCATAGTGAGGGTGAGGAGTACTGAACATGCGTGTATCTGTTTTTTTGCTTCATGTTATAGAGGAACTAAAGCTATTTGGTCTATTACTCTACATATAACAGAGAGAATTACTTCTACCTTAATTCCAGCCTGCATCTTCCCCAGGCTAACAGCTCCTTCCACAGATATGCTAATTGTCTGGATAGTTCTGCGTGAAGGAAGGGGTTTGATGATTTTGTAGTCTTCCTTAGGTCCCAGGTTCTGCCTCTTTCTGTGCACTTAAGACGGATTTCAGAAAACTACAAAACTTCCATCTTGTTATGGTGTCAGGAAAATTAATGGCTGGCTTACCGCTAGCTCCTGGAAACTTCTGTAGCTGAGATATCATGGTCTTCCACTGGCAGAAATAAACATTATTTTCGTTTACCCTGTCAGCCTTCTTGATCTATTTCTGTGGTCTTTGGTAGAATTTAGAAGTGCCACGAGTCTTTTTCCTCTCATCTAAGACTGTCATGAAAAAATGCTTGTGAAGCTATAACCTGTGTCGCCGGAAAGATTCTCATCTTATTCCGCGAGAAAGAATTCCAGGGCAAGATGAACAGCTGGAGGTCTTGTGGGTCCCGTGACCAGATTCTCGCTTAATTCCACAAGAAAGAATCCAAAGGCAAGATGAACAGCAAGCAGGAAAGCATGAGTTTTATTAATGTTAAAGTGCTCACTTGAGGAGGTAGAGTGCAGGCTTAACTTGAGAGAGGAAGAGGGAGGAAGGGGTGGGGAGAGAGAGGAAGAGGGGGAAAGTCTCGTCAAGATGGCTGGTTATGAACTTTTTGTTCTCCCTGGAGGGAGACCTTGGAAAATTGTGGTGCTGACTTGGCCTTATTGTCTCCTCCCAACAGGTGGGGAACTTGGTTTCCTGCCTTTTCTTTCTCATATGATGTTTCCAGAACTGTGTTAGTGTCAGGTGCACAATGGGAGCTGCAGTACTTGCAATGCGGTTGAGATGATAATGATATTATAATTAGCCAAAAGTTTTGCTTTGGCCAAAGATGGCATCTAGGCTGGAAACGGCCGTTTTTGGCTTATTACCTCAGGTAGGGCTAAAACGGGGATGTCTGAAGAAAGGAAAAATTTCCAGAGCCATATCCTGGAGGGGGAGGCAATGTCCTTGCACTACCTGTTCAGCTCGTCACTTGGACTTAGCAATTCCTCGTTTTGTTTATGGAAACTTTTCTTCTAGAGATGGTCATTTTTTTCAATGTCTTTTTTTGTCATTCGACATACAAAGGAAATACCATAAAAATAGAAAGCCTTTGGCTTCTTTAGTTAAGCTGTAAAAAGGTTTATTGCTTTGAGTCGCTATTAAATTCTTGCCATTAATGGTCAGACTGTGGATTCTTTGAATTGGAGAAACTCTCCATCGGAAAACGTTTTATAGAACTCTCATGACAAGTGGCCATTTCACAGGTAAGACATCAGGGTGTTCTCTACAATTATTAGTAATTCTGTCTACGTTTTGATCTCTATTTGTGAAACTTTTGTGTTTGTCTGTATCACGTGTGGTAGGATGTTTTTGTCTCTGACTTCTATTACTAGTTTGTACTATTTGATTGGCTTAAAGGAATTAAATGCTGATATAAATTAAGAAAGAAAATAGAAACAAACTCAAATGCATTTCAGGATCATATGATCAGAGACAATATTTGATGTTAAAGCTTGGTTAAGTTTGGTTCGATTACATAGAATGTTTTTGAAAGTTATTAACATAAACTATATATGTTTTAGCTGGGTCTACAAAAATCAGTTTAATTTAGCTGTGTTACAAAGTATATAAAGAAAATAGCTTGATATACAAAGTAGCAAGAAAAATCAAGATAACAATTGGGTTTGCAATCTCATAGTTTTATAATAAAATAGACACTAATAAAGATTTTTAGGTAAACTATTTAGCAATAGTTATTTGTACATGTACGTTTAAAAGTTTTTCTAGGTGTCTTTGGTGAGCTGAAACTTTTAAAGTTTTGTTATTTAAATTAAGTGATGGTCATTCATAGTTTTACACCTGCACGAGCAACATCTAAGGGTTCCAATTTTTCTATATCATTGCCAATGTTTGTTATTTTTGGTGTTCTTAATTACAACCATTCTAGTGTGAGTGAAGCTGTATCACATTGTAGTTTTAATTGGCATTTCCATCACGACTGATAATGTTTAACATCTTTTCGCATGTCTGTTGGTCAAATCGTATGTCTTCTCTGGAGAAGGGTGTAATCAAATCACTTGTCCATTTTAAAATTCTCCTGTTTGTCTTTTTGTCAATGACTTTTAAAAGTTCTTTATTCTGGATAACAGACTCTTATGTGAGATATAATGTGCAACTATTTTCTTCCATTCTGTAGCCTGTCTTTTCACTTTCTGGGTAGCTTCTTTTGATGCACATAAGGTTTTCATTTTGAGGAAATCCAATTTATCTATTTCTTCTTTAGTTGTTTGTGTTTGGTGTCTGTTCTAAGAAAGCATTGGTAAATTTGTGGTCATGAAAATTTATCTCCGTTTTCTTTGAGAGTTTATAATTTTACCTCGTCTATTTAAGCCGTTTATTTATTTTGAATTAATTTTTGCATGTAACGTGAGGTTAGGATCCCATTTCATTTCTCTTCATGTGGATGGCCACTCGCCTGGCTCCATCTTTGAAAAGACCCTTTTTTAGCCATTGTAATGTCTGCCCTTATCAAAAATCAATTGACTGTTGATGGATGGGTTTATTTCTGGGCTTTCCATTCAGTTTCATTGATCTATCTGTATCTCTTTATGCCAGTGTCACAATGTTTTAATCACTGTTGCTTTCTATTAAGAATTAAAATTAGGAAATATGAGCCTCTAACTTTGATTTTCTTTTTGAGGACTGTTGCAGCTCTTTGGGGTCCCTTGAAATTTTACATAAGTGGATCAGCCCGTACATTTTCCCCAAAGACCTCTGAATTTTCATAGGAATCATATCGAATCTGTGCATCAGCTATGTACTATTGCCATCTAAACAGTGTTAATTCTTTCCATTACCATGAGAAGGCTTCAATTTTCAGTGTACGAATCCTGCAGTTTGATTAAATCCATTTCAAAACATTTCAAAACAGTGACATTATTTAAAATGTGATTATTTACTTAAATTCTTCTCAAGATTATTCCTTGCTCACATATGAGTAAAACAGATTGTGGTTTATTGATATTTAGTCCTGTAACTCTGCCAAAATTGTTTACTTGCTCTAATACCTTTTTTTTAAAATTTTGTAGGAAGTTCTATATCTAAAATGTTAATGGTTTAGAGGGCTAAGATAAGGGTTGGGGCTGGGATGAAGTTTGGGGCTGAGTTAGGGGTTCAGGTTATGCGTTATAGTTTGGTTATAGTTTACGGTTACCGTTTATGGTTATGTGTAGTTTACTGTTTTTCGTGATAGATTACGGATTACATTTAGGGTTTCTAGATATGTCATGTTGGTTATGGTTTATGGATATCATTTATGGGTAATGCATTATGGTTATAGTTTGAGGCAGGACAGGGCAAATTTCCCCGAGTGGGCGGAGACAACCCCTCCCCTCTGAGAGAAGAGTAGGTTCTTTGGTGGAAAGTGTAGAAAGAATTCAACATAGGTACCATAGTTAGAGTCAACAGGAAAGTTTATTATAAAAAGGGGAAAAGCAAAGACTAGAAATAGCAAAGACAAGGAAAAAGCTCCATGTATTATGAGGAATTCCAGTTTATATATCATTCTTTATTTCCTGTGAGTTACAGTTTAAAGACTTTATTTATCCATTTCCTTTGCTCTGGGCAAACAGTGAGAAAGGATAAGAGTATGTAGTGTGAAAAGCCTGCTGGCAGTTCCCAGCCATTCATCCACAGGTTATCTATGTTTTAGACACAGGGAATGAATGATTTTATTTTGTGTAGGGCAGACACTTAAAGGCTCTGTTTTTCCTGTTTCCCCTTTACAGGTATGGGAAATGGGTTGTTAGCAATTCCAGCAGAAGTCTTCCTTTGTTCTGCAGGTACCCTCATGGCCTGACCACAGAGCTGATGAGCATATTGTAGTCTCCGAATGTAGCTCGATTTAACATTTTAATTCTCTTGCCACTTCCCTACATTAGTTTAGCATTATGGTTAGGGTTTTTGTTATTTACAGTGATGGCTGCAGAGGAGAAAAAATGGGGTTGAGCTCCAGGGGTGTGTGGGTGCAAGCAGAAGTCAACGAGGAGAAAGGATGGGGTGGACCTGCAAGGAAATGCAGAGCACGGCCTTCAAATATCCTATCAAAAGGGCTTAGGCTAAACGGGGCAGTGGTTTGGATCAGTCCGCCAGTGGGAGGTGAGGACCTGGGAGTGCATGGAGGTGCTGAGATTCAATGGGGAGGAGCCAAGGGGCGGGTCCTGGGTCCATCCGCCAATCAGTGCGGACTTATTTAGCGCAGGGCCAGCCTGCACTAGTAGTGTCTGGTCTTCAGGCTGTGTGCATTTAAGGTTGGGTTACTCAGGTCACAGACCCCCATGGAACCCTTGCATTTCTGCTTGACCCAGCGGAAACCCACGTAGAGCAGGTGGCTTCTCGTGCACGCAGACAGGGCTTCACCTTTTCAGGAATCCCACGAAGCTTCTCGAGGTGGCTCCACTGTGCTGAGGCAATTGCTGTACTTCTGCAGCCCTCGGAGCTGCTCCTTGGACAGACATGGGGAGAAAAGGTGAGGAGAAGCTTTGTGTCCCAGAATTGCTGAGGGGTGACAATAGGGGGTGTCAGTCTTTAGAGGACCCAGGAGAGGGACCAGCTTGGTGTGGAAAATTCTTCTTTTTTTATTTTAATTTCGTGGTGTCAGGTAGTGAGGGTGAAGAGTACTGAATGTAAGTGTGTCTATTTTTTGCTTCATAGTACAGAGGAATTAAAGATATTAGAGCGTATTGGTCTAAATGTAATGGGAATTGCTTCTACCTTAATTCTAGCCTGCTTTCCCCCAGGCTAACAGCTCCTTCCATTGATATGCTAATCGTGTTGAGTCTTGTGTGAACAAAGAGATTTGGAGGTTTCGCGCTCTTCCTTAAACCTTTAGAGGGAAAGGAGATTAACTTTGTCCTAATGTAAGGCTGGTTCTTGTAGAATGGGAACGAGGAAAACCGGAAAAAAAATCTGTGAGAAGGAGTGTTGTAGGGGGTTTGTGAGGTGACATCTTGTGAGAGGAAATTTTATAGACAGTTAAGTTGAATGAGATTGGAATAAATTTCACCAAGGAAAAATTTAAATATCAAGAGAAAACTTTTGTAGAAGCAGAGTTGAGTTATTCTTTCTTTAGAAGGACAAAGTTTTCCCGCATCCTTCTGCTCCAGATAAGATATTATGAAAAGTTTTCTGTCTAGAAATCAAAGACTGCTTTCTTAAAATAGTTTTCCGTCTTAATCAAGTGCTCGATGACTTAAGAGATAATTTCCTCAATCCTAAGAACCAAAGTTTTGCTTTGTCACTTCGGTTAAGTGAATAATTTAATACCGTTTTAGAATAATATGCTAAAGAAGAAAATGAAGGTCTAGACTGTTTTTGAAAGCACGAACTGCTTCTGTGGCTCCAAGGCTCCCTCGCCAAGGACAACTACAAATCGTAAATGCCTTTTCACAAAAATTAAGAGGAAACATTAGCTATGTTCACAGGTAAACTTAATTTATTTCACCTGCCAGAAGTAGTTTAGCTTCAACTCTTCTTTTAGATAATCTTATCCTTCTTGTGGCAGTCATTTTAAAATGAAGGTGTGGGAGTTCAGAACAGGTCCCCCAGAGATGTTTACATGAAGTACCCCTTGATAGAAATGGCTGCTAGGCTCTTTTTTAAAATTTGAGCCCAGGTAAGCACCAGGAACCCTTCTTATTAGGCAATTTTTTTTCTCAATGTTTACGTGGACAATTAGCCTTCAGGTCGCTCCTCCCATATTTGTCAGTGCCCCTTATGCCCTCACATACTGGCCTTGTACTGGAATGGAGAAACTACCTCCAAGTCTCCACTCCCCCATCCCCCAGGCACCCCGTCTTCCCCTAACACACATGCTAGAACTGGGTTAGAGAAATCGCCTGCAGGTCTCCACTGGCCCCTACGCAAGTGGGAGGGAAAAAAGGTTCTATGGAAATTAACCTCACAAGGTGATCGGATCACAGATTACTACGTGGACAGGCCCTAGTCGATAGTCACAACGCCACACCAACCCTTTCTTTAGTAAAACGTTTAAGAAAGTCCCGACCGTTGGTGTCCTGCAACTACGTAAACAGAGCTTTCAAATAACAGTAAAACCCCTTGAAGGGGTTATTCACCCTCCAAGAACACACAATCTGTGAGCTATTCTGTATCCATCCTGCCACATTTTCCCCGTCCACCTCAGGGTATTTAATGGAAAATCTGGGCATTATTCAGGGGCTGCGTGGGAGTTCTGAGGCCTGTCATGCTTCATGGAGCCACCCCTCTTGCAACGTGGTCCTCCAGTGCCATCAGCAACCCCAGAATAAAGATGGGAGTAGTCTGGAAAGCACGCTACATCCGAAGGATTGTGATTAGTAAGGACAAAGTTATTAATCGTTCGTTCCAGGGAAACTTTGTATGGCAGGGTACTTTTCAAGCTATGTGTGAAGCCAGGGGGACAATCTATTGTTAAGCTACAGTGCACGGAAAAGCGGAGCCTGGGATGCTGTGTGTCCTCTACTGCAGGGTCCCAACCGGGCCCTTCTTCACTAGGACTGAATATGGGTTTGGGGACAAGGGTCGGCTTTCAAAGGACCCAGCAGAGATACGGCTCGATATGGAGAGTTCTTTCTTTTCTTATTTTCGTATTTGGTGTAAGATAGGTAAGGAGTAAACATAGGTTTATCAATTTCTTGTTTCGTATTCTAGAAGAACTAAGGTATTCTGAGTCTCGCACTTAATATGGGGGAGTTGCTTCTATCCTAATTTCCCCTTGCCGTTCCCCCTTGCTGACAGCCGTCATAGGCATGCTAATTGCTGTAAAATTGGTGCCTATTTCTGGGTGGAGCAAACACTGAGATTTGAATATTTCCCGCTCTTACCTGGATTCCACCTCTTTTCATACCCCTGATCAAAGATGTTTAGACTCGAACGCCAGGTGAAGTTGAATTTGAGGAAACTAATGAGCACGTTTCTTCTGTCACCAGGTGGGTTAATGGTCGGGATCCCACTAGCTCCTGTGAACTGCTGCAGCCGAGAGATCACGAGCGTCTGTTGGCAGAGATCAGCAGTATTTTTATTTTCCCTGTCAGTCTTTGATCTATTTCTGCAGGGTCTGGGAGAATTTAGAAGTGCTGCCAGTCTGTTCGTACATTCAGATTGGTGTGAAACAATATTTGTGAAGCTAACGTCTTGGACTCAAGGTCTCTCTCCCTCTCTCCCTCTCTCCCTCTCTCCCTCTCTCCTTCTCTCTCTTTTTAACTGATTTCCCAGAGATGGTATTTTCTTTCTCTTTTGTGTTATTATTACTGGAGAATGGGGTCCTCTCCCGGCACGTTGTCCAGGTTCTTGATGTCTCGAACAAAGAATTGAGTAAGACACCGAAATACATTAGAAAAGTTTTCTTAGGAAGGAAAGTCCACATCCAGACGTGGAAGCGGGCCTGAGCAAGAGAAGCGTGGTAGCCAAGTAGCCAAGCCTTCAGGGTTTTTATCCCTTTTGCTGTGTTTGGTTACTTAGACTGGGCTTCCTTGATTGACAAGGAAGATTGACAGCACCCAGTGAGTCATCATTTTGCGTTCTGAACATGTTTGTTCCCAGAATTCAGTCTGTTATAATATGAATGAACTTCCAGGCATATGCAGCATATTATGATGGTATAATGAGACCTAGGTGAGTGAAGGGCGTTGGGGTCTTCATTGCCCATGTGCTAGTCACTGGCTTAAACTGGTACCTAATTCTCTGCCTCCTGGTTTCTTTGTGTGAGTTAAAAAAAAATGCCTTCTGGCTTGCTTAATTGTGGGCGGATTAGGGTGGACCCCGTCTAGGATAGGATGACCTCCGTGTTTTTGCGGGCAGATCCGAAACCCCCTAACTGTCCTGCTTACCTCTTTTCTAAGAGCCACGAACTGCCTTATTAGTATGGATGTTGAGGGACAGAGGTCTCTCCTTCTGTATGTGCTTCCTGCTTACAATGGCCCTAGTCCCTGACCACAGGGTGCCTTAGGCTTTTGCCACCCCATCCTTTTGCCGCCATCCAGCCAGGGTGCCCCTGGATGCCCCCGGGCGCTGCTCGCTCGCTGCCTCGGGCACCCGGGCAGAGGACCGAGCCCAAGGGCTACAGGAACGTCCGTGCGCCCCGCGCCACCGCCCGTCTCCACCTGCTCTCCCGCAGCCAGCCGTGGGCTGTTACCTCCCTCCGCTCCCGGCCCTTCCCTGCCTGGGCTCCGAGGGGCTGAGCCCCAAGGGCAGAGGGCGCTGGGTCGAGGGCGAGGTCTGGTGGGGAAGCATTGCCTGGCGGTGTGGCCGGTGTCTCCGCGTGGTTCGGGGCAGGTCGGGCTCGGCCACGGCGTGGAGCAAAGGCGAGGGTTGGGTGAGGGGCAGGGCTGGGCAGGGACGTGGCAGGGCCGCTCCCGCCTAGGTGCCCAGGTGGCCGAGAGGACAGCGGGCCGCGCCCGGGTCGGACTCGTCGAAGTGCTCGAGCCGCAGGCGTTCGCTCGGGCGTGTGGTAGATCGGGTGGGGGACGGGTCTGTGGTCTCCGGCTCATGGGAGTCTTCGACCGGACCTTCGGCATGGAACTGCCTCGCCGGGATGAAGGTGGTAGGGCGGCCGGCCTGGTGGTTCGGAAGTCCCGAAGCGCAGCCGGGGCTCTGGAGAGCGCTGGAGCCTCTGCTCCGGCGACGGTCTCGCCATGCCCCTTTGCCTGGCCGCGCAGCAGCGCCGGGCGTGCGCGTGGCGGACGCCCGCTCCAGCTGGGCGCACGGCCAGTGGGCCGGGATGTGGAGAGGGGACCTGGCTGAGGCGGGACGGACAGGGGAAGGGCGGGGTGCAGAGCTAAGTAGCAAGGGTCTGGAATCTCACTTGAATGGTGGGCAGAGCCCTTAAGGCAGGGGGACACTCCCCTCGGCTGCCATCTCATCTCGCGAGCATTTGGGGAACAGCACCAGAGTTTAGGTCCTGAGACGCGATTCGTTATCCTCTGCTGCCCTCTCGTGGGCATTTTGGGAATAACACCTGAACGTCGGTGGTCCAGTGTAGGTCCTTATGAATATTCATTCTCTGCTGCCATCTGGTGGGAAGTTTGGGAATAACATGACAGCAGTGCTCATAAAGTTATTTCCGCTGCGCTTTCATGTTCATTTTGAAAAGAACCCACAGGCCATGTCATTATGAAGGGTTTTTCCTCCGGTGCTATCTCATAGGTGTTTTGTAAATAACACACAAGTGTACCGATCATTAAAATTTATTTCCTGCTGCCATCTGGTGGCCATTACGGAAACGACACCAGGGTGCAGGAAATAGAGCAAAGTTACTTTGCTGCCATTTGGTGGACATTTCGGTAATAAAACGGCCGCGTGCCCCGCTGCCTCTCCAGCCCTCACCTGCTCTCCTGCAGCCGGCCCTGGGCTGTTACGTCCGTCCACTCAGGGCCCGACCCTTCCTGGGCTCCGAGGGGCCGAGCCCAAGGGCAGAGGGCAATGGGCAGAGAGCGAGGGATCCGGGTGAAGTGCTGTCTGCTGCCGTGGCCGGTGTCCGAGAAATTTCTTACTTACGGCAAATGCACAGACTTCCCAGGCCCTGGGGCTTTGTAGGGAATGTTCAATCTTCTCCGTGTCGTTGGGTACAGACGTTTGACAAACACTCTGGGTTCCGTGGAGCTCCTTGGGGTGGCTCCATGTCCTGAGGGTCTTTGGTCAGATCTGGAGGAGTTTGGGCAGCGTAAAGCATCAGAAGCCGCTGTCCCCACCATCCTGACTTTTTTCTCGGGGTCAGGTGCAGAGTATTTCAAGACCATTGTTGGGAAAGCGAGCGGGGGTGTGGGGCGGCGGCAGAGGACGCTGGTTAAGAGCACCTGATCTGGTCTTCAATTGCCCCGTTTACCAACCCAGCTCCTCCCCGCACCACTTGTGCCCAATTGCCTCATTCTCACCGGCGGTTGCAGGAGGACCCGGGTTTGAACACGCAGCAGTGTCTACCCTGCCTCTTAATACCTCAGCTTCTCAGTTACCTGTGGATGGTCCTAACGATATTCACCTCCGAGGGTTTCGGTGTAGATACAAAGTCATTTCATGTAAGTGTCAGCCCTTATTTTTTCCGAGGTCCTTAGGTTCAGAAGTTGCAGTGGGATTTAGGGGGCAGGGACAGAGGGAGGGGGCCTGAGCCCTTTCATGCATCCCGCAGCTGCAGCAGTTCACCCCTGTGGAACGCGACGGCCCTGAGAGATGCCTGGCCAATGCTGGGGGCTGGGGACCGGTCAAAGGTGAGCCCGGGACTCCACATCTCTCCCTCGCCTGCCCCGGAATCCTCCGGGGTGGTCCGAGGGCAGCAAATAGGCCCCGGAGCTGTGCGCAGCTTCAGGCCCCTCCGGCCCTCCATGCCCCTGCCCGCTGTCACAGAATACAGCGCTGGCCACCAGGCGCCGATGTGGCCGAAACAGACACAGCCGTCTGCAGGCCTTTGCAGGAATCCATGAGCCGACTGGACATGCGGTCGTGACCTTGGAGAGGGAGCATTGTCCCTCTGTGCCCTCCCCGCCTTCAGATGTGGCTGGGGGCGAGGTTGGTGCTCCTGGGGTCTCAGGCCTGTGAGGCCCCGGCCCCTCCTTCTCCCCCAGGCATCGCATGCTGGGAGGGGCTGTGAGTTTTGTAAAGAAACATATTTGCCCTTGGGGTCCCTCAGCTTCTGACTGCAGAGCAGGGGCGGAGGGGGGAGATGTGAGAACTGAGAAGGAGGGGCTGGCGTTGGCACCC